>NC_089516.1:138440638-138740638 GCF_036850995.1 Saccopteryx leptura | reverse complement strand
ATGCTTCTCATCTCTCTGTTCCTGTCTGTCTGTTCCTGTCTATCCCTCTCTCTGACTCTCTCTCTGTTTCTGTAAAAAAATAAAATAAAATAAAATTTAGAAATAAAAAATATATTCATGATTATGTGCTATAATAATTATTTAAAAAAAATGCACACCAGTTAACAGCAGAGACAGACTGAGGACACATTTAAAAGGGACCACATTGCAGTATAAAGCAAGTAACAACAAACTTCAAATATTTAAAATTATATAACCCATTTCTTCCTCTCATGACAATTGACCTTGAAATTATTAGTCACAGATAAACCAGGAAGTCCTTACACTTACACTTATAAAATACAATTTTAAATAACCAGTAACATACATTGCTATTGGAATTCTAAAATAATTTCATCAACTAAAAGATAATAATAATTTTTAAAAACTTATGGTGCTCTGACCAGATGGCTCAGTGCATGGAGTGTCCTCCTTGTGTGCCAAGATTATGGGTTTCATCTCTCATCTCAGCACCTAAGAGGAGTGACCAAGAAGTTAACAACTAAATGGAAAAACTAATTGAAATAATAAGTTCATGCTCCTCTCTCTCTCTCTCTCTCTCTCTCTCTCTCTCTCTCATATCAATGTAAAAAATGTAAAACCCAACAGAAAACATTGTGATAGACCTGCAACATGCTTAGTGCATTTCTCTTAACAGAAAGGCAGAAAAAGGAAAGAAAAACAAAAAAAAATACCTTCAGATCTCTCTTCTGATCAAGATTCTATTTTTCACCTAGGAAGAAGAACTACCTTTATTTAATACCAACAATCTCAGTTATGCACCTCACAGTGTTTCCTGCCCATTTCAGACTCCCATGGTTCTTCTCCTACAATAAAATAACTTCACTTTCACTTCCCCAAAACACCTGACTAGCAGTTTTGGGGGGAAACTCCTCCCAAACCTGAAACAGAGGGCTGAGAGGACAATGGACATCTCAGAACACAATGGGTTTCTCTAATTTGCAATCAAGCCTATGAATATTGGAGCCTTCTATCAGAATAGAGTAAATGGAAATTGAGACCTCTCCCTGAAACAGAATAGAATTTCCCATTCACTTTGCTCTCTTTTTTCATTCATATCTAACTTCCTGCCAACACGAACACAATAACTACTACTGAACAGACACTAGAGACCTTAGACAGAACCAGAGCCCTGTGGAACCTAGATGACTTAAGCTGAGAAGTGGACAAACCCACAAACCAAAAAGAAGTCTTGGCAATGAACACCAAACACTGATCTACAGACCCAACCAAGAGTAGGAAACACCAATGCCAGAGACTGACACAGCATCTAGGCCACCAAAGTCCATACATTATGCCCTAGAACTGGAGCTGCTCATAGGCCCCACACTGGAAACTGGGACATCAGGCTACATGCAAAGGGACCCCAGACACCAGGTGAACAGCAGAATACAGATTCAACCATGAACACTGGAGACAGAATCCTGATCTGTGACCAAGACCCCATAACCAAACTTCAGACATGAAGCCAAATGAAAGACCCCACTTGCTGCATGACAGATGCAGGAGCTAAACCTGATACTCACAATGCAAACACAGCTGGGACTCCATAAAAGCATCTCATGACTTCCTAAGTCCAAGCAGCAAGCTTCAAAATATATTTCACTACCAATGTAAATGTAGAATAAAGAAACATCACTAGCATCCCTACCACATTCTACCAAACCCCACAAAAATAAACCAAGTAACTGACAGAGAGAACAGCAGTAATGCTTACCCTTAGCTGACACATGTCCAGGATCTCAGCTGCAGTACTCTCCAGGACTTAGTGTCCTAGCCAATCATGTTACATGCCTGGCTCATTGACACTGTGGTGAATAAAATAAAAAAATGTCCTTATACTTTGAAAGTTCTAGCAGCTGGGCTAATAATAAAATGAAATAATAAGATGAACAAGGGATATTCAATGTATAATAAAGGCTCAAGGGATACTGATATTCCCAAGAATATAAGACAATGAACTTATACTGGGTATATCGAATACTGCAAAATGCCTAACCAGGCAGTGGTGCAGTAGATAGAGCATCAGAATGGGATGCAGAGGACCCAGGTTCAAGACCCCAAGGTCACAAGCTTGAGCGCAAGATCATCTGGTTTGAGCAAAGCTCACCAGCTTTGATCCAAGGTCGCTGGCTTGAGCAAGAGGTTACTTGGTCTGCTGAAGGCCCATGGTCAAGGCACATATGAGAAAGCAATCAATAAACAACTAAGGTGTCATAACAAAAAAAACTGATGATTGATGCTTCTCACCTTTCTCCGTTCCTGTCTGTCTGTCCCTATCTGACTGTCTCTCTCTGTCTCAGTAAAAAAAAAAAAAAGAACACTTCAAAAAACTGAATAACAGGCCCTGGCCTGTTGGCTCAGCGGTAGAGCGTTGGCCTGGCATGCGGGGGACCCGGGTTTGATTCCCGGCCAGGGCACATAGGAGAAGCGCCCATTTGCTTCTCCACCCCCACCCCCTCCTTCCTCTCTGTCTCTCTCTTCCCCTCCCGCAGCCGAGGATCCATTGGAGCAAAAAGATTGCCCGGGTGCTAGGGATGGCTCCTTGGCCTCTGCCCCAGGCGCTAGAGTGGCTCTGGTCGTGGCAGAGCGACCCCCCGAAGGGGCAGAGCATCGCCCCCTGGTGGGCAGAGCTTTGCCCCTGGTGGGCGTGCCGGGTGGATCCCGGTCCGGCGCATGCGGGAGTCTGTCTGACTGTCTCTCCCCGTTTCCAGCTTCAGAAAAATACAAAAAAAACCAAAAAACTGAATAACAGAATCTAAGATATTTTGTAAAAAATGTATTGATTGATCTTAGGGAAAAGACAAAAGAGAGAGAGAGAAAAAAGGAAGGAGCGGGAAATCACCTCAGAAGATTTGCCTTTACCCAGCCAGCCTCAAGTTTTATACCAGAATCTCAGCATTTCAAATGGATGCTCTATCCACTGCACCATCAAAGGTCAGGCCAGAATCTTATATTCACATAATTGACATGGATAACATGCAGCTAATTTGAGAACATGTGACACATCTGACAGGATGCTCCTTGTTGTGAAACCCCAAAACCTATTGGACACAAGGGGGATCAACAAGCTGCTCCTTGCAATATTGATATCTAACACTAAGGTGCTTGTACTTAAGTTCTTTTCTGAAACTGGCATGCACACAAAGTGACAGAGCACATTTCAAACATATTCAAAGAGACCACAAAGCAACAGAAAGGAACCTTCAGCAAGCTTCATGGTTTGAAAGAATATAAAGTGTGTGTCTTGCTGTCATGGCCATGAATGTAAAAAAATATTAATGAGAGAGACCTATGAGCTCCTTATGGTTTAAGGTATAAATTACATTTTCTAAATAACCCCACAAATGCATCACAATTGGAAATATAAAATAACTTCAATTGAATAATAATTAAAATACTACATTAAGAAAAACCCTATGGGGCACTGGCCATGTAGCTCAGTGCAGATGCCATTTTCCCAAAAGCCAAGGTGACAGGTGTGAGCTCCATTGTCAGCACCTAAAAGGAGCAACAAATGAGCACATAACTAAATGGAACAACTAAGTGGAGCAATGAGTAAGTGCTTCTCTCTATCTGTCTCAAACGAAAGGATAAATTTGGAAAACCAATGAAAAGTGGAATGATGAATCCACAATGTGGCCACCTTGTTTTTCTCAGAAGGAAGGCAGAATCAAATGAGAAACAAAAGGCCCAGATCTCTATAACGACCATGTTTCTATTCTTCAGCTGGGGAGGAAAACATTTCTTGACCATTGACACTCTGAATTCTGAACCTCAGTTTTTCCCACCCAGTTTTTACTTCCATGGTGCCTCTCCTACAATGGAACCATTTTGCTCTTGTTTCCCCTCTCACCTGGCCTGCAGTGCCTTGGGGAAACTTCTCCCAAACCTGAGCCAGAGGGTTGAGGGGAAAATGGATTTCTCAGGACACAATG
Organism: Saccopteryx leptura; assembly: GCF_036850995.1. Lineage (NCBI taxonomy): Eukaryota > Metazoa > Chordata > Mammalia > Chiroptera > Emballonuridae > Saccopteryx > Saccopteryx leptura. The sequence goes on along the minus strand of NC_089516.1, from coordinate 138,736,640 downwards.
GATTCCTCTAATGTGCCATCAAGTCTATGAATACTAGAGCCTCTATCAGATTAGACTAAATGGAAACCTGAGGCTTCTCCTTGAAACACAAATTTCATTTCTTTTGTTTATGTTTGTACGTTTCTGAAGTGAGAAGCGGGGAGGCAGAAAGAAAGACTCCCACAAGCCACCAACAGGAATCCACCTGACAAGGCCACTAAGGGGCAATGCTCTGCCCATATGGGGTGTTGCTCCATTGCAACTGGAGCCATTCTCAACATCAGGCAAACTTTGCTCCATTGGAGCCTCTTCTGTTGAAGGGGAAGAGAGAGATAGAGAAAAAATAAAGAAAAAAGGGAGAAGAAGCAGATGGGTGCTTTTTTGTGTGTGTACTGGCCGGAGATCAAACCCGGGACTTTCACACATAGAGCTGATGTTCTACCACTTAGCCAAGTGGCCAGAGTCCACATATTCTGTTTAATAGAACAGAATCTCCAATTCACTTTGCTCTCTTTCCCCATCAGTATCTACTTTCCTGCCAATGTGAACATAACAACCATTACTGAACAGAGACCATAGACAAAATCAGGACCCCAAGGACTCTAGAGACTGAAGCTGAGCACTCGAGTGGCTCCCAAACCAAAAAGAGGACTCAGCAGTGAACACCAAACACTGGTCTACAGAACCAACTAAGACTAAGAAACACCAATGCCAGAAACTGACACAGTACCTTGGAGACCAGATTTTATAAGTCATGCCCTAGAACTGTAGCTGCTAGTGGGCTCCACACTAGAATTCAGATACGAGGCTACATGCAAAGGGACCTCAGACCCTGGATGCACAACTGAATATAGATTCAAACACAGACCCAGGATACAGACTCCTGATCTGTAACCAAGACCCCATAACCAAACTGCAGACATGTAGCCAAACTCCTGACCCCACTTGCTAAATGACAGATGCAGGAGCTGAACCTAATATTCACAATGCAAACAGGGCCAGGACTCCATTAAGGAAATCTCATAACTACATAAGTCCAAGCAGTGAGCTCCAAAATGTATTTCAGGCCCTGGCCGGTTGGCTCAGTGGTAGAGTGTCAGCCTGGCGTGCAGAAGTCTCGGGTTTGACTCCCGGCCAGGGCACACAGGAGAGGCACCCATCTGCTTCTCCACCCCTCCCCCTCTCCTTCCTCTCTGTCTCTCTCTTCCCCTCCCGCAGCCGAGGCTCCACTGGAGCAAAATGGCCCGGGTGCTGGGGATGGCTCCTCAGCCTCTGCCCCAGGCGCTGGAGTGGCTGTGGTCACAGCAGAGCAATGCCCTGGAGGGGCAGAGCACCACCCCCTGGTGGGCAGAGCATCGCCCCCTGATGCATGTGCTGGGTGGATCCCGGTCCGGCGCATGCGGGAGTCTGTCTGACTGTCTCTCCCTGTTTCCGGCTTCAAAAAAATGAAGAGAAAAAAAATGTATTTCATTGCTAATGTAAATGTAGAACAAAAAAACATCACTAGCAGCCCTACCACATTCTACTAACCCCCCCAAAAATAAACCAAGTAACTGACAGAGGGAACAGAAATTATGCTTACCCTTAGCTGACACATATCCATTATCTCAGCTGCAAGACTCTCCCAAAGTTAGTGCCCCAGCCATTCATGTCACATGCCCACTCATTTACAATGTGGGGGGATGAAATTTAAAAATTTCCTCATACTTTGAAAGTTCTAGCAGCTGGGCTAATAATCAGGTGAAATAATCAGATGGACAAGAGATATTCAACATATAATACATGGTCAAGAGAAAACCATATTGCCAAGAATATAAGACAATGATGTTTATTGAATATATAGGACATTACAAAAACCTGAATAACAGAATCTTGGATTTTTGGAGTATAAAAATGCCTCTGATTTCTGAGTTTTATATCCTGCCACCTTGCTGAATTTATTTATCAGGTCCAGTAATTTTTTTACTGCGACTTTAGGGTTTTCTATTTACAATATCATATCATCTGCAAATAATGATAGTTTTTTTAAATTTTATTTTATTTTATTTATTCATTTTTAGAGAGGAGAGAGAGAAGAGAGAGAGAATGAGGAGGAGCTGGAAGCATCAACTCCCATATGTGCCTTGACCAGGCAAGCCCAGGGTTTTGAACCGGCAACCTCAGCATTTCCAGGTCGACACTTTATCCACTGCGCCACCACAGGTAAGGCCAATAATGATAGTTTTACTTCTTCTTTTTCAATTTTGATGCCTTTTATTTCTTCTTGTCTCAGTGCTGTGGCAAGAACTTCCAGGACTATGTTCAATAAGAGTGGTGAAAGGGGGCACTCCTGCCTTGTTCCTGATATTAAGGGTATTGATTTTAATTTTTGCCCATTAAGTATGATGTTGGCTGTGGGTTTGTCACAGATGGCCTTTATCATGTTGAGGTATGTTCCCTGTATTTCCACTTTACTGAGAATTTTGATCATGAATGGGTGCTGGATTTTATCAAGTGCTTCTTCTGCATCTATTGAAATTATCATGTGGTTTTTCTTCTTCCTTTTCTTTATGTGATGAGTCACATTGATTGATTTGCAAATATTGTACCAGCCTTGCCTCCCCAGAATAAATCCCACTTGATCATGGTATATAATTTTTTTCATATTTTGGAAAAAAATTATAGATTGATTATAAAGAAAAAAAGAGGACAGACAGAGAGAAAGAAAAAAGAAGTAGAAAGCATCACCTCAGAGTAGTTTCCTCTTATGTGTGCCTTTACCTGGCAACCCTAGAATTTTAAACTGGCAACCTCAGCATTCCAAATCAATACTCTCTTCACTGTGCCACAACAGGTCAAGCCAGAATCTTAAATTATTAAAGGTGACTTGAACAGGCCTTGGCCAGTTGGCTCAGCAGTAGAGCATTGGCCGGGCATGTGGAAGTCATGGGTTTGATTCCCGGTAAGGACATAGAGGAGAAGCACCTATCTGCTTCTCCACTCTTCCTCCTCTCCTTTCTCTTATCTCTCTCTTCTCTTGCAGCCAAGGCTCCACTGGAACAGAGTTGGCCCAGGCACTGAGGACGGCTTCATGGCCTCTGCCTCAGGCACTAGAATGGCTCCAGTTGCAATGGAGCAACACCCCAGATATGCTGAGCATCGCCCCCTGGTGGGCATGCCCAGTGGATCCCAGTTCGGTGCATGAAGAAGTCTGTCTGCTTCCCCACTGCTTCTCACTTCATAAAAAAAGTGACATGGATAACATGCAGCTAATTTGAGAACATGTGACACACCTGACAGATTACATTTTGTTGGGAAACTCCCAAACCTATTAAACACAAGAAATAAAATAAGATGTCAACAAGCTGTTCCTTGGAGTCTTCATGTTAATACTAAGATGATTGTACTTAAGTTCTCTTCTGAAACTACCATGGACACAGAGTGACAACAGGGAAGTATACTTCACACATATTGAAAAGATAACACAAAGCAAGAGAAAGCAATATCCAACAAGCTTTCATGTTTGAAAGAATATAAAATGTGTGTTTACAATTTTATGTTTGAGACTCTAAACAAAATGGGTATAGAAGGAAAATATCTCAACATGATAAAGGCCATATATGATAAACCATCAGCTAACATCATATTAAATGGCACAAAACTGAAGGCTTTCCCCCTTAAATCAGGAACAAGACAGGGTTGCCACTCTCTCCACTCTTATTTAATGTGGTACTAGAGGTTCTACCCAGAGCAGTCAGACAAGACAAAGAAATAAAAGGCATCCATATTGAAAAAGAAGAAGTAAAGGTATCACTTTTTGCAGATGATATGATCCTATACATCGAAAACCCCAAAGAATCCACAAAAAGACTACTAGAAACAATAAGCCAATACAGTAAGGTCACAGGATAAAAAATTAACATACAGAAGTCAATAGCCTTTCTATATGCCAACAATGAACATTTGAGAACAAACTCAAAAGAATAATCCCCTTCACGATTGCAACAAACAAAATAAAATACCTAGGAATAAACATAACAAAGACTGTAAAGGACTTATATAATGAAAACTATAAACCATTGTTAAGGGAAATCAAAAAAGATATAATGAGATGGAAGAATATACCTTGTTCTTGGTTAGGAAGAATAAATATAATCAAGATGGCCATATTACCCAAAGCAATATACAAATTTAATGCAATTTCCATCAAAATTCCAGTGACATTTTTTAAAGAAATGGAACAAAAAATCATCAGATTTATATGGAACTATAAAAAACCCCGAATAGCCAAAGCAATCCTAAAGAAAAAGAATGAAGCTGGGGGCATTACAATACCTGACTTCAAACTATATTATAGAGCCACGACAATCAAAACAGCATGGTATTGGCAGAAAAATAGATACTCAGACTAATGGAACATTATAAAAAAAACAGAAATAAAACCACATATATATAGTCAAATAATTTTTGATAAAGGGGCCACAATGGAGAAAAGAAAGCCTCTTCAATAAATGGTGCTGGGAAAACTGGAAAGCCACATGCAAAAGAATGAAACTAGACTACAATTTGTCCCCCTGTACTAAAATTAATTCAAAATTGATCAAAGATCTAAACATAAGACCTGAAACAATTAAGTACATAGAAGAAGACATAGGTACTAAACTCATGGACCTGGGTTTTAAAGAGTATTTTATGAATTTGACTCCAAAGGCAAGAGAAGTAAAGGCAAAAATTAATGAATGGGACTAAATCAGACTAAGAAGTTTTTGCTCAGCAAGAGAAACTGATAACAAAGTAAACAGACAGCCAACTAAATGGGAAATAATATTTTCAAACAGCAGCTCAGATAAGGGCCTAATATCCAAAATATACAAAGAACTCATAAAACTCAACAACAAACAAACAAACAATCCAATAAAAAAATGGGAAGAGGACATGAACAGACACTTCTCCCAGGAAGACATACAAATGGCCAACAGATATATGAAAAGATGCTCATCTTCTCTAGTTATTAGAGAAATGCAAATCAAAACTGCAATGAGATACCACCTCACACCTCTTAGATTAGCTATTATTAACAAGACAGGTAATAACAAATTTTGGAGAGGCTGTGGAGAAAAAGGAACCCTCATACACTGTTGGTGGGAATGTAAAGTAGTACAACCATTATGGAAGAAAGTATGGTGGTTCCTCAGAAAACTGAAAATAGAACTACCTTATGACCCAGCAATCCCTCTACTGGGTATATACCCCCAAACTCAGAAACATTGATACGCAAAGACACATGCAGCCCCATGTTCATTGCAGCATTGTTCACAGTGGCCAGGACATGGAAACAACCAAAAAGCCTGTCAATAGATGACTGGATAAAGAAGATTTGGCACATATACACTATGGAATACTACTCAGCCATAAGAAATGATGACATCGGATCATTTACAGCAAAATGATGGGATCTTGATAACATTATAGGAAGTGAAATAAGTAAATCAGAAAAAAACAGGAACTGCATTATTACATACGTAGGTGGGACATAAAAGTGAGACTAAGAGACATTGATAAGAGTGTGGTGGTCACGGGAGGAAGGGGGAAAGGTAAATGGAAAGGGGGAGGGGGAGGGGCACAAAGAAAACAAGATAGAAGGTGACAGAGGACAATCTGACTTTGGGTGATGGGTATGCAACATAATTGAACGACAAGATAACCTGGACATGTTATCTTTGAATATATGTATTCTAATTTATTGATGTCACCCCATTAAAAAATAAAATTATAATAAAAAAATAAATAAATAAAAAAATAATATGTGTGTTTATTTCTCAGGGCCATTAACCTAAAATATAGGTTGAGAGAGGGACAGACAGGCAGAAAGGCAGAGACAAAAGAAGCATCAATTCTTCACTGCAGCACCTTAGTTTTTTATGGATTGCTTTCTCATATGGGCTTTGACTGGGGGCTACATCAGAATGAGTTATTCCTTGCTCAAGCCAGCAACCATGGGCTTCAAGCCAGTGAACTTTGGGCTCAAGCCAGCAACAATTGGGTCATGTCTATAATTCCACGCTCAAGGCAGTGATCCCGCACTCAAGCTAGTGAGCCTGTGCTCAAGCCAGATGATCCTGCTCTCATGTTGGGGGCCTTGAGGTTTAAAACCTGATTCCTCTGCATTTTATTACAATGCTCTATACTATGCACCACTGCCTAGTCAGGCTAGGCTAAAAAATATTAATAAAAGAAACACATGAGCTCCTCATGCTTTAAAGCCTAAATGACATTTTCTAAATGTAAATCCAGTAGCTACGGCCACCATCTCAGCTGCATTTGATTCGGACAGACAGTGATGAAACAACGGAGCCAAAAACTGCTGGGCCATTAGCTATAATCCTAGCTTGCACCTAGTGGGCAAGTAAAAACACACACTGGGCTCTAAAACCCACTCATTCAGTGCTCACAAAGCTACTGACTTATCCAAGTTTTCTAGAATCAAAGGTTTCTAGCTCACCAGTCTTATTCACCTCTGTTCCCCATCTCTTTCTCTCTACACAAACTCTGCACAAACTGGCTTCTCCTTCAGGACTTTGCCACCTTGGCTGCCTCTCCTCTCCTCCATGTGGCCTTTCTTTGCTCTCCTTTCTAATGCTAATCTCAGAAACAAAGGGCAAACTCCCATTCTGCTCCACTTTATAGTATAGAAATCAAAACCTTTAATCCAATATACAAAAAAGGAAGTCTTTGACACAAAGTCACTTATCTGAGGTATAATGGGATTTCTCATGAGAGTGTACCACCCCATATCAAAAAGTGTGGAAAAGGCTTAGTTTCCAAATCAAACCCCAGACTACAAGGATTCTGCCTGCTTACAGCCTGTCCCCCTACACTCATTGCTAACTGTAAGTGAGCAAACATATATAATATTTAAAAACTTATTTGACCAACAAGTCCCAGAAATAGTTCATAGGCTGCTTATATACCTTGATTACACACAGCCGGGTGAGAGCACAAACTGGCTTCTCATTCAGGACTCTGTCATCTTGGCTTGCCTCTTCTCTCCTCCACATGGCCTTTCTCTGCTCTCCTCTCTGTGCTCTTTCCTCTAATGCTAATCTCAGGAATTGAGAGAGCAAGCTCCCAGTCTGCCCCACTTTTTAGTATAATAATCAAAACCTTTAATCCAATACAGAAACAGGGAAATCTTCAATACAAAGTCACTTATCTGAGGCAAAATGGGACTCCTCATGAGAGTGCGCCCCACATCAAAAAGGGTGGGAAAAGCTTAGTCTTAAAACTAAGCCTTAGGCTATAAGGACCCTGCCTGCTTACAGCCTGTCTTCCACACACAATGCAAACTAAAAGTGAGCAAATATATATCGTATTTAAAAACTTATTTGACCAACATTTTACCCCTTTTGCTCGCTTACAATCTAAAGCACAGGTATTCCTGCACAAGAAAATTAGGCACATTACACAAATTACAACAGCATGACAAATTATACAATTTCAACAATTACAAAGGTATATTTCACCAGTCTCAGCACTTAGCCCATTAGAGATATTGGTCTGTAGTTTTCTTTCTTTGTGCCATCCTTGCCAGGTTTTGGTATGAGGGTTATGTTGGCCTCATAAAATGTGTTCGGAAGTATTGCTTCTTCTTCAATTTTTTGGAAGACTTTGAGTAGAATAGGAACCAAGTCTTCTTTGAATGTTTGATAGAATTCACTAGTATAACCGTCTGGGCCTGGACTTTTATTTTTGGGGAGGTTTTTAATAGTTTTTTCTATTTCCTCCCTGCTGATTGGTCTGTTTAGGCTTTCTGCTTCTTCATGACTCAGTCTAGGAAGGTTGTATTGTTCTAGGAATTTATCCATTTCTTCTAGATTGTTGTATTTGGTGGCATATAATTTTTCATAGTATTCTACAATAATTCTTTGTATATCTATGATGTCTGTGGTGATCTCTCCTCTTTCATTTTGGATTTTATTTATTTGAGTCCTGTGCCTTTTTTCCTTGGTGAGTCTTGCCAAGGGTTTGTCAATTTTGTTGACCTTTTCAAAGAACCAGCTCCTTGTTTTATTGATTTTTTCTATAGTTTTTCTGTTCTCTATTTCATTTATTTCTGCTCTGATTTTTATTATCTCCTTTCTTCGGCTGGTTTTGGGTTGTCTTTGTTCTTCTTTTTCTAGTTCCTTAAGGTGTGAAGTTAAGTGGTTTACTTCGGCTCTCTCTTGTTTGTTCATATAGGCCTGAAGTGATATGAACTTTCCTCTTATTACTGCTTTTGCTGCATCCCAGAGATTCTGATATGTCGTATTTTCATTTTCATTTGTCTGTATGTATCTTTTGATCTCTGCACTTATTTCTTCTTTGACCCATTCATTTTTTAGAAGTATGTTGTTTAGTTTCCACATTTTTGTGGGGTTTTCCCCCTCTTTTTTGCAGTTGAATTCTAGTTTCAAGGCTTTATGATCAGAAAATATGCTTGGTACAATTTCAATTTTTCTAAATTTGCTGATATTGTCTTTGTGGCCCAACATATGGTCAATTCTTGAGAATGTTCCATGTACACTAGAGAAAAATGTATACTCTGTAGCTTTGGGAGGAAGTGTCCTGTAGATGTCTATCATATCCAGGTGTTCTAGTATTTCGTTCAAGGCCACTATATCTTTATTGATTCTCTGTTTGGATGACCGATCTAGAGCCGTCAGCAGAGTATTGAGGTCTCCAAGTATGATTGTATTTTTGTTAGTTTTTGTTTTAAGGTCAATAAGTAGCTGTCTTATATATTTTGGTGCTCCTTGGTTTGGTGCATATATATTAAGGATTGTTATGTCTTCTTGATTCAGTGTCCCCTTAATCATTATGAAGTGACCATTTTTGTCTCTGAGTACTTTTTCTGTCTTGTAGTCAGCATTATCAGATATGAGTATTGCTACACCTGCTTTTTTTTGGGTGTTGTTTGCTTGGAGTATTGTTTTCCAGCCTTTCACTTTGAATTTGTTTTTATCCTTGTTGCTTAGATGTGTTTCTTGTAGGCAGCATATAGTTGGATTTTCTTTTTTAATCCATTCTGCTACTCTGTGTCTTTTTATTGGTAAGTTTAATCCATTTACATTTAGTGTAATTATTGACACTTGTGGGTTCCCTACTACCATTTTATAAATTGCTTTCTGTTAGTTTTGTATCTAGTTTGATTCTTCTCTTTTGTTTTTCTATCATTTGTTTCTGTTTGTTTGTGTTCCATACTTCTTTCCTCTGTTGCTACCTTTTTTAAGTCATGTGTTTTTGTGGTGGTTTTTTCAAGGGTGGTTACCATTAAGTAATGAAAAGGGTACCTACCATATTCATTGTAGTACCCTATCTTATAAGTATTTCTGCACTTCATCGTCCTTTGCTACTGTTAATCTCCATTCTCTCCCCCCCTTTTTTTTTCCTTTGTTGTCACAGTTTAAGTTTGGTTTTATTGTGTTCTTGGTGGAGCTGTTACTTGTGGTGTTGTTTTCTTTTGTTCTTTGAATCTGGTTGGAAAACCCCCTTTAGTATTTCCTGGAGTGGGGGCTTTCTCGTGATAAATTCTCTCATCTTTTCTGTATTTGTGAATGTTTTTATATCTCCTTCATACTTGAAGGATAGCTTTGATGGGTATAGTATTCTTGGCTGAAAGTTCCTCTCTTTCAGGGCCTTAAATATTGGGGTCCACTCTCTTCTAGCTTGTAGAGTTTCTGCTGAGAAATCTGATGATAATCTAATAGGCCTTCCTTTATATGTTGTACTCTTCTTTTCCCTGGCTGCCTTGAGAATTTTTTCTTTGTCATTGGTTTGTGTCATCTTTATTATGATGTGCCTTGGAGTGGGTTTGTTGGGCTTAAGAAAACTCGGTGTTCTGTTTGCTTCTTGAATTTGAGGCTTTAGTTCTTTCCACAGGCTTGGGAAGTTCTCGTCTATTATTTGTTTGAGTATATTCTCCATTCCATTTTCTTTCTCTTCTCCCTCTGATATACCTATTATTCTTATGTTATTCTTTCTGATGGAGTCAGATAATTCCTGTAGGGCTTTCTCGTTTTTTATTATTTTTGAGTCTCTTTCTTCTTCTCTCTGTTGTGCCTCAAGTTGTTTGTCTTCTATTTCACTAATCCTATCTTCAATCTGGGTTGTTCTGCTAGCTAAGCTTGTTACCTCGTTTTTCAGCTCGTGAATTGAGTTTTTCATTTCTGTTTGATTTGTTTTTATAGTTTCAATTTCCTTGGTAATATATTCTTTGTGTTCATTGAGTTGTTTTCTGATCTCCCTATATTGCCTTTCTGTGTTTTCTTGTATATCTCTGAGTATTTTTAAGATTTCTATTTTAAATTCTCTGTCATTTAGCTCCAAGGCTTCCAATATGTTAAGTCTTTTCTCCATAGTTTTTTCCACATCTATTTGTGTTACCTTTCTTTTGTATCCATAATATTCGATTTCCTCTTTCTTATTGGCATCTGCGGGTGGTCTTGTTGATAGCACTAATTAGAATTAATAAAGAGTAAAAAGTAAAAAAAAAAAAAAAAATAAAAAAAATAAAAAAAGAAAAAGAAAAACAAAAAAACAAAGGGTAAAACACCCCACAAAAAAAAAAGCAGTAATAATTTATTATTTCCCCCTTTTTTTTTTCTTTGTTCTCCTTCCCTCCTCTCCCCTTTTCAGGGAAATATCGTGCCTATAATGGAGGGCCTGGTTTGCGTTGAAGAGTTCAAGGGGGCAAAAATAAATAAATAAATAAAAAAAAAAAAAAAAAAGGGAAGAAAATCTTAGACAAGCATAAGTTGATCTGCCTGTGGGTGACGGTCAACCAAGAGATATAATGAGAGGGACAAGAGGGAACCAGAAAAAAGGACAAAAAAAAGGAATAATCAAGAAGAAAAAATAAAAATAATAAGTAAAAATACGTTGTATTAAGTGGAGCAAAGACCAAATACAATGGAGACCTTGGGTTGGGAGGACCCAAAATGCCACAAAAACAAACCAACCAGAAAAAAACAAAAACAAAACCGAAAAAGAAAAACAAAGCCAAAAAAAACCTTGAGTCCCAAATTAACTAATTTGTTCGTGATTGAGGATTAAATGGGAGGAAAGTAAAACGAGAAAAGAAAAAACGAATAGAAAGGAAAAAATAAGAAAGAGTGAAAAACGAAGGAAGAAATAAAAAAGGAAGAGAAAAAAAACAAAATAAGGCAAAAAAAAACAAAAGAGGAGAGAGTGAGAATTAAGTGTCCTGGAGTATATCCCCAAAGGAGGGTGAGGATGAAGGAGAGAAATAAAATGTAACACTTATGGGTAGTGTAGTTCAAGAAAAGGGAAGCATAAGATGGGCAGAGAATAGAAGGGCTGAGGTGGAGGAAATAAAGGCAATAAGATAGAAGGAACAAACAACAACAACTACAAAAAAAAAACAAACCAACAAACAGTGGAACAAGCTGCAAAGTCTGTGGATTTTTCCTGATTTTGAGATGTCAACCTCTTCCTCCTTCTCCTCTCTCCCTCTTCCCGGTCGGCGACTCTGCACCCCAGGCCCTGCCTCTGCGCCACACCCAGGCAGGGACTTGCAGTTGATGGGGTTCTATGGCAATGTCACACAATTGGCTTTAGTCTTGTTGGTAGTCAAGGCCTGCCGGCGTCTGCAGGGTCTAACGACGAGAGAGTTCGCCTTCGTGGATTCTCTCTCCTAGTCCCCCCCTCCCGAACCAGCAGCCTGGCGATCCAGCCCCAAGGCTGCCACTGCTTCTGCCTGGGGAGTAAGAGGCTCAAAGAGCTGGGAAATCCCCACTCTATCCCCACTCAGTGCAAGGCTCTGGGAAGGGCTCTGACAGTCAGGGCCTCCAGTGTAATCAGGCGGGGGTGGGAGTCAATTGTTGTCAAGGTGATTGTTCAGCGCCTAGCATTCCGTTGGACCTCTCAACCCAGGCTTTCCACACTTTGTAGCCTGTTTTGGCCGGTAAAAAGAGGCACTAGTCTCTGCTTGCAACTAGTGTGGTATAGATCTTATTATCTGCCAAGTCCTTCTTGTTAGCGTTTATCCCTGAATATGGAGGCTCTATCAATCAGAAGTTGCCCCCGCCCCTTTAGCGAGAGGCACCAAAAAATATCACTCCTTTTGTCTTGGGTCGGTGAACTGAGAGAGATCTTATCAATTAGAACCGAGGGTGCGCAGATTTCACGGGTTAAGTTAATTTTAGTAATTGGGTCGCAGCTGTGCTCCCGAAGGTATTTCAGGCTGCCTGCGCGCGCCCCTCCCCCAACGCTTGATTGTTAGCTTGAATGGCTGGGTGAGGTGCCCCGCCCGCGGAGAGAATCTCCCAAGTAGGGAATACCGCCCTGGGGCCTCTCCCGCTCCCCGTGCGCGGGCCGCTGGGAACGTTAGCGGTGCTCGGTCTGCAATGCTCGGTCTGCAATCAGACCGGGAGCGCGCCAGCGGCTGTTTGCCGCTGGCTCTGCAACCGACCCACTGCTCGCGGCGGCGGCGGCGGCGGTTTCCGAGTGCGGGATGACTTACCACCGGCGCACTTTCTCGCGGCTTGAATGAACGTCCCTGCGGTAGCTTCCTCCACACCCTCGTCTCTCAGATTCGAGTGATAACAGTCCTTTTGCTTTCAGTTTGCTCCGAAGATAAATTTTCCTGTTTCTAGTTGATAAATTTGTTGTGATTTTGGGGAGATCTGTCGGACGCGCTGCTCTCGGCGCCATTTCCGTGACGTCACCCTCAGCACTTAGCCCAAAGTGTAAAATGTTCTCGGCCTTCTTCCTAGCCATGGGAAAAGCTTCCGGGGGCAGTGCAGTGCTTCCAGCAAAGCTGGCCCCCACCCTCATTAAGGTATTTTACATTGTCCAAAATCCATAAGTCCATCCAAAAAAGGAGCCGATGCCCACTCCAGTCGCAATCCAGAAAATCAGTCCACATACATGACAGTCAGCATTTCCATCTCTGCTTTGGATAGCATGCTGACATTCACCCCTATGTCCCAAAATCACAGACCTAACAGGGTTGTAATAAGTACTCTTTGCTGCTGGGCTCTCACATTCTGGAGACTTTGGATTGCAATTCCAGCCCAATTCTCCTCATCCTCCAAAGAAGAACTAAAAACACTACCTCCTGATGCCAGGCTTGAGCCCCAGGCTGACACCACATTCTGCTCTGCAGAATTTGCAGCTCCAGCCCAGGCCTTCTGCCACTGCTGTCTCTCTACAATGCTCAGGGCAATCTGCAAGTCATGAACCTGTGAATCTTCCTCCAGCGTCTTCTCCATTTCCAGGCGAATCTCAAAAACCTGGTTGACCACTTCCTCCAGCACTTCCTCCAGCTCGAGTGTCAGCATCTGTTTCTCCCACATTTCCTCCAGCTCCTTCCACTGCTCAGTTTGCAGGTCCCAGGCAGCCTCTTCCACAGAGCTCTCAGTTTCCTCACGCATGGCTGTAAAAGTCAGCCAGCCTACAGTCCCCAAAAGTCAGCCATGGAGAACCATAACAGCAGCCAGTCCTCTAATCCACTGCTCAAAGGTGGTGGTGGCTCCATACTCATCTGCATTTATCCTGCCACAGACTATGACAAATAAAAAGCGAGTAACCATGGCCAAAATCCCACCCGCCTGGTCCATGCAGGTTTACATTAGATTTGGATAGACGGTAATGAAACAATGCAGCCAAGAACTGGTGGGCCTTTAGCTATAAACCTAGCTCCACCCAACAGGAAAGTAAAAACACACACTGGGCTCCAAAACCCACTTGTTCAGTGCTCACAAAGCTACTGACTTATCTGAGTTTTCTCGAATCAAAGGTTTCTATCTCACCAGTCTTATTCACCTCTGTTTCTCATCTCCTTCTCTCTACACAAACTCTGCACAAACTGGCTTCTCCTTCAGGACTCTGCCATCTTGGCTGCCTCTCCTCTCTTCCATGTGCCCTTTCTCTGCTCTCTTCTCTGTGCTTTCCTCTCTAATGCTAATCTCAAGAATGGTGAGAGCAAGTTCCCAATCTGTCCCACTTTAAAGTATAGAAATCAAAACTTTTAATCCAATATACAAACAACAAAGTCTCTGACACAAAGTCACTTATCTGAGGCATAATGGGATTTCTCATGAGAGTGCACCACCCCATATCAAAAAAGGTGGAAAAAGCTTAGTCCCAAAACAAAGCCCCAGGATATAAAGATCCTGCCTGCTTACAGCCTGTCCCCCACACCCAATGCAAACTATAAGTGAGCAAACATATATCATATTTTAAAACTTATTTGACCAACAAGTCCCAAAAATAGCTCAGGGGCTATGTATATACCCTTGATTACACATGAATGGGGGAGAGCAGGACATCATGATATAGGCTGACAACATTTGTTTAGCGGATACACAGAAATATTAAGACTTTCAAGGTAACACAATCAAAGATGTTTACAAATATTTTAGGGTTCACCTTCCCTCACTAGCCTAGAGGTATTTTACCCTCAAGATTCCAATAATGGGGAGGAACTACAGCCAATGCAAAGTGGTATGAAAATTCTGCCTCCTATTAAAAGATAAGAAGTTTCTAGGTTAACATTATTTAAAACTGAATGAACCATTGTTCTTGCAAGCAAGAAACTTCTATATTCTTCTCCCTCCCCTCCTCAAAGGAAGGACAAGACAGGAAAGCCTGAAAGTAAAGCCTGACCTTTCCTCCCAGAATATCAATATCAATTTTCAGCTTTTTGGTACCTTACAATAATCCTCACTGGAAAAAAAAATAATCCCCACTGGTTCTATTTCCTATGTCAAATCCTTGACTTAATTTACTGAAGAGTATGAGGCTGTTGTTTAGGATTATTAACTGAAATATGTAACAGATCTTTTTTTATAAATAAATTTTTATTTTAATAGCATGACATCAATAAATCAGGGTACATATATTCAAAGAAAACATTTCCAGGTTATCTTGTCGTTCAATTATGTTGCATACCCATCACCCAAAGAGAGATCGTCCTCTGTCACTCTCTATCCAGTTTTCTTTGTACCCCTCCCCCTCCCCTTCTCCCTCCTTCCCTCCCTCCACCCCCCATAACCACCACACTCCTGACCATGTCTCTTAGTCTCGTTTTTATGTCCCACCAATGTATGGAGTCCTGCAGTTCTTGATTTTTTCTGATTCACTTATTTCACTCCGCATAATGTTATCAAGATTCCACCATTCCGCTGTAAGTGATCCGATCTCATCATTTCTTCTAGCTGAATAGTATACCATGGTGTATATGTGCCCCATCTTCTTTATCAAGTATTCTTTTTTTTTTACAGTGATTAAAAGCCTTTAAGCAAACTCTTGGCCAATACAGCAAGAATCCATAAAAGAGTAGTGTCCTTAACATGTTCATCAAGTCCAAGTTGGCCCCATCACCATGCCAAATTCCTGAAAAATGCAACCCAACCACAGTTCAGTCTGTTAGGAGCTGTCACAGGGAGCAGGAGTCCAGGAAAAGTCCACATCCAGGAAAAGTCCGCATGACACTGGAGTTGTCACAATTCTATACTTTGCAGCTCATGTCCAAGTCCCAATGACCACTGCTTCTAGCTGGTAATGATTCAGGTAGACTGGAAAAGCCATTTGTAGCATGCGTGGATATGGAGCTTCTGTTCTCCTCTGCCTGGAGAGATGAGACCAGGTTGCTTTTCCCTGGAGCTCTGCAAATGTGGCATGGTAAAGAGAACCTTGGGATACACTAAGCTGGGTGGCAAAGGTAGATTCATAATAGAAGTTGGCAAAAGGGGGAAAGAGAGCTCTACATTAGGAGTAGGTCTCAGCCTGAAATATGAGTGGGGCATTGAGGTAGGAGGGATAAAGGAAACACTATATATTAAGCAAAGCAACAGAAAATAGGACTATCAACACCCACAACAGAGATCTTTGAGGGAAGAATAAAAAACCTTACTATTCAGGCAAGACATAGTTAAGTGGCCCTTGTGCAAATGAGATCAGTTTACCTGCTTCTTGGAAGAAATACCCTAGGCTCATCCACAGTGTCATAGATGGGGCCGATGACTCTGGGCACCTTCAGCCTTCAGTGGCTAACCCCAGCATTCTGGGAAAGGTTAGGTCATAGGTGGCTGGAGCAGGGCTGGAAGAGACTGAACCCTCCCTGAGAGGAGTGAGGGGGAAGCCTAACTTCCAGTGTCCCTGTTTCCTCACAGCAGAGGCTTGTAAGCCTGTCAGGATTTAGCTCAATGACCTTCCTTTTCACTATTGAAGCAGGATCCAGATGGCATCCTATGAGACCACTTTGGGGCATTGGAGCCTTTAAGGGTGTATCCTAAAAGCTGGTAGTTCCCCTGATCTCTATTGGGCTTTTTCTGCCTCTAGGTATCTTAAAAGCCATGCTCAGAAGATCTTGCTGAGGGGTTTGAGGATCCCCATCTGCCTATATAAATCTTTTCCATATATCTGGAGCTATTTGGAAAAAGACAAAACAGTGTTATTAGCTGGATCTAATAAAGAAGGTAGTAGTTTGCAGGCCAAAAAGATTTGGTGTCTCCTGTGTAACAGATATTTAACAGACAGAATTAATAGCATTACAGTTCACTAAAAAAACAAATATTATTGATTAATTTTCTGTTAACTATACAATCCTTTTGTAATTTATATAAAACTAGTTGGCCTTTGTAACAATTTACCTTTTTGTGAATAAACCTTGCTATAAAATTGATTAAACATGGTCCAAGACAATATTAAAATAAAGGACTAATCATCACAGACAATAGGATTGATAGCTTGGTTGACTAATTACTTTTTTAAATATTTTATTTATTAATTTTTAGAGAGAGAGAGAGAGAGAGAGAGAGAAGGGGGAGGAGCAGGAAGCATCAACTCCCATATGTGCCTTGACCAGGCAAGCCCAAGGTTTCGAACCGGCAACCTCAGTGTTCCAGGTTGATTCTTTATCCCACTGCGTCACCACAGGTCAGGCTGGTTGACTAATTAAACATTCTTTAAAAACCAATTTTCTGACTGTTCAAATTCTTTTTTCTCTTTTTTATATTTTTCCTGACTAAAGATAAACTTTCTTTATATATCCAGAAATAATTGGCTTTCATAACAACTTACTTTTTCTTTCAAAAGTATTCCTATACCTTCTATTATCAAAACCATACAATACCTTTCTAATCAGAACTATTAATTTTAAAAATCTTAACCTTTCGTGACAATTAAGTTGGCTTTTGTTTTACTCTAGTTTCCCTTTTCCCAGAGTCTGATTTTAAAAAGTCCTTAGTGAGTTTTTTCATACATTGCCGTACATAGACCAACCAGCTTTCAGTTTCTGGTTGGAGTAGGAAACGCTGTTTTTCTACCTTAGCAGCAGTGGGAGTTGTCAGGATCATGATGTGTGGACCTGTCCATGTGAAAGTCAGTCCCTGGGTAATGTAATGCTAGAAGCGCATCTTGGACAGTCTTTGAACAGTTTGTTGAGAACCTGTAAATCCTGCAAGTATTTAGGAAAATGGTGATTACATTTCTTTTACTATTTGATTCATGCATTTTACTTACCCTGAATCTTTTGGTACCTGTGGGTACAATGTAACTTCAAATTAGTTTCTAATTAATATTGGATTTCTTTCCTACCAACTTTGAGATTGTGGATACAAATGCAGGTCCAATACTAGAATAGCAAGCTAAACCTGGACAGAATTCTATATAGCAATTTCCTAACAATTGTCAATTATTTTATTAAAGTCTACTTCTAAATATTTACTTGGGAAAATTTCTTCTTTTCTGTTTTTTCTATAATTTTCTTATTTTGCTTAGTATTCACTTGGGAATAAACTAAACTTTCAGATATTATTCCTTCTATAGTAGATTCTGAGTTTGGCTTTTCTAATTATATCCCTTTCCTGTTGGCCAAATCTTTTTCTACTTGGTTCTGAATAAACCTTTGGCAATAAGGGTCCCAAACCCCACTGGTTCTGGGTGGCATCTATTCATTTGAATTGCTATGTTCCAATTTTGAGGCAAACTGGAAAAATAAACAATAAACAATAAAATTCATATTGCAATGTTAACTAATACTATAACTAGCATCTTAATACCATAAAGTGACTAAAGCCTACTAGATTATTAAACAAAAATAAAATTCTAACTAATAAAACAGGATTCAAAATAAAATTCTTAGTCAAAAATGTTCTTTACTTGTTAACGTAATTTCACAAAGTCTATGTTGACATTCTCATTGCTTTATACTATTTGCCTATGTAACTTAATTTCACTTTAATCTGAGAAATATCCCAAAGAACAGGAGCTACACATATTCGAAAAAGTCAACAAGGCATTGGAGTTGTGGTCACATTCTACACTTTACAACTAGAGTTCAAGTCTTAGCAAACATTGTTTCAAGTTGGAATTAGGAGCAGGTCCCAGCCTATAATAAGCATGGGGCATTGAAACAAGAGGAATAAAGGAGACACTATACATTAAATAAAGCAATAAAATCAGGCTGTCAATACCTTCAGTAGAGATCTTCGAGGGATAAATAAAACTTAAATATTCATGCAAGACATAGTAAATGGCCCTCATGTTTATAAGAAATGAGATCAGTTTACCTGCTACTTGGAGGAAATACCTTAGGCTCATGAACAATGTCATGAGATGAGGCCAATGGACAGCCTTGGATACCTTTTAGCCTTCAGTGGCAAATCCCAGCAGGCTGGGCAAGGTCAGGTTACAGGTAGCTGGAAAGGGCTGGAAGAGACTGAATCCTCCCTCCATGGAGCAAGGGGGCAGCTTACCTTCTTGTGTCCCTTTTTTCACAGCAAAGACATGTCTCCCGGTGGGGCTGAAAAGCCTGGCAGGACTCAGTTCAATGACCTTTCTTTCCACTCTTGAAGCAGGGCCCTGATGGAATCCTATGAAACCCCTTTGGGACATTTTAGTCTTTAAGAGTATATGCCAAAAAATAAATAAAAATAAAAAATAAGAGTATATGCCAATAGCTGGTATTTTTCTGATCTCTTTGGGCTCTATTTGCCTTTTCTGTTACTACCTTAGTCATTATAGGTCTTAAAAGCCATGCTCAGAGGATCTTGCTGAGGGGCTTGAGGGTCTCTATCTGTTTATATGAACTTTTGGAGAAAGACAAAAGCAATGTTATTAGCTATTTCTTTTTTTGTTGTTGTTATTAGCTATTTCAGTTCAAGAAAAATAGTTTTTGGTTTCCCTTTTAAAATTCCAGAGTCTCTTCACTGCTTAATGATTCAGTACATTAGTATTCAAAAAAATTTCTAACAAAAGAATGATAAAATAGATTTGCAGGAGTTTCAAGATATGACTAATGTTACATTAAAAGACATTATTAATAATTCCTAATATTTAAACTAAGATTCCAATATTACAGGGCTATAAAACAGCAAATAAAAGAATTAACAAAAGGCCTTTAACATAATATATAAATTTTCACCTGGAAAATACTTTTATACAATAAGGGATTCTTGGTACAAACTACCCAGCTGGCAATGAGATATTAACTTTTTTTTTGACTCACAGTAATTTACACTATTAAGTCAATCCTGAGGAGCAGAGTAGATGGCTGAGGGGGAAGCAGACTCCAAGAACTGGAAGCAGAGTCTGCTGCTTTTACCTTTTTGTTTCTGCATTTTGTAGCCAAGCTCCTTAGCAAGATAATGGGACTTCTCCGAAGCAGGACTTGAATAAATTTGCCACCTGTAAACTGACTGCCTTGCTTTGAGCAGCTAAATACAATTTTCACAAAATTACTTTTCCTAATAGTGAGTTGCTTTAGCCTATATGAGGTTTCCAATTTTTCCCAAAATTCCCTGAAAATTTCCTTTTCATAGTTTTTACCATTATGGTTAATGCTGCTGGTTTCCCTTATTTCTGCCGTTACTATAGGCTCCCGAGGTTCAGTGAAGAAAACTTCGTCCCCTTCAGTCCTCGAGATTTAGAACGTTAGAACTTGCCTTAGCTGCTTGTAATGTAGGCCATTTATTTTTTCAATGTCTTTCTTCCTTACAAAAAGCACATTAGTTATTCTTTTTACCTGTTTCTTACTCTAAATTTTCATGACCAAGAAGATGAGGCACCTGCTTTGTATCAAGCATGTTTTAAGCCACTGTGGTACATTCATTATTAAATTTAGCCACCGATCAATGTATGGAAACTGATGGGACAACCTGGGTTTCCAATTACTATATTCCAGACTGTCCTTATTTTCTAGGGATTAGAATTCCTGGTTGTTATTCCTTATTACAAAATTGAAACTTGTTTCAGGAGAATTTATGAATTAGTGCACTATCAAGAAAGATAAGATAGATAATTAACTAGCACCCAGAATAAAAGGGTATTTCACTATAGAGATATTAATTATTACACAAGACAAGGGGAAGAAGCCAACAGAAGAGAATTTCTTTTTCTCAGAGAAGAAACAACCCTACAGGGCACCCTGAAGATAATTTGAGAACAAAGAGAATAATAGTTTGCTACTTAAGATTGCTTTTAGTCAGAAGCTTCTAATTTTGACACAAAAGACTCAAACAGACACATTTAGACATGGAACAAAGGATTTATACACAAAAAATGCATGCCTGTTTTAATTAAATAATACTGGATAATTTGATAAACAAAGACAAAGCCTAATAGATGAGAGAAGGCTCACCCTCATGTCCTCTCAGGTACATGCTAATCTCGGCACCAGAGATTTCTTAACTAGGGGTTTTAGAAACAGAAACATTAAAGCAAAGACTGAGATCTCGACAAACACAGAGACATCTCTTGAAAGTCTTGGGTCGAGATTAATCAATCCAGGTTAGCTCAGCTTCCACTGATTCAATGCAATGTGAGACTGACTAATCCTGGATGGATTTAACTTCCATTAGCCTTCCTAGAGATAGATTCATTGCCCCCACTTCTGCCATTCACTGAAAGCACAACTAGAACCCAAGGCAGGACCACTAAAACTCCCCACTGACATCTCGGTCTTGGAGAGCATGCATGAACTTACGACCACGTTTGGTCTGTTTTGCAGCAATTCCAGTTCAAAACATAAAAATTATAGACTAGTTAAAACCAGCAAAGCAGTTTTGAAAGCCCTACTTACTCATCAGGGTTCCACATCCCAAGAGTTCCAATTCAGCAAAGCCCCCAAATCCACTCTACTTACATTCTAGTCTGACACATAAAAGTGAAAGCAAGTGTTCAAAGGGAAGCCAGAAAGTTCAGCAAAGAAAAAAGAGTTGCTTTTCCTACCTCCACAATTTTCTTTGCCAAATTATCCAAATTGTTGAATTTGGGAACGAGAAGGCATCTACCAGAGAACAGTCCGGACCCCACAGGAAGACCGAAAGCCCTGAAAAGTCTCAGGTAGCATGCCTTTCCTCGAGATTCAAGCAGGGCAGGGCTGCACAGTGGAGAGTCCAGCCGATTTTGGGTGTCTCTATCTGGTAACGCAAAAAATTGGATCTCAGACGAGACCCCACATGCTATAAAGTACTGCACCCCAGATTCTGAAAGTCACTGTATCTCATTTAATCGAGTTCATGTAGAAACACCCAGTTCAGATGAATTTTGAAGAGTTTTATTAGAGGAGGAGATTTATTAATATGCCGGCTGCATATGGTTGACATGGGGTATCAGACCCAAATCGTGCAGTCCCAAAAATAGTTCAGGGGCTGCTTATATACCCTTGATCACACATGGGTGGGGGAAAGCATGACATCATGGTATAGGCTGACAACATTTGTTAAGGGATATACAGAAACATTGAGACATTCAAGGTAAGACAATCAAAGATGTTTACAAATATTTTATGGTTCATCTTTCCTCACTAACCCTAGGTAATTTACCCTCAAGATTCCAGGAAGGAGGAGAAACTACAGCCAATGCAAGATGGTATGTAAATTCTGCCTCCTATCGAAAGAGAAGTTTTTAGGTTAACCTATATTTTAGATTTAAAACTGAATGACCCATTGTCCTTGCAAGCCAGAAACTTCTACATTCTTCTCCCCCCCCCCTCCGCAAAGAAGGGACAGGATAGGAAAGTCTGATAGGAAAGCCTGACCTTTCCTCCCAGAATATTAATATCAATTTTCAGCTTTTTGGTAACTTACATCACTGGATATTAACACCTGTTAGAAGGTGTATGCTAGAAAGGGTACTAAAAACAAAGGTGTCCCCAGCTGCAGTTAGTTGGTCAGATTTCAACACTGAATGTGGAGTCTCCTTACTGGCCACGCTAACCAAAAACAGCTTTAACAAACACGCTGATGGGGCCCCATTAAGCTGTATCAAGGTATATCATACGATCTGTGATTAATTAAGTGACTGTGTAATTCTTACAACAAACTGGTGTATTGGTCATGTCTGTAAGGTATTTTCCCCAATGAGGAAAAAAGAAGAGTGTAGCCAAGAACTGTGAAATAGCAAAAGCTTTATTTAGTAGAACGCATCCCCGCAAAGATTCTCTGGTGCACGACATGGGGGCCAGGGAAGATGTGCAAATTCTTCCGTGGGGGAGTAATTTATTATGTTGGTAAGGTGGTCTGGTTGATAAGAAGTCACAAAATTTCATTGGCTAACACGGTCATTCTTTTTCTTCCTTTTTTAGGGTAATTGTTTTTGTATTTATTTATTTTTTATAAATAAATTTTTATTAATGTTAATGGGGTGACATCAATAAATCAGGGTACACATATTCAAAAAAAACATGTCCAGGTTATCTTGTCATTCAATTATGTTGCATACCCATCACCCATAGTCAGATTGTCCTCCATCAACTTCTATCTAGTTTTCTTTGTGCCCCTCCCCCTTCCCCTCACCTCCTTCCCTCCTGCGCCCCCCCGCCCTCCACCCCCAGTAACCACCACACTCTTGTCCATGTCTCTTAGTCTCGTTTTTATGTCCCACCAATATATGGAATCATGAAGTTCTTGTTTTTTTCTGATTTACTTATCTCACTCCATATACTGTTATCAAGATCCCACCATTTTGATGTAAATGATCCGATGTCATATTTCTTATGGCTGAATAGTATTCCATAGTGTATATGTGCCACATCTTCTTTATCCAGTCTTCTATTGAAGGGCTTTGTGGTTGTTTCCATGTCTTGGCCACTGTAAACAATGCTGCAATGAACATGGGGCTACATGTGTCTTTACATATCAATGTTTCTGAGTTTTGCGGTTATATACCCAGTAGTGGGATTGCTGGGTCATAAGGTAGTTCTATATTCAGTTTTTTGAGGAACTACCATACTTTCTTCCATAATGGTTGTACTACTTTACATTCCTACCAACAGTGAATGAGGGTTCCTTTTTCTCCACAGCCTCTCCAACATTTGCTATTACCTGTCTTGCTGATAATAGCTAATCTAACAGGTGTGAGGAGGTATCTCATTGCAGTTTTGATTTGCATTTCTCTAATAACTAATGAAGATGAGCATCTTTTCATATATCTGTTGGCCATTTGTATTTCTCTCTGAGAGAAGTGTCTGTTCATGTCCTCTTCCTGTTTTTTTAATTGAATTGTTTCTTTGTTTGTTGTTGAGTTTTATGAGTTCTTTGTATATTTTGGATATTAGGCCTTTATCTGAGCTGTTGTTTGAAAATATCATTTCCCATTTAGTTGGCTGTCTGTTTATTTTGTTGTCAGTTTCTCTTGCTGAGCAAAAACTTCTTAGTCTGATTTAGTCTCATTCATTTATTTTTGCCTTCACTTCTCTTGCCTTTGGAGTCAAATTCATAAAATGCTCTTTAAAATCTATGTCCATGAGTTTAGTACCTATGTCTTCTTCTATGTACTTTTTTGTTTCAGGTCTTATATTTAGGTGTTTGATCCATTTTGAATTAATTTTAGTACAAGGGGACAAGCTGTAGTCTAGTTTCATTCTTTTGCATGTGGCTTTCCAGTTTTCCTAGCACCATTTGTTGAAGAGGCTTTCTTTTCTCCATTGTGTGTTGTTGCCCCTTTATCGAAAATTATTTTACCATATATATGTGGTTTTATTTCTGGGCTTTCTATTCTGTTCCATTGGTCTGAGTGTCTATTTTTCTGCCAATACCATGCTGCTTTGATTGTCGTGGCCCTATAATATAGTTTGAAGTCAGGTATTGTAATGCCCCCAGCTTCGTTCTTTTTCTTTAGGATTACTTTGGCTATTCGGGGTTTTTTGTAGTTCCATATAAATCTGATGATTTTGTTCCATTTCTTTAAAAAATGTCATTGAAATTTTGATAAGAATTGCATTAAATTTGTATATTGCTTTGGGTAATATGGCCATCTTGATTATATTTATTCTTCCTATCCAAGAGCAAGGAATATTCTTCCATCTCATTATATCTTTTTCGATTTTCCTTAACAATGGTTTGTAGTTTTCATTATATAAGTACTTTACATTCTTTGTTATGTTAATTTCTAGGTATTTTATTTTTTTTTGTTGCAATCATGAAGGGGATTATTTTTTTTAGTTCGTTCTCAAATGTTTCATTGTTGGCATATAGAAAGGCTGTGATCTTTTGTATGTTAATTTTGTATCCTGCGACCTTACTGTATTGGCTTATTGTTTCTAGTAGTTTTTTTGTAAATTCTTTGGGGTTTTTGATATATAATAAGATCATATCATCTGCAAAAAGTGATACTTTTACTTCTTCTTTTTTGATATGGATGCCTTTTAGTTCTTTCTTTTGTCTGATTGCTCTAGCCAGAACTTCTAGTACCACGTTAAATAAGAATGGACAGAGTGGACAACCCTGTCTTGTTCCTAATTTAAGGGAGAAAGTTCTCAGTTTTATGCAATTTAATATGATGTTGGTGGATGATTTATCATATATGGCCTTTATTTTGTTGAGATATTTTCCTTCTATACCCATTTTGTTGAGTGTCTTAAACATAAAGTGGTGTTGTATTTTATCGAATGCCTTTTCTGCACCTATTGATAAGATCATGTGGTTTTTTGTTCTTTGTTTTGTTGATTTGGTGTATTACATTAACCGTTTTATGTATGTTGAACCATCCTTGAGATTCTGGGATGAATCCCACTTGATCATGATGTATTATTTTTTTAATAAGTTGTTGTATTTGATTTGCCAGAATTTTGTTCAGTATTTTAGCATCTGTATTCATTAGAGATATTGGTCTGTAGTTTTCTTTTTTTGTGCCATCCTTGCCTGGTTTTGGTATGAGGGTTATGTTGGCCTCATAAAATGTGTTTGGAAGTATTGCTTCTTCTTCAATTTTTTGAAAGACTTTGAGTAGAATAGGAACCAAGTCTTCTTTGAATGTTTGAAAGAATTCAATGGTATAATCATCTGGGCCTGGACTTTTATTTTTGGGGAGGTTTTTAATAGTTTTTTCTATTTCCTCCCTGCTAATTGATCTGTTTAGGCTTTCTGCTTCTTCATTACTCAGTCTAGGAAGCTTGTATTGTTCTAGGAATTATCCATTTAATCTAGATTGTTGAATTTGGTGGCATATAGTTTTTCATAGTACTCTACAATAATTCTTTGTATATTTATGATGTCTGTGGTGATTTCTTCTCTTTCATTTTGGATTTTGTTTATATGAGTCCTTTCTCTTTTTTTCCTTGGTGAGTCTTGCCAAGGGTTTGTCAACTTTGTTCAACTTTTCAAAGAACCAGCTTCTTGTTTTATTAATTTTTTCTATAGTTCTTCTGTTCTCTAATTCATTTATTTCTGCTCTGATTTTTATTATTTCTTTTCTTCGGCTGGTTTTGGGTTGTCTTTGTTCTTCTTTTTCTAGTTCCTTAAGGTGTGAAGTTAAGTGGTTCACTTGGGCTCTCTCTTGTTTGTTAATAAAGGCCTGAAGTGATATAAACTTTCCTCTTATTACTGCATTTGCTGCATCCCAGAGATTCTGATATGTCGTATTGTCATTTTCATTTGTCTATATATATCTTTTGATCTCTGTGCTTATTTCTTCTTTGACTCATTCATTTTTTAAAAGTATGTTGTTTAGTTTCCACATTTTTTGGGTTTTTTTCCTCTTTTTTGCAGTTGAATTCTAGTTTTAAGGCTTTATGATCAGGAAATATGCCTGGTACAATTTCAATTTTTCTGAATTTGCTGATGTTACTTTTGTGGCCCAACATATGGTCAATTCTCGAGAATGTGCAATGTACACTAGAGAAAAATGTATACTCTGTCGTTTTTGAGTGAAGTGTCCTGTAGATGTCTATCATATCCAGGTGCTCTAGTGTTTTGTTTAAGGCCAATATATCTTTATTGATTTTCTGTTTGGATGAACGATCTAGAGATATCAGCGGTGTATTGAGGTCTCCAAGTATGATTGTATTTTTGTCCGTTTTTGTTTTTAGGTCAATAGGTAGCTGTCTTATTTATTTTGTTCCTCCTTGGTTTGTTGCATATATATTAATATTGTTTTGTCTTCTTGATTCAGCGTCCCCTTAATCATTATGTAATGACCATTTTTGTCTTTGAGTATCTTTTCTGTCTTGTAGTCAGCATTATTAGATATAAGTATTGCTACACCTGCTTTTTTTTTAATATTATTTGCTTAGAGTATTGTTTTCCAGCCTTTCACTTTAAATTTGTTTTTATCCTTGTTGCTTAGATGTGTTTCTTGTAGGCAGCATACAGTTGGATTTTCTTTTTTAATCCATTCTGCTACTCTGTGTCTTTATTGGTGAGTTTAATCCATTTACATTTAGTGTAATTATTGACACTTGTGGGTTCTCTATTGTCATTTTATAAATTGCTTTCTGTTATTTTTGTATCTTGTTTGATTCTTCTCTTTTGTTTTTTATCATTTGTTTTTATTCCATACTTCTTTCCTCTGTTGCTACCTTTTTTAAGTCATGTGCTTCTGTGGTGGTTTTTTCAAGGGTGGTTACCATTAAGTAATGAAAAGGGTACCTACCTGCCGGGGTCCAGCCCCGGGGGGGATCCAGGGGTCCCACAGGAAGAGACGGCGTCGGCGAAATCGAGTGAGAGAGCCGAATTCTTTTCTTTCTCTTTATTCTCTAGTTAGCATTTACTGCCAGGCATCTCCCCCAAATGCTAGTACAGCTCCTTTTTTATACACACACACCAAGTTACAATTACATGGTATTAATCATTGCTTCTGTTTCACTATGTTTACATGTTTCCAGATAACAGTTAGTTTATATCTGTAAACTACAAATCATTCAAAGTACAACTAAAAAATAACTTGAATAGCGATAACATCGGTAAAAGCTTTTAAAGGATTAGTACTAACTAATAACTCAACTTTACTGTTGTTTGTGAGTCAAGGGGCAGAGAGAGATTAACAGACAAAATCATTAAGGACTAGCAAAGGACCACCGCTTGCTCAGGCAAATGGCCTGGAATTTATGCAGTGTCCTGGCTTTTCTCACAAGATAACAAAAGGCTTGCCCATTGAGAAACTGACTTAACATTAAGAGTAACTTTTACTTAAAGATATATAGAGTGCACTCGCAAGATAGCTTAGTAGCAACATAATTTCAGAAGACATTGATTGCTATTGCTTCTATGGATGCCCCCTGCCATACCTCTCATTATCAGAAGAAAGAATTTTTGGGAAAGTTTATAAATCTCATGAGTGTCTCACTGAGAAAGTCCAGCAACTGCCTTCAGTCATAAAACAATTCTCTTAGCAAAACATCCTTTTCTTGCTGACTGCATTCCTATCCCAGGCCATGCAACAGGCCATTCCATAACACCTTATCTAAGATTCTATTGTCTGGTTAAACTTTATTTATTTACTATATTCATACACTAGCTAAGTTCTGGCTATATTCTTTCTAACATGATTAATAAGAAGAAATTCTCCTACAAACTTAACCCTTTACGAGGGATATCATAGCCAGCCTCTTATATCTATGAGCCCAGTTCAAGGGGCTTACAGGCTTTTCTGTGGAACTTACACCTTCTGTCTCATTTCCAAAGAAATTACTACAAATCTACAGGGAAAGTACGGTACTATTATCCCTGTGCCACAAATAATAGCACACACCCAGAAAAAGGGGGGATATAAGGCCAGATTAATTCAAAAGATTAAAGGGGGAAGTATCGTGCCTTTCCTTGCGGTGACTTTGTCAACCCGCAGCTGTTGGTCTTTACTGCGGTAACTCTATCTTCTTTTGCTGTGACTTTGTCAACCAGCAGTTGTGGATCTTCTTCTGCTGTGACCTAGTTAGCCAGCATTAGTGGATCGGCTCCCGACACCTACCATATTCATTGTAGTACGCTATCTTATGAGTATTTCTGCACTTCATCGTCCTTTGTTACTGGTAATCTCCGTCCTTTCCCGTTTTTTTTTGTTTTGTTTTTTTTTTTTTTTTTTTGCTTTTGTTGTCACAGTTTAAATTTGGTTTTATTGTGTTCTTGGTGGAGCTTTTACTTATGGTTTTGTTTTGTTTTGTTCTGTGAATCTGCTTTGAAAACCCCCTTTAATGTTTCCTGAAGTGGGGGTTTTCTGATGATAAATTCCCTCATTTTTTCTGTATTTGTTAATGTTTTTATTTCGCCTTCGTATTTGAAGAAAAGCTTTGATGGGTATAGTATTCTTGGCTGAAAGTTTCTCTTTTTCACTGCTTAAATATTGGGGTCCACTCTCTTCTAGGTTGTAGAGTTTCTGCTGAGAAATCTGATGATAATCTAATAGGCCTTCCTTTATATATTGTATTCTTCTTTTCCCTGGCTGCTTTGAGAATTTTTTCTTTGTCGTTGGTTTGTGCCATTTTTATTATGATGTACCTTGGAGTAGGTTTGTTGTGGTTAAGAAAACTATGAGTTCTGTTTGCTTCTTGAATTTGAGGCTTTATTTCTCTGCACAGGCTTGGGAAGTTCTCGTCTATTATTTGTTTGAATATATTCTCCATTACATTTTTCTCTCTCTTCAGCCTCTGATATACCTATTATTCTTATGTTATTCTTTTTGAAGGAGTCAAACAATTCCTGAAGGGCTTTCTCATTTTTTAAAATTTTTGAGTCTCTCTCTTCTTCTCTCTGTTGTTCCTGAAGTTGCTTGTCTTCTATGTCACTAATCCTACCTTCTATCTGACCTGTTCTATTAGCTAAACTTGTTACCTCCTTTTTCAGTTCATGAATTTAGTTTTTCATCTCTGTTTGATTTGTAGTTTCAATTTCCTTGGTAATATATTATTTGTGTTCATTGAGTTGTTTTCTAAGCTTCCTAAATTGCCTTTCTGTGTTTTCTTGTATATCTCTGAGTATTTTTAGGATTTCTTTTTTAAATTCTCTGTCATTTAGCTTCAAGTTTTTCAATATATTAAATTTTTCTCCATAAATTTTTTTACATCTCTCTGTGCTACTTCTCTATCTTTTGTATCCATGATATTCTATTTCCTTTTTCTTAATGGCATCTGAGGGTCATACTGTTGATAGCACTAATGAGAATTAATAAAGAATAAAAATTAAAAAAAATTGGAAAAAATAAAAAAACAACAATAATAATTTATTATTTCCTTTCTTTTTTTTCTTCTCTTTCCCTCCTCTCCCCTTTTCCTTAGGAAAATATTTTGATGAACTTTGAATTATATTATGCTAAATGGAACAAAAACTGCCTATAATGGAGGGCCTGATTTGGAGAGAAGTGTTCCAGGGGCAAAAAAAAAAAAAAAAAGGTAGGGACCCACAAAATGCAAAAAAGAAAAAAATGTGGGTCAAGTATAAAATGATTTGCTTGTAAATGATGGTCAACTAAGAGATA
This sequence comes from Saccopteryx leptura, assembly GCF_036850995.1. NCBI lineage: Eukaryota > Metazoa > Chordata > Mammalia > Chiroptera > Emballonuridae > Saccopteryx > Saccopteryx leptura. The sequence goes on along the minus strand of NC_089516.1, from coordinate 138,706,988 downwards.
TAGTGAGAGTAATAAGAGGAAAACAGGAAAAAGGAAAAAAAAATTACTATTGTATTAAGTGGAGCAAAAACTAAATAGAACGGAGAGCCTGGGTTGGAAAGAATGCTAATGAGTTAAAAAGCAATGTAAAAAGCACCCAAAATGCCACACACAGAAAAAAAAACACTTGAGTTTTAAATAAAATAATTAGCTCGTGATTGAGGATTGAATGAGAGGAAATGTAAAGGGAGAAAAGAAGAAACTAATAGAGAGGGAGAAAAAAAAAGGGGAAAGGGAAAAGAAGGAAAAAGAAAAAAACAAATCCTGACCTGTGGTGGTGCATTGGATAAAGCGTTCACCTGGAAATGCTGAGGTCGCCAGTTTGAAACCCTGGGCTTGCCTTGTCAAGGCACATATGGGCGTTGATGCTTCCAGCTCCTTTCCCCTTCTCTCTCTCTTTCTCTCCTCTCTCTCTCTCTCTCTCTCTGTCTCTCCCTCTCCTCTCTAAAATGAATAAAAAAAAGAGAGAGATTGAGTTAAGGGTTTTGGAGTGCAACCCTCATGGAAAGTAAGGAAGAAGAAAAGAAATAAAATGGGAAATGTAATACTTATGAGAAGAAAAAAGAATAAGAGAGGCAGATAATAAAAGGACCAAGGTGGAGGAAAAAAAATAATAAAGGCAAGAAGATGAAAGAAACAAAAAGAAATAGTGGAACAAGTTATAAAGTCTGTAGATTTTTTTTGATTTTGAGAGGTTAAGTTTTCCTTTTTCTTTCCTCTACCTCTTCCTGGTTGGTGACTCTGTACCCCAGGCTCTGCCCCTGTGGCACACTTAGGTAGAGAATTACCATTGATGAGACTCTATGGCAATGTCATATATTAAGCTTCAGTCTCGTTGGTAGTCAGGGCTTGTTAGTGTTTGCAGGCTCCGACAATTAGAGAGTCAGTTGTTCTGGAGCCTCTCTCCTAGTCTCTCCTTCCTGAGTTAGCAGCCTGATGATCTATCTATGAGGCTGCCACTGCCTGTACCTGGGGAGTAAGAGGCTCAAAGAGCTGGCAAAACCCCACACTATCCCCACTCAACTCAGGGCTCTGGGTAAGGCTCTGGTAGTCAGAGCCGCTAGTGTAATCAAGCAGGGCTGGGAGCCAATTGCTCCCAAGGTGACTTTCTATGAGCCTCCAGGCCTGTACAGCACACCTAGCACTCTGTGGGTCCACTCTCCCCAGGCTTTTTGCACTTTGTAACCTGTTTTGGCTGTGAAGAAGATGCCCTAGTCGCTACCTGTAGTAGAGGAGGTCTTAACATCTGCCAAGTTTCTCTTTTTAGTGTATATCCCTGAGTATGAAAGCTCTGCCAATCAGAAGTTGCCCCCACCCCTCTAGCAAGAGGCACTAAAAAATATCACCCCTTTTTTCTTAGATCGCTGAACTGAGAGATCTTGTCAGTTAGAGCCGCAAACTCTAACTTGGGAGGTGAGCAGACTGTGGGATAAGCTAATTTCAGCGATTGGATCTGCCGGTCTGTTCCAGGAAGGACTGCAAGCTGCCCACATGCCCCTCTCCCGACGATCTGCTCCAGAAGGGACTGCAAACTGCTCGCGTGCTCCTCCCCTGACAATTTGCTCCAGGAAGGACTGCAAACTGCCCATGCACCCCTCCCCCGATGCTTGATTGTTAGCTTGAATGTCTGGGTGAGGCACCCCACCCGCCCAGAGAAGCTCGGGTGTAGGGAAGTTTGCTTTGGTGCACTCCTCACACTCTGCTGGCAGCTGCTGCTCATGGCACAGGCGTTAGCTCATGTGGACTGATTCACCATGGGCACACTCTTTCCTCATCTTGAACAAATGTCTGTGCCACAACCTAGCTTCCTCCACACTCTTGGCTCCCCCAACTCTCAGTTCCAAGTGAAAGCATCCTTTGCTCAGGTTAGTGAGGAAGGCAGAGTGTTCCTTTCTCCATCATATTTCCTTCAGGATTGATTATATATTTAGTTAATTTTTCACTCGATCATACCTTCATTTTCAGTGTGTGGAACTCCCAGATGCTCCAAGGATAGATTTTTCGGGTCCACATGTTTCCTGAGAAGATGGTGAAGTAAAGACAGAAAGGGGAGGTAGGTGGCAAGAGGAGGGAGGTTTACAGGTAAGTTGTGATTGATTAGGAATGGTCTACCATAAACCAGCTCAAAAGGGGCTGAGTCCAGTGGGGTTTCACAGCATTGCCCTGATTCTGGTGAGTGCCAAAGAATGGAGGTTTGGCCAGGAAAGCCTGGTCTTGATGGAGTTTAGTTAGCTGACCCTTCAGGATGCCATGGGCCCTTTCCACCTTACCTGACGATTGAGGGTGATAGGGTATGTGGAGCTTCCAGTTGGTGTTGAAAGAGGTGGCATCCTGCTGGACTATTTGGGTGTGAAGGCCAGGCTGTTGTCTGACCGGATGGTAGTCGGCAGTCCAAATTCTCAGGCTGATACTGCGAGATACATTCAACGAGAATGGAGGCAACGGTGTCTGCCATCTCTTGTGAGGTAGAAAAGGCTTATCTCTACCCTGAAAAGGTATCAACAAAAGTTAAGAGATAATGGAGCCTTTTGTGAGGGCACATAAGAGTGAAGTTGATTTGCCAATTTTGGCCTGGCACGTGCTACCTCAGTTGATGAGTAGGAAAGCAGGGACGAAGTTCCCCTTGTGTAGAGGCTTTGGAACAGACAGTACATGATGCATGTACCTTTCTGATAGTCTTCTGAAGGCCTGGGAAGAAAAAGAGTGTTTGCAAGAACCAATAGAAAGCTATGTGTAAGAAACAGTGGATATCAGTCAGGAGAGTTTCAGCCTGTCCTTTTGGTAAGGCAATTCTATCTTTGAGAAATATCCATTCCTGGTTGCATGCATCCTTTCTGAGGAGGATCTGTTCTTCCTCAGGAGTGTAGTAAAGTTACAAGGAGGTGGAGAAAAACATGAGAAAAGTGGGGGAGGTTTCCCAGGGTGAGGTTTTGAGCTGCTGCATTGGCCTGAGCATTTTCCAAGGCCATTGGGTCCTGAGATTTGATGGTCCCTACAATGTATCACAGCCACCTCAGTGGAAAGCTGTAATGCCTGCAAAAGTTTAGAAATGAGGGTAGCATTGATTATGGGGGAGCCCTTGGTAATGAGAAAGCCTCTTTCCTTCCAGAGGGCAGAGTGGCTGTGGGTGATGAGAAAAGCATATTTAGAGTCAGTATATATAGTTATGAGTTTCCCCTGAGCCAGAATGAGTGCCAGCATGAGGGCTAATGACCGGGGGGGGGGGGAGAGCCTGATGCAAAAATGGCTTAAGAACACAGTGGAGAAGGGAGTGGCCCCTGGCCAGCAGGGAAGGAAGAGGATCTGATATTTGCAGGTGAATGAGAAACAGGATCCAGCAAAGTGAGGGAGAAGCTGGATAGGACAGATGGAGTCATGCAGGAGGGAAGAGAGTTCCTCAGGGGAGTTGGCAAAGGAGAAAAGATCTGGAGCGGAGGTTTTAGCTGAGGTTTCTCTGGCTAAAAGGACCTGCGCTATAGAGCAGATGGCACAGAGTTTAGGATGGGAGTGCAAATGCCAGAAGCCCTGAATATAAGGGATCTCCAACCATTTCCAAGTTTTTTAGCAATAGTTAAATTGGTGAAGGTGTTAAAATCAAAAGTCCCTTCAGGAGGCCACCTGGTTCGATTATCCAGTGGGTTTTCTGGCCTGGCCACATAGGAGAAAAAGATCAGTTTCTTCTTCTTTAGAGAGGGAGATTCTGGATAAGTCACTCCAGGAGTGTTTTTGAGTCAGGTTTAGATTCCTGTGCTTCTATGTCAATCCTCAGTCTTGGAGTGATTAGAGATGAAAATTGGCATCCTGCAACTCAAGCTCCAGCCACTAGATGGTTAGGTAGAGTGGGAGTATCTGGGGCATCTCCAGGGACACACACACACTCGGCACAAATAAGAGGTCCCTGACGCAGCTGCGATTACAGACAGAGAGTCTCAGAGGAAAGAACTGAGGGGAGGCTGGAGGCAGGGGACTTATTGCACCATGTACCAAAGTGAGTGGGAGGTCGTAGGTCCTGGTTCTTTCTCAGAAAAGAAGGGGAGAGGAGCAGCCCCAGCAAGCATCAAGCTCCTCCGAGGTTTCAGCACCAAATGTAAGGTATTTTCCCCACCAAGGAAGAAAGGAGGGCATAGCCAGAAAGTGTGGAATAGAAAAGCTTTATTTAGTAGAGCGCTTCCTGGATGAAGTTCTTTGGTCTGCGATATGGGGGCCAGAGAAGTCACGTGGATTCTCCTGCCTGGGGTTGGGGGTAATTTATAGTTTTGGTAGGGTATGCCTTAAACTTATAGTGTTGGTAGGGTGGTCAGGTTGGTATGATGTGGTGAAAATTCATTGCCTGAAAAACAATCTTTCTGTTTCAAAGGGCTCTAGGCCATTTCTTTTCAGTGGGCATGAATGTAGGTGGTTCCAGCCAAAGTTCCCAGGCCTGGTTCCTCACATGACCTTCCCCCATTGCCAACTGACCTCACAGTGTCTTTCCTCCAGTGGCGATTGGTCTCAGTACTAATAAGTAGAATCCACATAGCTCCCTGCAGAGTAGTTTCAAAGAGGCTGCCAGCCCTGCTGTTAAACAGGAGTGTCCCACTGCACAGGGAAGTCGAATCAGGGATCCCTGATCTACATAAAGCTTGGGCTCTACTGTGACAGGGGTCACTTCTCTAGGAAGCCAGAATCTCTCTGAAGAGGATGTAAACAAAAAGAAGGGGCCACATGCTGAATCTGACAAGCTCTGAGGAGGCTTTCATGGTAGCCTTAGAAACTCAAAGACCTAAAATAACCACACAGGATGGTCTGAAATTAAAACTTTCTAACTAAAAGCAAGCAGTTTATGGTGGGTAGTCATGTCCCAGGGAGGTATTTTTCTCTAACAAAGGTCAAAGGCTTACTTTATTTGAGCCTGTCTGTTGCCCTTTGCATCTACAATAAGGTACCTGATAATGGCACAGAGAAAACTCAGGTCCAAGGGGGCTTCTCAGGTGAGAAAGAATTCAGGTGAGTGATAGGGTGCAGTGTTCAAGCAAAGCAAACAATTTATTAAGCAAAGCTGTAAACTTGGCACAAGGCATCAGTGGGCACCTCAGCTAGTCTGGGCACCACTACCTCTTGGGGTCTTAGAGATCATATACTTTTTAACTGTAACTTCCAAGGTTGCCTTTCACTGATACTCTGACTAATGTATGTTGTAATCCATGGGAGTCCAAAAGACCAGAGTAACAGGCTTTATTGAAAGAAAAAAAGAAATCCTGCCAGGCACTTCTCCAGGGGGAGAAGAGCACCTGGTACAGACTAGGGGCGAGTTATATAGTGTTTTGGAGAGCCTGAGGGGATACTGAGGCAAAAGTCTTGGTATGTCCTGAATGCTCCTTCTTGGGGGGCTTCGAGAATGTGAATGTTGAATCAAAAGTCCTGGTATGTCCGGAGCCCCTCCTTGGGGCAGCTTGTCAGCTTTTTGGAATTCCTCTGTCTCAGGGGCAATAGTCCAGTAAGGGTGAGGTCTGACAGATAAGTGGAACATCAAGAGGGCAGTTTGGAATACACATATCTATCATTTCTCAACTCTGTGGTTACATATAAAAGAAAGGCAGTTATTAATTTTATAATATATGGTGAAGGGTGATGAGGAGAAAGGGGAGAAAAAATTGCTTCTTCTGGAGAGAACTCAAGAAGGGAACCTTGCCAGGCCAAGTCCCTCATCCAGTTAAGGAGGTCATCAATTTCCATGCTGTAAGGTCTGAACCAGGCAATGTATTTGAAAACCTGAGTGAAGAAGTAAAAAAATTTTGTGAGGTAATAATTGTTAGTTGCTTGCTGTGAGTGCTGTTTGAACAGGGTGACATAGTGATACATGGTTTACTGGATGAGCCTCATGAGACATGCTGGTCTAGTTCTTCTTGAATAGGAGGGCATGTGGAGATTTTTAGAGACAGGGAACCTGTTGGTGTAAGTTTTAGAAAGACTGAGTATGTGTGGTTTAAAAGGAAGGGGGTTTGGAGAACATTCAGGAGGGAAGTTCTTGGGCTGAGGGGCAGCTTCTTCCTGCTGTCATCCCTACCTATTTAATATATCCCTAGTGAAGTTCTCCTTGGGGTATTGGAGATAGGAGTGTAGGAGCATTTGATTGTAGGTCATCCTAGAAAATTCTCTCATCCCAGCCTGTAGGAACTTGATAAAGAAGGGGCAAGTACTTGGAGATCAGGAATGCAGAGATAAGGGGGGTTGTATAGTGGGGTGGGGTGTAAAAGTTCTTCCATGGTAAAGTTAGAAATATTCTTTCCTGGCAGCCCTGGAGAGAGCAGTTAGTTTGTCCATTTGTAGGCTCTTCTTAAGCCAAGAAGACCCAGTGATCTTGTCCCCTTACTATGTGAAGGGTGAAAAGATTGAGAAGTGTTAAGAGGTGAATGCTATTTATTCTCATAGTTCTTCAGATATACAGGAGAGCTTTATGGTTAGGGGACCTGTAGGGGTTGAAAGATAGTATTTAGGAGGTTTGCTGATATAGGGTTTCTGATTTTTCTGTTTTGCAAGGGCAGGTTTAAGGGTTGGTGTGTAGGGTTAGGTAGATTTTTTCAATTTTCTGATTGTCAAAGGTCTGCATGTGGTTCTGTAAGAAACTAGAAAACAAACGTAAGAGGTAGGGTTCAAAAGTTAGAAAAATAAATAGGAGAATGAGTGGACCACTGAAAGGCAATAGTCAAGACACCCAGTTTGTGTGAAACCACTGATTACATTGTATACAAATTCGCTGGGCTTCAGAGAGAGAGAGAAAATAGAAACAAGACAGGGAAGTAGCCAGTCCCCCTGCCCCCTAGACCTACTTTTATAGAGATTTCTAAAGCAATAAGAAGAGGGATTACTTGTACAGCTCATTTGATTCTTAGATTGACAGGTAGTGTACTAGGAATTGAAAGAGGCTCATGGGGTGGAATTAGGTTGATATTTAGGGTGAGATAGACTAGGGTACAGGATTCCATTCAATTAGTAAGGAGACACATATAAGTGTTGGTCCCACAAGAGTGGAAAGCACCTGATTGGGTGAGGCAGGTTGAGAGGTGAATAGAGAATAGAAGGACAAGGGGTCGGTTTTCTTTCTCTGTTTCTGAGCTCCAGATGGTCAGGGTGGAGGAAAGAGTCATCTCAATAAGTGGGGAGAGTAGAGGATTATTAGCTAGGGTGACTGATTAAACATTCTTTGAAAACCAGTTTTCTGACTGTACTAATTCTTTTTTCTCAGTACAAATTTCCTACAACCTGCACAAACCTTCTACAACTTACACAAACCTTCAGCTTTCATGCACTTTCTAATCCAGAAATAACTGGCCTTCATAACAATTTGCTTTTCCTTTTTCTTTCAAAAGTATTCCCATACCTTATACCTTCTATTATCAAAGCTATATGATTCCTTTCTAGTCAGAACTTTTGATTTAAAAATCTTTAACTTTTAGTGACAACTAAGTTGACTTTCTTTTTATCTTAGTTTCCCTTTTCCAAAAGCCTGCATAAAAGAGTGATTAGTTTCTTCATATATTTGCCATATGTAGAACAACCAGATTCAGGTTTGTGGTTGGAGTAAGGCATGCTGTTTTTCTACTTTAGCAGCAGTGGGAATTGTCAGGATCATGGTGTGTGGACCTGTCCATGTGAAAGTCAGTCCTTGGGTAATGTAATGCTGGAAGTGCCTCTTGGACAGTCTTTGAACAGTTTGCTGAGTAACCTGTAAATCTTGCAAGTACTTAGGGAAAAGGTGGTTACATTTCTACTCTTTGCAGTTAGAGTTTGTAAGTCCTAGTGACCACTGCTTCTAGCCAGAATTAGCAGCCTATAATAGGCATGGAGCATTGAGATAAGAGGAATAAAGGAGATACTATACATTAAATAACATAACAAAATCAGACTGTCAATACCCACAGTAGAGATCTTTGAGGGATAAATAAAACTTAAATATTCAAGCGAGGAATAGTAGATGGCCCTTGTGTTTACAAGAAATAAGATTAGCTTATCTGCTATTTGGAAGAAATACCTTAGGCTCCTGAATGATGTCCTTGGGCCTTCAGTGGCAATTCCCATCATGCTGGGCAAGGTCAGGTCACAGGTAGCTGGAACAGGGCTAGAAGAGACTGAACCCTCCCTCTGTGGAGCAAGGGGGAAGCTTACCTTCTCATGTCCCTCTTTCCACAGCAGAGGTGTGTCCCTTGATGGAGCCAGGATGACCTTTTTTCCATTCTTGAAGTAGGGCCCTGATGGAATTCTATGAAGCCCTTTCGGGTGCTGGAGCTAAAACCTGGTATTTCCTGACTTCTTTTGGGCCTTATTTGCCTTTTCTGTTACTTCCTTTGTCCATTATAGACCTTAAAAGCCATGCTCAGAAGATCTCACTTAGGGGCTTAACTAAGAGCAAAATTGGGAATTCAGTGTTTAAAGAAGCCTATTAGACTGAGAAAATAAAAGATTTGATATGTGGTGGTAGGTGGTTGGAGACTGTGGAGGGTCTGAGTTTGATCTAGGGTGAGACTTCAGGTGGTGGGGGTTAAGGCGATGTCTAGATAGACTAGGGACTGAGAATGAAGTTGAGCCTTAGCAGAGAAGACACGATATCCCTTCATGGTGAGGAAGTTAAAAAGGATGGCAGTGTGTCTCCTTGAGGCAGGCAGAAAAGGGTTGCAGAGGAGTAGGTTATTTACATATTATAAGAGAGGACTAGTTTTGAGATTGCATGCTGCTAAATCCTGAGCTAGTGCCTGCCCAAACAGGTGTGGGCTCTTTTTGATTCCCTGGGGTAAGACAATCCAGGTAAATTGCTGGGCTGCATTAGTGTCTGGGTAAAGGCAAACAGAAAGTGTCAGGGTGTAGAGGAATGGTAAAGAAGGCATTCTTGAGGTCTAGGACCATGAAGTAAGTGGTGTTTAAGAAAATGTATGACAGTAATTTGTAGAAATTAGAGACTGCTGGATGGAGGGGAATTACTGCCTCATTGATTAGGTGTAAGGCTTGTATGAGGCGATAAGCCCCTGATGGTTTTCAAACAGGAAGGATGGGGGTATAGCAGGGAGAGTCCATGGAGATGTATAAGCCTGGCTTAAGAGGTGGTGATTATTGGTTTAAGACCTTAGAAACAGACACAGTTACACATTAAAGAAAGACTTCAGATACACATTATGAATTAAGGAATTTAAATGAACGTGCTTTACTTGTTTCAATTCAAATTATACTAGAGATATTTTCTGACAAACAAAGAGACAAGATGAATTACTTACTCACATAGCTTAATATAAAATTTTGCTTTTTAAGTTTTTTGTGATGACAGGGAATTGCCAGCATAGAGGGGAGGAAGAGAGAAAGCAGATGGATGGACAGTGTGAACAGCTGGATGGAAAGAAGGAGGTCAGAATCTGCAGGAGGAGGAGGAGGGTAAAGTACTGGTGTGGTGCCACATGGTCAGAGGAGTCAAAAAAGATTTAAAGCTTTGAGGAGGGAGGATGGAGGGAGGAGGAAAGAGGCACAGTCATAGTTTGTAAGGAGGGAGGAGGGGTCAGAGAGGAGACAGACAGAACTGCAGTTTGTAAGGAGGGAAGAGAGATCAGAGATGAGACAGGCACTGCAGCCAGAGCCACAGCTTCTAAGGAGGGGAGAGGGGACAAAGAACACAGGGGAGAAGGGGGAGGCCCCCAGCCAGCAGGGGAGGAGAAAGAGAGACTGGTGAATGAGAAAACAGGATTTAGTGAAGGGAGGGGGCTTTCTGGAGGGAAGAGACTCCAGCAAAAAAAGATTTTCAGAGAAACCAGAGAGGGGTCCCGAGAGAGGGGTGCCCTCAGGGGTCAGGAAGGAGAAGGAGAGAGTTGGGAGTTCACAGAGAAGGAAAGATTAGGAGTGGAGGTTTTAGGTAAGGTTTCTTTGGCCAAAACAGCCTGCATGTAGACCAGAAGGCACAGAAATTAAGGACAGGAAATAAGGGAGAAGAAAAGCCTGCACGTAAGTAATTTCTAATGTCCTCTCTGTCTGGTGGCAGAAATTTTTAAGATCCCTTAGGATATTGTAATCGAATGTCCCATTTTTAAGCCAATGGGAGTCATTCCACCAGAGTGTGGGAATCAGGAGGGGACCGCTGGGCTGCACAGGGGGGGGGCAAGTATTGGGACTGCTCCTTCAAGTGCTTTGCTTTGTGGACCAAGATTTTGTTTCTCCCCAGGCCTCAGAGCCCGTGGGCCCGCTTTCATGGTTCAAAGCTGGCAGGCCACCAGACCAATGGCGGAGAACACTGAGGACTCGCATGAAGAATGGACTCGAAGGCAGCAAGGTGAGGTGCGCAGGCACAGTACTGCCCTTTAGAAACTGATAAAGCATTGACTTGGAATGCTGAGGTTGTTGGTTCAAAACCCTGGGCTTGCCCGGTCAAGGCACATATGGGAGTTGAAGCTTCCTGCTCCTCCCCTTCTCTCTCTCTCCTTTAAAATGAATAAATAAATAAAAATAATTTAAAAAAAGAAAAGAAACCGACCTGGGTCAGGTCCCTGGCCTTTCAGCAGCTAAGGAGGGACAGAGCTTGCGTTTAGCAAATGAGTGAGATGCAAACAGTGCATTGTGCAGTAAGGGGCGATTTGCTACACTGCTCTGTTCCCAAGAATGTTTGGTGCTGACCAGATTCTGATGATTAAGGAAGGGTAAGGATGGCTAAATGTGTAAAGGTGAAAGAATAAGAAGGAAAGGAGGGAAGGTGGTCACTGTACCATTAGACTGGACAAGGCCTCTCTGAAACAAGAAGACAGAAAGGCCAAGTTGCTTAATTTGTTAAAGAGTCATCCCCATATATCTAAGTTGTGTGTTTGATCTCCAGTCAGGGCCAATATAAGAATCAACCATTAAAGCCTGACCAGGTAGTAACACAAAAGATAGGGCATCAGCCTGGGACAATAAGGAACCAGGTTTCAAACACCAAGGTTGTGAACTTGAGGATGGGTTCACCAGTTTGAGTGTGGGGTTGCTGGCTTGAGCATGGGATCATAAACATGACCCCATGGTAACTGGCTTGAAGCCCAACATTGCTGGCATGAGCTCAAGGCACTGGTTTGAGCAAGTGGTCACTGACTGAGCAAGAGTGCTCTAGTCACCTGACCTGTGGTGGCGCAGTGGATAAAGCATCGACCTGGAAATGCTGAGGTCCCCGGTTTGAAACCCTGGGTTTGCCTGGTCAAGACACATATGGGAGTTGATGCTTCCAGCTCCTCCCCCTTCTCTCTCTCTCTCTCTCTCTGTCTCTCTCCTCTCTCTCTCTCTCTCTCTCTCTCTCTGTCTCTCCCTCTCCTCTCTAAAAAAATGAATAAATTAAAAAAAAAGTGCTCTGGTCAAGGCATGTATGAGAAAACAATCAATAAACAACTAAGGTGCTGCAACTACAAGTTAATGCTTCTTATCCCACACCCTTCCTGTCTATCTGTCTCTCTAGCTAAAAATAAAGAAAAGAAAAAAAATAATCAACCACTAAATGCATAAATGAGTGGAACAACAAATTAATGTCTTTCTTCCCTCCTCTCTCTCTCTCAAATCAATAAAAAAATAAAATATATTATTTTAGAGAGAGGAGATAAAGAGAGAAAGAAAAAAGGGGGAGGCAGATAGGAGCAGAAAGCATCAACTTGTAGTAGTTGCTTCTTGTATGTGCCTTGATTAGGCAAGTTTGGGGTTACAAATGGGTGACTTCAGTGTTTCAGGTCACTGTTTATCTGCTGAACCACCACAGGTCAGGCAAAATTTTTTTAATTTTAAAAAAAGAAGACAGAAGATGGCAGCGGAGTAGGTGGACGCACAGACGCCCAGCTCTGAACACCAAACTGGAATACAAATCAATTTAGGAAAAATCAGCATGAAAAACCAACACTGAACTGCAAGAACAGCTCTCAAAAACCAAGGAGCAAAGAGGAAGCCACAATAATCCTGGTAAGGAGTGCCTGAATATCCTCTGCTTACAGGAACGGAAGGGGGGGGGTGAGGCTGAGAGCCCAGAGAGGATTTCACAGAGGAAAAAGAGCAGAAACTACTGCTCACAGCCACTTACCTGACGACCAGGGAGCAAGGTGGGTTGAAAAGACCAGCTTATCTCCCAAGTGGAAAGGACAAGGAGAGGGACAGATTGTGAGGGGCTAAGGTATGCAAGAAACAAAATAAAAAAGCTGACTCATTCATGCTGGAGGTAGCCATAGCTGGGGGAGGGACTGAACCTTTCACAAAACAGAGCTGAAGTGCTTCTGGATCAGATATCTCCGGACATCTATCCAGCTCCAATCAGCGCAACAAGACACAGCTGAAAACAAGAAGTGGGGAGGAGGGGCAGTAACTCAGGTCTCCATGGAGATCTGAGATACATCTCCCCCTACTGAAGCTGAGAAAAAACCCTTCCCCCAGTGAGATTAGTTGGTGGAAGAGACCTTCAGCGTCTCAGGTTACACCCACAGCATTCCTGGTTACAGTTTCAAGGAAGCCCCCTGGTGAGATCAGTTAACAAGACTATCACCTGTTAAGAAAACAAACAAATCAAGACTTCAAAGCTGCCCAAATCCAAAAGTGGATTACAAATAATAGCTGATACCAACCCAAGAAGACCTAGAAATAACACAACTGAAAATTGGAGGCAGACAACACCAAGCCTAGATTCAACCAGTCTACAAATAAAACACCATTATGAGAAGACAAAGGAGTGCAAACCAAATAAAACCACAAGAGACACCTTTGAGAGATGAGCTGAGTGATATGGAAATAATCAAACTTCCAGATGCGGAGTTCAAAATAATGATTGTAAGGATGCTTAGAAATCTTAGAACAACAATGGAGGGGCAGTTTGAAAACCTAAATAAAGAAATAGCAAGTATAAAAAAGAATATTGAAATATTAAAAAAGAGTCAGTCAGAGATAACAAATACAATATCAGAAATGAAGACCACAATGGAAGGAATTAAAAACAGGATGGATACAGCTGCGGATCGAATCAATGAGTTAGAGGACAACTGGAATGAAGGCATGAAAGCAGAGAAGAAAAGAGAAAAGAGACTCAAAAAGTCAGAGGAAACTCTTAGAGAGCTCTGTGACAACATGAAGAGAAATAACATCCGCATCATAGGGGTTCCTGAAGCAAAAGAAAAAGAACAAAGGATAGAGACTTTGTGCAATCATATCATAACTGAAAACTTCCCTAAATTAATGCAAGAGAAACTCTCACAAGTCCAAGAAGCACAGAGAAGTCCATGAAAGAGAAACCCAAAGAAACCTACACCAAGACACATCATAATTAAAATACCAAAGCTAAGTGATAAAGAGAAAATATTAAAAGCTGCAAGAGAAAAAAAAGTTATCACATAGAAAGGAGCCCCCATAAGGATGACATCCGACTTCTCAACAGAAACACTTGAGGCCAGAAGGGAATGGCAAGAAATATTCAAAGTAATGCAGAACAAGAACCTACAACCAAGACTACTTTATCCAGCAAGGCTATCGTTTAAAATCGAAGGAGAAATAAAAAGCTTCCCAGACAAAAAACAACTCAAGGAATTCATTACAACCAAACCAACGCTGCAAGAAATGTTAAGGGGCCTGTTGTAAACAGATCAAAGTTGGAAAAGAATATAGCAAAAAAAAGAATACACCTTTAAAGAAGAAAATGGCAATAAACAACTACATATCAATAATAACCTTAAATGTAAATGGATTAAATGATCCAATCAAAAGACATAGGGTAGCTGCGTGGATAAGAAAACAAGACCCATACATATGTTGTCTACAAGAGACACACCTTAGAACAAATGACACACATAGATTGAAGGTAAAAGGATGGAAAAAAACATTTCATGCAAACGGAAATGAAAAAAAAGCTGGGGTAGCAATACTTATATCAGACAAATTGGACTTTAAAACAAAGGATATAGTAAGAGATAAAGAAGGCCACTACATAATGATAAAGGGAGTAATCCAACAGGAAGATATAACTATTATAAATATCTATGCACCTAATATACGAGCACCCAAATATATAAAACAGACTTTGATGGATTAAAAGGGCGAGATCAACAGCAATACTATAATAGTAGGGGATTTGAATACCCCACTAACATCACTAGATAGATCCTCAAGAAAGAAAATTAACAAAGAAACAGCAGACTTATTGGAAACACTAGATCAACTCGATTTAATAGATATCTTCAGATCCTTTCACCCTAAAGCAGCAGAATATACATTCTTTTCAAGTGCTCATGGTACATTCTCTAGGATAGACCACATGTTAGGGCAAAAAAGTGGTCTCAACAAATTTAAGAAGACTGAAATCATATCAAGCACTTTCTCCGATCACAACGGCATGAAACTAGAAATGAATCACAGCAGAAAAGCTCGAAAATTCTCAAACACATGGAAACTAAATAGCAGGGTGTTAAATAATGAATGGATTAAGAATGAGATCAAAGAAGAAATAAAAAAATTCCTAGAAACGAATGACAATGAGCATACAACAACTCAAAATTTATGGGACACAGCGAAAGCAGTGCTGAGAGGGAAGTTCATAGCACTACAGGCACACTTTCAGAAGCTAGAAAAAGATCAAATAAACAACTTAACCCTGCATCTAAAAGAATTAGAAAAAGAATAGCAAATTAAGCCCAAATGTAGTAGAAGGAAGGAAATAATAAAGATCAGAGCAGAAATAAATGACATAGAGGCAAAAGAAACAATACAGAGGATCAATGAAACTAGGAGCTGGTTCTTTGAAAAGGTAAACAAGATTGATGAACCTTTAAGTAGACTCACCAAGAAAAAGAGAGAGAGGACTCAAATAAATAAAATTAGAAAGGAGAGAGGAGAAATAACAACTGACACAACAGAAATACAAAATATTGTAAGAAAATACTATGAAGAACTGTATGCCAAAAAACTAGACAACCTAGATGAAATGAACAAATTCCTTGAAACATACAACCTTCCAAAAATCAATCTGGAAGAATCAGAAAACCTAAACAGACCGATTACAACGAATGAGATCGAAACAGTTATCAAAAAACTCCCAACAAAGAAAAGTCCGGGGCCCGATGGCTTCACAACGGAATTCTACCAAATATTCAAAGAAGAACTAACTCCTATCCTTCTCAAACTATTTCAAAAAATTCAAGAGGAAGGAAGACTTCCAAGCTCCTTTTATGAGGCGAGCATAATTCTGATTCCAAAACCAGGCAAAGACAACACAAAGAAAGAAAATTATAGGCCAATATCTCTGATGAATATAGATGCTAAAATCCTCAACAAAATATTAGCAAACCGGATCCAACAAGATATGGAAAAAATCATACACCATGATCAAGTGGGATTTATTCTGGGGAGGCAAGGCTGGTACAATATTCGTAAATCAATCAATGTGATTCATCACATAAACAAAAAGAAGGAGAAAAACCATATGATAATTTCAATAGATGCAGAAAAAGCATTTGATAAAATCCAGCACCCATTCATGATCAAAACTCTCAGCAAAGTGGGAATACAGGGAACATACCTCAACATGATAAAAGCCATCTATGAGAAACCCACAGCCAACATCATACTCAATGGGAAAAAATTAAAAGCAATACCCTTAAGATCAGGAACAAGGCAGGGGTGCCCCCTTTCACCACTCTTATTTAACATAGTCCTGGAAGTCCTAGCCACAGCAATCAGACAAGAAGAAGAAATAAAAGGCATTCAAGTTGGAAAAGAAGAAGTAAAACTATCATTATTTGCAGATGATATGATATTGTATATAGAAAACCCTAAAGTCTCAGTCAAAAAACTACTGGACCTGATAAATGAATTCAGTAAAGTGGCAGGATATAAAATCAATACTCAGAAATCAGAAGCATTTTTATATACCAACAATGAACAGTCAGAAAGAGAAATTAAGGAAACAATCCCCTTCACAATTACAACCAAAAAAATAAAGTACCTAGGAGTAAACTTAACCAAGGAGACTAAAGACTTGTACTCGGAAAATTACAAAGCATTGATAAAAGAAATCAAGGAAGATACAAACAAGTGGAAGCATATACCGTTCTCATGGTTAGGAAGAATAAACATCATTAAAATGTCTATATTACCCAAAGCAATCTATAAATTCAATGCAATACCAATTAAAATACCAATGACATACTACAAAGATATAGAACACATATTCCAAAAATTTATATGGAACCAAAAGAGGACACGAATAGCCTCAGCAATCTTAAAAAAGAAGAATAAAGTGTGAGGTATCACACTTCCTAATATCAAGTTATACTACAGGGCCGTTGTACTTAAAACAGCCTGGTACTGGCATAAGAACAGGCATATAGATCAATGGAAAAGAACAGAGAACCCAGAAATAAACCCACAGTTCTATGGACAACTGATATTTGACAAAGGAGGTAAGGAAATACAATGGATTAAAGACAGCCTCTTTAACAAATGGTGTTGGGAAAATTGAACAGCTACCTGCAAAAAAATGAAACTAGATCACCAGCTTACACCACTCACAAAAATAAACTCAAAATGGATAAAAGACTTAAATGTAGGCCGTGAAACCATAAGCATCTTAGAAGAAAACATAGGCAGTAAGCTCTCGGACATCTCTCGGAGCAATATATTTGCTGATTTATCTCCACGGGGAAGTGAAATAAAAGACAGGATAAACAAATGGTACTATATCAAACTAAAAAGCTTTTGCACAGCTAAAGACAACAAGAACAGAATAAAAAGACAAACTACACAATGGGAGAACATATTTGACAATACGTCTGATAAGGGGTTAATAATCAAAATTTATAAAGAACTTGTAAAACTCAACACCAGGAAGACAATCAACCCAATCCAAAAATGGGCAAAAGAGATGAATAGACACTTCTCCAAAGAGGACATACAGATGGCCAACAGGCATATGAAAAAATGCTCAACATCATTAATCATTAGAGAAATGCAAATTAAAACCATAATGAGATATCACCTCACACCAGTCAGAATGGCGCTTATCAACAAAACAACACAGTATAAGTGCTGGCGAGGATGTGGAGAAAAGGGAACCCTCCTACACTGCTGGTGGGAATGCAGACTGGTGCAGCCACTGTGGAAAACAGTATGGAGATTCCTCAAAAATCTGAAAATCGAGCTGCCTTTTGACCCAGCTATCCCACTTTTAGGAATATACCCCAAGGACACTATAGAACGGCTCGAAAAGGAGAAATGCACCCGCATGTTTGTGGCAGCATTGTTCACAATAGCGAAGATCTGGAAACAGCCCAAGTGTCCATCAGAGGACGAGTGGATTAAAAAGCTTTGGTACATATATACTATGGAATACTACTCAGCCATAAGAAATGATGACATCGGATCATTTACAATAACATGGATGGACCTTGACAACATTATACGGAGTGAAATAAGTAAATCAGAAAAAAAAACAAAACACTAAGATGAATCCATACATAGAAGGGATATAAAACTGAGACTCAGAGACATGAACAAGAGTGTGATGGCAACAGGGGCGGGAGGTTGGGGGAGGGGGTGAAGAAGGAGAGAGGGGTTAGGGGAGGGGAGGGGCACAAAGAAAACCAGATAGAAGGTGACAGAAGACAATTTAACTTTGGGGGAGGGGTATACAGCACAATCAAATGTCAAAATAATCTAGAGATATTTTCTCTCAACATATGTACCCTGATTTATCAATGTCACTGCATTAAATTTAATAAAAAAAAAATAAGACAGACAGGAGAAAGTGTTATATTAAAGAAATGGACTTTCTGTCCAGTTAAGTGATCTTTACTATATTTTTTACATCAATGGCCAATTTTTTTCTTTTTCTATTTTATTTTAGATATATATATATATATAGAGAGAGAGAGGGACAAACTGACTGAAAGAGAGAGACATGAGAAGCATCAATTCTTCATTGTAGCTCCTTAGTTGTTCATTGATTGCTTTCTCATATGTGCCTTGAATGGGGGGGAGCTACAGCACAGTGAGTGACCAATTGCTCATGCCTGATACCTTGGACTTGAGCCAGCAACCATGGGGTCATGCCTATGATTCCACACTCAAGCTGGCAACCCTATGCTCAAGCTAGTGAGCCTTCACTAAAGCCTGAGTAGCCCCCACTGAAGCTGGCAGCCTCAGGGCTTCAAAACTTGGGTCCTCAGCATCACATCCATCTTAAAGAATCAAGACCCTGTGGAAAACACTCTAGTTAAAAATTGGTAAGAGAAAATTATTTGTAGATTTTACTTCCTCTGAGTCCTCTAGAAAGGCTAATAAGTATGGCCTAGGTATGTGGGGTGGACTTTGGATAGGCCTGGATTTAAGCTCTACTAAACTGAGAGAATTTAGCCCTGGAGCTTTGGGCAAATCTTACAAATTCTCGGAGCTCTTCAATGCTAATGTGTAAGGTGAAGATACGTGCATGTATTCTTTGACAATATTCAATTCAGTTTATTTATTTGTGTATGTATTTGGTTATTTTTTAGGTAAAATAAGGAGAGTGAGGCTGACTCCATATGCACTTTTACCAGGATCTACCTGGCAACCCCATTTCTTGAGTACTGAGTTGGTGTTTAGCACCTCAGGATGATGTGCTCTGGCTAACTGAGCCATCCTCAGCACCCAGGGCCAATGATAGAACCAATTGAGCCACTGGCTGCAAGAAATGAAGAGGGAACAAAGGGTTAGAGGGAGAGGTGGAGAAGGAGATGGTCACTTCTCCTATGTACCCTGACCAGAATCAAACCCAGGACATACACTGGGCCAATGAAGTATCCACTGAGCCACTGGCTAGGGCTTAAATTTAGTGTAAAAGAACTGACACATACACGTCCAATAAATACAACTTTGATAATAGTGACCATATGCTGTTGGTGTTGTATACCAGACCTTTTCTCAATACCTTACATATACTGTGCCCTTAATAACTATTTTATAAATAACTAAATCTTGGTAAGTTATACATCATAATGGGAAGATTGAGAAACAAAAATTGAATTGGCCATCTGTAGTCAGTGTAGAGCAGGGGTCTCAAACTCGTGGCCCACGGGCTGCATGCGGCCCGCTGAACAATTTTGTGCGGCCCGCAGACTAATCCATGAAGTTCAAAATATTTTGGATAAAATTAAGTAAGCCTAGGGGCCTACTTGTATTTTTCATTTCTCTAGCATTCTAGCTAGATATTAGCTTAGTTAACAGCAGTTGTGATGTGAACTACAGTTTCTGGTCGTTTTGTGACACTGAAAAGTGTTGCGTAACAGTTGCCTTTTGTAGACCTAGTGCGGCCCGCCGAACGGCTGTGATCTTGCTCTGCGGCCCACATTCTGAGTTGAGTTTGAGACCCCTGGTGTAGAGGATTACTATTAGAGATGTTATCTGAGCCAATAGTTGACAAAAAAACAAACAAAAAAACCCCAGAGTATATAGAAAGACAGGCATAATTTGATGGGAGGAGATTGTTTGTTTTCTGACAAAATAGGGACTAAGTCTCCAGACTTTACCAAACTTACTCTTCTCCAACTTAGAACCAGGAGAAAGGAGACTAAAGTAAAGATGTATAGCCTATGAGAAAGAAAAGGCCATGTATACTAAGAGGTCAGTGAGCCCCAGGATTATGACCACCTCTGTAAGTGACCCTCAAAAAGTATGTTATGGCCTGACCTGTGGTGGTGCAGTGGATAAAGCATTGACCTGGAAATGCTGAGGTCACTGGTTCGAAACCCTGGGCTTGCCTGGTCAAGGCACATATGGGAGTTGATGCTTCCAGCTCCTCCCCCTTCTCTCTTTCTGTCTCTCTCTCCTCTCTCATCTCTCTCCCTCTCTGTCTCTCTCTCCTCTCTAAAAATGAATAAACAAAAAAACAAAAACAGGCTCTGGCCAGTTGGCTCAGCAGTAGAGCATCGGCCTGGCGTGCAGGGGACCCGGTTCGATTCCCACCCAGGGCACATAGGAGAAGCGCCCATTTGCTTCTCCACCCTCACTTCCTCTCTGTCTCTCTCTTCTCCCCCCGCAGCCAAGTCTCCATTGGAGCAAAGATGGCCCGGGCGCTGGGGATGGCTCCTTGGCCTCTGCCCCAGGTGCTAGAGTGGCTCTGGTTGTGGCAGAGCGATGCCCCGGATGGGCAGAGCATCGCCCCCTGGTGGGCAGAGCTTCACCCCTGGTGGGCGTGCCGGGTGGATCCTGGTCTGGCACATGCGGGAGTCTGTCTGACTGTCTCTCCCCATTTCCAGCTTCAGAAAAATACAAAAAAAAAAAAAGTATGTTATGTCTTCATACAATAATTTCATCGGGTCATTTAGCCCTTAGAGCATTCCATTTCCCTACAGACCTGCACTACAGAATTGAGGCTCAATAATGTGAATTCCTCGGCTATCTGTGAAGCTCTATATGTCCTGGAACATGTACTACACCTCCCCTAATCCCTGTTGCTCTCACCCCCAGATTGTGAGAAGTGTCAGAACTACTTCATTGTTAGTTGTGATGTGCATGGGCCTCCTACATTTATAAAAGACAGTGCAGTGGATAAGGGGCATCCAAACCACGCAGCCCTCACTCTGCCCCCTGGGATGAAAATCAGACCATCGGGCATCCCTGAAGCTGGTATTGGAGTGTGGAACAAGGCCTCTGCTCTGCCAGTGGGTCTGCACTTTGGACCTTATAAGGGCCATATCACAGAAGATGAAGAGGCAGGCAACAATGGATACTCCTGGCTGGTGAGAAGCATTTACCTCTTCCCCTGTCTTGTGACATCCCACATCCCTCCCATATCTTGGTGGGACCTGTCCTTTTACATACTAGGACATGGATGGAGACAATATGTTTAGCTCTGGGTACTGAGTGAACTTTTCAGACCATGAAGCTCCTGTTGAGGATCACAGGTTAAGGGGGAGCAAAGTGGTACAGACACAAAGGAATGCCTCTTCCCAGCCCTGAATGGACAGGTCAACTCAGATGTGATGAGTAAAGAAAGTATCATGTGGTCATGAGTGGCAATGCATACAACCTGAAAGAGCTTTGTTGACAGTAGAGTAAAATAATTCCTCTATTACCTCCACATCCAAAAAGAGTTTTTATATTTTCTTCCTAAAATGCAGATCACCAAAGGGAGAAACTGTCATGAGTATGTGAATGTGAAGGATGAATTCTGGGCCAACTGGATGAGGTAAGGCCAAGAAGTTTCTGGGAGTCATGAAGAACACTTATCCCTCTCAGGCCCATACATCTTTCCTTCTCATCATGCCTCCCGCAGTGGTCTCCCTCAATTCTGTTTCTCCTTTTTTCTCCATTTGATACTTTCTCAAAGCAAGTGGTATTTAGACAGTAAAAGGAGATAAAAATATATAGCATATGTCCTCAAAATATATATCTCTATGCTAGACAAAATTTAGGCATTGGAAAAAAATTTTGATGGCCCAGATTACACTTTAATTAATGTAATGTACATTATTTCAGCCCTTACTATATTCCCGTTTAGAGGAAGGTATTCATTACTTAGATCATATAACCCAGTGGTCCCCAGCCTCCGGGCCATGGACCAGTACTGGTCCATGGGTCATTTGGTACCGGTCCACAGAGAAAGAATAAATAACTTAAATTATTTCTATTTTATTTATATTTAAGTCTGAACAATGTTTTATTTTTAAAAAATGACCAGATTCCCTCTGTTACATCCATCTAAGACTCATTCTTGATACTTGTCTCATATGTGTAACAATCATATTTAAAAATACCACAGTTTTTGGCCCTGGCTGGTTGGCTCAGCGGTAGAGCATCAGCCTGGCGTGCGGGGGACCCGGCTTTGATTCCTGGCCAGGGCACATAGGAGAAGCGCCCATTTGCTTCTCTACCCCCCTTCCTCTCTGTCTCTCTCTTCCCCTCCCACAGCCAAGGCTCCATTGGAGCAAAGATGGCCTGGGCTCTGGGGATGGCTCCTTGGCCTCTGCCCCAGGCACTAGAGTGGCTCTGGTCACAGCAGTGCAATGCCTCGGAGGGGCAAAGCATCGCTCCCTGGTGGGCAGAGCTTCGCCCCTGGTGGGTGTGCCGGGTGGATTCCAGTCGGGCGCATGCGGGAGTCTGTCTGACTGTCTCTCCCCGTTTCCAGCTTCAGAAAAAAATACAAAAAAAAAAAGAAAAAAATAACACAGTTTTTTACACCAGTTGCATAATTTTATTTTGTGCATTTATCCATCCCACCCTAAAGGCCGATTCGTGAAAATATTTTCTGACATTAAACTGATCCATGACCCCAAAAAGGTTGGGGACTACTGATATAACCCATTTTCTTATGGAGGACTAATTGGAGAAAGTGAAACAATTGATTATGGAAATATTTAACTATAATTTTTCTATTTTTTGAGAAGTGCACAGTGCCAGGATACCTACACCAAGAATAGCCTAAACCTGTGAGGGCAGCCAATTATCCCAGCCTCACTTCTAACTAGAACTAAGTTCTGAGGCCTGCAGAGCAATGATCATGTGCCACTTACCTGAGGGGCTCTTTTATCAGAGGCTGCAGAATATGAATAAGCTATTATTGTTTCTTATGATTTTGCTAAGACAAAGTGACCTCCACATCCTGGTCAGTTGGCTCAGTGGTAGAGCATCTGCGCGACTGTGGAAATCCAGGGTTTGATTCCCAGGCAGGGCACTGAGAAGTGCTTATCTGTTTTCTATCCTTCCCCCTCTCCTTTATCTCTATCTCTCTCTTTCCCTCCCGCAACCAAGGCTCCATTTGAGCAAAGTAGGGCCCAGCACTGAGGACGGCTCCATGGCCTCCGCCTCATGTGCTAGAATGACTCTGGTTGCTGCAGAGCAATGCCCCTGATGGGCTAAGCATTGCCCCTTGGTGGGCATGCCATGTGGATCCCAGTCGGGCACATGCAAGAGTCTGTCTGTATGCCTCCCCACTTCTCACTTCAGTGGTGGGGGGAGACCTCCAGGTTTTTATGGGAACCTCGGTGAGGCATCAAAAGCTGCCTAAATAAAATGTGAGGAGAATGCAGAAAGGCCTCTCAAGAAAAGATGGAATTGAGCTGAGTATTGAATGATGTGAACTAATCTAAACACAAGTCCAACATCAAGTATCAAATTCTGTGATAAAAAATGGGACCTGAGTTAGTTTGGAAAAGCTAGAGGTCACTGGGTTTTATGGCCAATAAGGGTGGTTGTTACATCTGGACTTTGCTTTGGAAAATAATATTAGCCAGGATGAGCACTGTAAGTAGAACCTGGAGATAGGAAGTCATGACATTGTGACAGGCTCAAACATTAAACAAGAAGGTTCTCTGGGAGCACTGTGGCATTGGGCGACATTGAATCCCAAATGTCAGGTGAAGAGCTGGACATGGATCTGAGAGGTAGTAGGATCTCATCACCAGTAGGTTTCTTTTCTTTCACCTGCCTCAATCACAGGTATGTGAACTGTGCCTGGGATGATGAAGAGTAGAACCTGGTAGCCTTTCAGTATTGCAGGCAGATTTTCTACCAAACCTGCAGGTCATCAGGCCAGACTCTGTGCTGCTGGTTTGGTACAGTGACGAATGTGGCCATAAACTGGGCAGCAAGTGGAAGAGATCTCGAAGCAGCTAGAGGTGAGCACAACCATTCTTCAGAATGGAAAGAGAAGAGAAAACTCACCTTAGAAATGTTCATGGTAGGCCTGACCTGTGGTGGCGCAGTGGGATAAAGCATCGACCTGGAACACTGAGGTTGCCGGTTCAAAAACTTGGGCTTGCCTGGTCAAGGCACATATGAGAGTTGGTGCTTCCTGCTCCTCCCCCTTCTCTCTCTCTCTCTCTCTCTCTCTCTCTCCCTCCCCTGTCTAAAAATCAATAAATAAAAAAGTATTTAGAAATGTTCTTGGTATACTGTAAAGTCAGCAAGATTTTGAATCAGATGCTTCAGAAATTAAGGATTCATTTCATATGCCTCTGATTCTTAGGAAAAATCTTTATATTTCTTACTTTTGATTTAACTTTTTTAAGTGAGAAGAGGGGAGATAGACAGATTCCTTCATGTGCCCCAACCAGGATCCACCCAGCAATCCCAGTCTGAGGTCCACACTCAGACTAGCCGAGCTATCCTCAGTGCCTGAGGTCAACACTTGAGCCAACTGAGCTATTGAGCTGATGCTCGAACCACTGGAGCCCCTGGTTGTGAGAGGGAAAGAGAGAGAGAAGGAGAGAGGGAGGAGAAGAGAGATAGTCACTTCTCATGTGTGCCCTGACCAGGGATAAAACCAGGGGTATCCACATGATGGAGCCAACACTCTACCCATTGGGAAAACAGGCCAGGGTCTGTTTTCTCATGGCCACCCTGTCTAGCATACAGGGTAAGAACAGAGGTTGAGTAGATTCCCAGCAGCCTGGAAATGCAGTGCTGTGATCCAAGCTGAGACACTGGAAACCTTCCTGAGTGAGGTGAGACAATGGTGTTTTTCTTGGCTGTAGGGTGGCTTATTCTCTAATATTTGCATTGTTGATTTTTGGAGAATACACTTCAGTGGGGAATTCGCTCACAGAATACTTCAAGTGAGAGAGGATGGTTCATTAGCTGGAGGGGGATAGGAATCAGGCATGTATGGTTGGGAGTCCTGACTGGTTAGCTCAGTTGGTTAGAGCATCATCCAGTAATACCAAGGTTCAGCCCGGGTCAGGGCACATATGAGAAATGACCAATGACTGCATATCTAGGTAGAACAATGAATAAATGCCTCTATCTATCTTTCTCTTTCTTCTTCTTTTTTCTCTTTCTCCTCTTCCTCTTCTTCCTACTCCTCTGTCTCTCTAAAATCAATCAATTTTTAAAAAGTATGGTTAGGAAAATATTTTGAAACAGGGCTTCCTAATTGTGTATGAAATGCACTGACACTGAATAAAATCAAGTATGAATATTTGATGTGAGGTTTGAGGAAGGACATATTTTCAGTTTATCATCTGTGAAAACTATGAGGGAAGGAATTCCTAGTTGGGGCCAGTGGTCTTTCTAAGCAACTGTGTTAAAAGCTACATATATATAGAAAAGGTTAGCATTGTCCCACCCATACAAGGGGTGAAACAGCCCCTGATGCTACTGGATAGTCCCTCATCTGGCAATGTGTAGAAAGGACCCTTGGTATGGGCTTTCTAAATTTTTAAAGAAGATATAGTACATAAAAATGAAAAGAAGAAACAGACTGTAAAGAAGCACTTTGTGGGCAACAGATTACACTGTCAATCCCAGAAGAATGATTCAAGGGACTGGTCTTAACAGCAGACAAAACATGACCCAAGCAGCCTTGTCAACATCTGCCTTACCAATATTTTCTCTTTCAGCAAAACTACAGCCACAAATACACCCATCTTCCTCCAACTCTCTGGCCTTCTCCAACCAGAAATTCCTCAGCCAACATGTGGTACGCAATCACCCCTCTCACATTCTCCTAGGAACATCTACAAGAAAACACCTCCAATTTGAGGTTCCCTCCCCAGAGGATCCAAATCATCAGCAGCAACATACTGATACACACAGCTGGGATGACAAAGCTGAAGGTAAAAAGGTCAAAGAACAATCCAAACATTTGCTTAAAAGGACCAGGCCAAGGAAGATTTCAAGGACCTTTTTCAATCTATCAAAGGACACATGGGAAGCTCTAGTGAGCAAGAGAGAATTATGCAGGAAGCACCCAGCAGAGGCCAGAAATTAAATTCAGTGGACATAGAAGAACTGTCTATGAGAGTAGAAATATCAAGAACTGTAGCTGTCAAGTATGGAGAGTGTGTGCAAGGTTTTGATGATGGGTCACATCTCCTAAGACTTTAGAAGACACACTTGGGAGAATCCCTATGTTTTCAGGGAGTGTGAGCAAGGCTTTAAAAGAAGTCAGATCACCTCAGACATCAGAGGACACACTCAAGAAAGAAGCCCTATTTTTGCAGAAAGTGTAAGCGAAGATTTTCATAGAAGTCACATCTTCTCAGACACCAGAGAACACACTCAGGGGAGAAGCCCTATGTTTGCAGGGATTGTGAGCGAGGCTTTACACAAAAGTCAGATCTCCCAATTCACCAGAGGACACACTCAGGTGAAAAACCCTATGTTTGCAGAGAGTGTGAGCGAGGCTTTACCCAGAAGTCACATCTCCTCAGACACCAGAGGACACACTGCGGAGAAGCCCTATGTTTTCCGGGAGTATGAGGAAGGCTTTTCACTGAAATCATCTGTAAAGCCAGTAGCCAGGGCCACCATCAAAGCAGCCTGGCCCATGCAGATTTGCATTGGATTCGGACAGTCGGAAAAGAAACAATGGAGCCAAAAGCTGGTGAGCCATCATTTTTAATCCTAGCTTGCACCCGGCAGGCAAGTAAAAACACATACTGGGCTCCAAAACCCACTCACATTCAGTGCTCACAAAGCTACTAACTTATCCGAGTTTCCTAGAATCAAAGGTTTCTAGCTCACCAGACTTATTCACCTCTGTTCCCCATCTCCTTCCTTCTCCCTGCACAAACTCTGCACAAACTGGTTTCTCACCCAACACTTCGCCATCTTGGCTGCTTCTCCTGGCCTCTTCCACATGGCCTTTCTCTGCTCTCTGCTCTCTAATGCTAATCTCAGAAACCAAGAGAGCAAGCTCCTGTTCTGCCCCCATTTTATAGTGTAGATTCATAACCTTTAATCCAATATACAAAATAGGGAAGTTTCTAATACAAAGTCACTTATCTGGGGCATGATGGGATTATACCACACCACATCAAAATGAGTGGGAAAGGCCCTGGCCGGTTGGCTCAGTGGTAGAGCATCAGCCTGGCATGCAGGAGTCCCGGGTTTGATTCCCTGCCAGGGCACACAGGAGAAGCACCCATCTGCTTCTCCACCCCTCCCCCTCTCCTTCCTCTCTGTCTCTCTCTTCCCCTCCTGCAGCCCATTGGAGCAAAGATGGCCCGAGCACTGAGGATGGCTCTGTGGCCTCTGCCTCAGGTGCTTGAATGGGTCTGGTTTCAACAGAGCGATGCCCCAGAGGGGCAGAGCATCGCCCCCTGGTGGGCATGCCGGGTGGATCCCAGTTGAGCGCATGCGGGAGTCTGTCTGACTGCCTTCCCGTTTCCAGCTTTGGAAAAATGCAAAAAAAAAAAAAATGGGTGGGAAAGGCTTAATCCTAAAACCAAACCCCAGGCTACAAGGATCCTGCCTGCCCACAGCCCACAGAGACACACATTAATATCACCTGGGCAACAGCCTCCACATGGGCAGCATCATCTTTAACAAAGTGAGCATAATACATTTTATCTGCCCAACATCATCTCTCCTCACACACCAGAGAAAACACTCAGAAAAGAAGCCCTATGTTTGCAGGGAGTGTGAGCGATGCTTTACATGGAAGTTGGATCTCCTTATATACCTGAGGACACACTCAGGGGAGAAGCCCTATGTTTGCAAGGAGTGTGAGTAAGGATTTACACAAAAATCAGTTCTCCTCAGACACCAAAGGACACACTCAAGGAAGAAGCCCTCTGTTTACAAGGCGGGTGAGTGAGTTATTAGCATTAAGTTGTATCCCCACAGCCATAGCTGTTAAAAAGGTCATATCCCAGCTCTGAGGGGACTTCAGAGAAAGTATACTGACCCTTTATATTCCTGAGATTGTAATTAGTACCGAAGTAACTAGTTAAAAAAGTTCTTCACTTTCATGACAAAAGATGAGCTCGATGAACAGTTCCTCAAGTGCTATGGGAATGTCGACACCAGTATCCTCCATGATCTCTTGGCCTCACGTTCTAATAAATCTTATTTCCATATAACTATGATGCCCACATACCTCATTTCTGCCCTCCTCATTACTGGAAGCAGAGAGTTCCCAGAGTGCCACTGAGAACTCACAGTGTCAGGCACAGAAACTCAACCCCTGGAAAT
The DNA here is from genome assembly GCF_036850995.1 of Saccopteryx leptura. Classification (NCBI taxonomy): domain Eukaryota; kingdom Metazoa; phylum Chordata; class Mammalia; order Chiroptera; family Emballonuridae; genus Saccopteryx; species Saccopteryx leptura. The sequence continues at coordinate 138,679,064 of NC_089516.1, read as the reverse complement.
GTGGAAGTCTGGAGTCAATCTACTTAAGTTACTGCCCAGGGAGAGGGATTTGAGACAGACTCACCAGGGAAAGGGATTTTGTTGACTCCTGGGAAGTGGAGCCTTCTCTCATAGGCTCACCACCCTTCTCCCTTGGCTTCTCTTGGTTCCTGTTCTGGTTTTCTCTAACCTCTCTAGTCTCAGTGGTGAAAACCATGGAGAATATGTGTGTGTGCCTAGCCCAGTCTGGGCACCTGGTCTCCCTCACTCTCCTCACTGCCCCTTCAGGGTGAGAATCTCAGAGTGTACACCACATGGACTCCAGATCATTCCATAGTGGGTTTGAATCTCAACTCTACCCTCACCAGCTGTGTGACCTAAGGCAAGATTCTTAACTTCTCTGTGCCGGTTTTTTAATCTATAAAATGGAAATGATGCCTGACCAGGCAGTGGTGCAGTGTATAGAGCATTGGACTGAAATGGAAAGGACCCAGGTTTAAAATTCCAAGGTCACTGGCTTGAGCACAAGCTCACCAGCTTGAGTGTGAGGTTGCAGGCTTGAGCGTGGAATCATAGACATTACCCCATGGTTACTGGCTTGAAGCCCAAGGTTGCTGGCTTGAGCATGGGGTTATTCACTCTGCTGTAGCCTCCTGGTCAAGGCAATATGAGAGAGCAATCAATGGACAACTAAGGTGCCCTAACAAAGAATTGATGCTTCTCATCTCTCTGCCTTCCTGTCTGTCACTATCTTTCCCTCTCTCTGTCTCTCTCACAAAAAAAAAATCTTCTCTCCACACTCTAACATGAAAAAAATAAACAATGAAAAGACTGGACTCGCCTGATCAAGGCATATATGGAAGTTGATGTTTTCTGCTCCTCCTCTCATCTCTCTCACTATTTCTCTGCACTCTCCTAAATAAATTTTATAAATAAATAAATAAAATAAAAATTGGTACATGATCAGTCTGCAGAATTCGAGATCTTCATTCCAAACATTTGGTGTCATTTTGGTTCAGATAAACTTAAAAACTCCCAGTTTTCATGTTTCTTATTTCAACAAGACCAAGTACCTAACCTTGTAAAAATAAACTCTGCCTGATATATTATTAGTAAATGGCAAATTCAGAGTACTAGAGTATGGCACTCACATCTGTTAGAAATGCTAAACTCCAAATATGACAGTACCAATGTTCTCATGCATTCATTAATTCTTAGATGTCCCCTGACCAAGGATTAAGCCTACAACTTTGGTGTATGAGAATGACACTCTAAGTAACTAAGTTTCCTGGCCAGGGCATAACCATGGTTTTCATCCAACTCTCTCATTTATGGGTAGAAAATACCTTTTTCAGGACCAATAGATTAACACAAAAAGATAATCAGTAGAGGTAGAAAACAACATAAGCAGATAAGTGGATTAACTGAGGAAAGAGGGCAGGCCCCCTCTTCCTTGAGGAGAAAAAAACAAGAAGAATGCAACGGAAGAGAGCCTGAAGTGGTAACTGAGTCAGACACTTCTAGATTAACTACTTTCTATAGCTGTGATGGCAAGCCTATGATGTGTGTCAGCACTGACATGCATAGCCATTTTTGATGACACGTGCCCAGAGAGGTATGGGGTCGAATTCTGAGAAGGACATTTTATCCTCAGCTCCTGAACATCCAGGTGCAGTAGAGAAGATAAAACATTTGCTGTAGTGTACAAATTCTGTGCCAGAGGTCTGTAGGCCAAAACAATAGAAGTCCAGCACAGAGTGTGTAGTTCTGGGACTTCCGGTTAGACCGTCTTTCTCAAAGTGACACACCACCCGAGTTATGCTAGGTTTTTTTGCAAATTTTGACACAACAAGCTCAAAAGATTAACCATCACTGTCCTACAGTTCTCTGAGAGGGTATTTGGGGCCACTTTCTACACAGAGCCAAGAAGATAGAACTTATCTGAAAACCCCTTCCCTTTTCTCAAAAGCTTTTAAAAAACAATGTTTACATACCTTAATTAAAAGCTCCAACACTTATCCTTCGATTCCACCTAAATTCACCCTCTCATCCTGGAGTCATGAGAGTGACATATACCTCTAGACCAGGCATCCCCAAACTACGGGCCGTGGGCCGCAATGCGGCCCCCTGAGGCCATTTATCTAGCCCCCACTGCACTTCTGGAAGGGGCACCTCTTTCATTGGTGGTCAGTGAGAGGACCACTGTATTTGGCAGCCCTCCAATGGTCTGAGGGACAGTGAACTGGCCCCCTGTGTAAAAAGTTTAAAGACCCCTGCGACAAAGGGATTACAAGCCCCTTGCTTGAAAACCTGTATTCTGTAAAAGCTATATAAAATGTAAGAAATCTAATTTTTGAGAGCACGTATCTGTTTGCCTCTTTGGGGATCATGCTGCTCCACCAGCTAAATAAATCTTTCTTCCTTCATCAAGTTGTCTGGGTGTTTTTGTCCTCCTTTGATTCCTGCAATACAGCCACTGAAAGATAATGCACTGCAGCCACTGCTGTTTCTCCTGACTGCCAACACAGTGTTGTTCCCAAGATGCACACCATGTAACAGCAGAGACACAGACTGAAGACACATTTAAAAGGGACCATATTGCACTATAAAGCAAGTGACAACAAACTTCAAAGATTTTTTTTTTCATTTTTCTGAAGCTGGAAACAGGGAGAGACAGTCAGACAGACTCCCGCATGTGCCCGACCGGGATCCACCCGGCACGCCCACCATGGGGCGACGCTCTGCCCACCAGGGGGCGATGCTCTTCCCATCCTGGGCATCGCCATGTTGCTACCAGAGCCACTCTAGCACCTGAGGCAGAGGCCACAGAGCCATTCCCAGTGCCCGGGCCATCTTTGCTCCAATGGAGCCTTGGCTGCGGGAGGGGAAGAGAGAGACAGAGAGGAAGGCACGGAGGAGGGGTGGAGAAGCAAATGGGCGCTTCTCCTATGTGCCCTGGCCAGGAATTGAACCCGGGTCCTCCGCACGCTAGGCCGACGCTCTACTGCTGAGCCAACCGGCCAGGGCCCAAACTTCAAAGATTTTAAATTATATAACCTGTTTCCTCCTCTCATGACAGTTGACCTTGAAATCATTAGTAACAGATAAACCAGAAAGTCCTTTTACTTATACTTATAAAATACAATTTTAAATAACCTGTAACATACATTGTAATTGGAAATCTAAAATAATTCTATCAATTGAAAGATAATAATTTTTAAAAACCAATATTACCTTGACCAAATGGATCAGTGCATGGAGTGTCTTCCCTGTGTGCCAAAGTTGTGGATTTTGTCACGGGTCTGAGCACTCAGGAGAAGTTACCAAGAAATTATTTCATGCTCCTCTCTCTCTCTCTCTCTCTCTCTCTCTCTCTCATCAACCAAAAAATGTAAAAATCTAATGGAGGCCTGACCTGTGGTGGCACAGTGGATAAAGCATCGACCTGAAATGCTGAGGTCCCCGGTTCAAAACCCTGGGCTTGCCTGGTCAAGGCACATATGGGAGTTGATGCTTCCTGATCCTCCCTCCCCTTCTCTCTCTCTCTCTCTCACTCTCTCTCCTCTCTAAAAATTAATAAAAAGTAAAACAAAATTTAGAAAAATAAAAAAAAATTAATGGAAAAAGCTGTGATAGACCTGCAAAATGCCTAGTGCAATTCTCTCAACAGAAAGACAGAAAGTAAAAAACCCAGATATCTCTTTGGACTACGTTTTTATTTTTCACCTAGAAAAGACTACCTTTTTATTAACAACAATCTAATTCTGCACCTCAAAGTTTGCCACCCATTTCTGCCTCACATGGTGGAAGAATGGAACCTACAATGGAACCATTTCCCTCTTGCTTCTCCAAATCACCTGACCTGTAGTGTCTTGGGGAAACTCCTCCCAAACCTGAGCTAGAGGGTTGAGGGGACAATGGACTTCTCAGGACACAATGGATTCCTCTAATGTGCCATCAAGTCTGAATACTGGAACCTTCTATCAGATTAGACTAAATGGAACCTTGAGGCTTCTCCCTGGAGCAGGCATTCAGAGTTTCATAAAATACAGTGTCCAACTCTCTTCCCTCACTTTCCCCACCAATATTTACTTTCTTGCCAACATGAACACAACAAGCATTCCTGGACAGGCACCAGAAGCCAGAAAACTTATAGCTCATCAGAATCAAGGGGTAGAATGTTACAGTAATATAATGTTATAGTAATTAAATATATAGAAATATAAAAACTATAGAAGATATACAGAAATGTTAGTATATAATATTAAAAGTAACTAAGGCAAGTGAATAAACTACACCCTATGGGTGGGAGATAATCTAGTGTATAGGGATATGATAGGCTAGACTATGCCCTTTGCACATGGCCCAGTTAGTGTATGTGTGAAATTATATTTAGATAAAAAGAGCTCTCTGCAAGGAATTTCCTAAAAGAGGCTTGATGTGACAATTATGTAGAGTCACATAAAAAAGAGCTCCCTGCAAGGAAATTCCCAAAAGTGGTTTGATGTAATAATCCTGGAGATTAATATCTGTTATAAGGTGTATGCCAGAAACAGTACTAAAGCCAAGGGGTCCCAGCTGCAGTTAGTCACCCAGACTCCAATGTTAAAGGCGGACTGTCTCCAAGCTGGTCATTCAAACAAAGGATAGCCTAGGGGAGCACGCTGATGGGCTCTCATTAAACTGTACCCAGGCATGCAATAGGAACTATGAGTAATAAACTGCCTGTGATTTTTGCAATGGACTTGTGTTGTAAGGTACCAAAAACCTGAAAATTGATATTGATATTCTGGGAGGAAAGGTCAGGTTTTCCTGTCCCATCCCTCCTTTAGGGATGGGAGAGAGAAGAATGTAGAAGTTTCTGGCTTGAAAAAACAATAGGTCATGCTTGACCAGGGGGTTGCACAGTGGATAGAGCGTCAAACTGGGATGTGGATGACCCAGGATCAAGATCCCTAGGTCGCCAGCTTGAGTGCAGGTTCATCTGGTTTGAGCAAAAACTCACCAGCTTGGAACCAAGGTCGCTGGCTTCAGTGAGGTGTTACTCGGTCTGCTGAAGGCCCACGGTCAAGGCACATATGAGAAAGCAATCAATGAACAACTAAGGCATCGCAACAAAAAACTGATGATTGATGCTTCTCATCACTCTCTGTTCCTGTCTGTCTGTCCCTATCTATCCCTCTCTCTGACTCTCTCTCTCTCTGTCACTGTAAAAAAAAAATAATAGGTCATTCAGTTTTAAATCTAAAATAAAGGTTAACCTAGAAACTTCTTCTCTTTCGGTAGGAAGCAGAACTCACATACCACTTTGCATTGATTGTATTTCCTCCCTCTTCCTGAAATCTTGAGGGTAAAATACCTCTAGGCTAGTGAAGGGAGTTAAACCCTGAAAGATTTGTAAACCTTTGATTGTGTTACCTTGAAAGTCTTTATTTTTAACAGAGACAGAGAGTCAGAGAGAGGGATAGATAAGGACAGACAGACAAGAATGGAGAGAGATGAGAACCATCAATCATCAGTTTTTTATTGCGACTTCTTAGTTGTTCATTGATTGCTTTCTCATATGTGCCTTGACCGTGGGGCTACAGCAGACCAAGTGAACCCTTGCTGAAGCCAGCAACCTTGGGTGCAAGCTGGTGAGCTTTGCTCAAACCAAATGAGCCCACGCTCCAACTGGTGACCTTGGGGTCTCGAACCTGGGTCCTCCGCATCCCAGTTTGACACTCTATCCACTGTGCCATCGCCTGTTCAGGCACCTTGAAAGTCTTAATGTTTCTGTGAATCCCCTTGTAAAGCCAGTAGCCAGGGCCACCATCACAGCAGCCTGGCCCATGCAGGTTCACATTCGATTTGGACAGTAGGTAAAGAAACAATGGAGCCAAAAATTGGTGGGCCATCATTTTTAATCCTAACTTGCACCTGGCAGGCAAGTAAAAACACACACTGGGCTCCAAATCCCACTCACATTCAGTGCTCACGAGGCTACTGACTTATCTGAGTTTCCTAGAATCAAAGGTTTCTAGCTCACCAGACTTATTCACCTCTGTTCCCCATTGTTGGTCAAATAAGTTTGTAAATGTGATATATATGTTTGCTCGCTTGTGACTTATATTGGGTGTGGGGGACAGGCTATAAGCAGGCCAGGTCGTTGTAGCCTGGGGTTTGGTTTTGGGACTAAGCTTTTCCCCACACCCTTGAATGATTGTATTATCTGGGTGGTGCACTCTCATGAGGAATCCAATTATGCCTTGGATGGGTGACTTTGTATCGGAGACTTCCTTGTTTGTATATTGGATTAAGGGATTTTGGTTTTCTACACTATAAAGTGGGACAGACCAGGAGCTTGGACACACAGTTCCTGCTATCACAATTGCAGGGGCTTCCCTGATCCCTTGCCCTTCATGGGAAGAGCTGGTTTTCTGCTTTTCCCTTGACTTTTTTGTGGCTTTCCTGTCTTGGTGAGACACCAATAAATAGGATGGCCCCCCGTCCTCTGACTCCGCCATTTCTTTATCATCTGCCCGAATCCAATGGGAACCTGCATGTGAATGGCCACGATGGCGGCTCCTGGCCTTACAACTGGCGTAGTTTCCGGCAGGATTCAGAGATTGGTATGGAGCCACCACCCTTGATGGGTGGAATAGAGTACTGGTTGCTGCTCTGGCTCCCCATGGCTTTCCTTTTAGGGGCCATGGGCTACATGTTTTTTACTCAAGAGGAAACTGCCCGAGGTCAAAAGCTTCAGTATGAATTGAAAATAGAACGGCAGAAAAGGCTGGAATTGGAGCGAGCACTGGAGAAGGAATTACGGGTTCGCGAGTTGCAGTTTACGCTGGAAGTTGAACGTGTTCACCGGCAGTTGTTGGAGAAACAACTGTGGATTCAAGAGCTCGAGTCTCAGCTTCTGGCCAAAAGCCAGCAGCCACAGGAGCCTAATCGGTCACCAAAGGAGCAGCAGCATCCATGCCGGTGGATTGGCTTTGAGTCAGCGGGAGCAGGCGCTTGCGACTCCTCTTCTGAGGATGAGAAGGCTCAGGCTGAAGCTGCCATATGCACACTGAGAGCCCGACCAGTTGTCGCCAAGAAGGTAAAAACCCAGCAACAAAGAGTCCCTCAGGGGCAGCCACAGCCTCCAGCCCAGGTAATGGAACACTCTGTGGTCTGGCCCTATACCCAGGCAGAGCTGATGGAGTTGGGGGCACAATTTAGGCAGAAACCTACTGAATCCCTGGTAGCCTGGTTACTACGATTATGGGATATAGGGGTGGATGGCATCATGCTCTCCGGAAGAGAGATGGAGAAATTGGCCGCCATTACCACACACTCTTCCTTGAGGCAGCATCTTCAGAACTGCCATGGCAACCCAGGAGACCATACCCTATTAGAATGGGTGATGGCTGCCATTCGTATGGTCTGGCAGAATGCTGGAGAACTGCCGGGGACAATGAGTCGGTGGCAGTGCTACAGTGAGTTAGTAAAGGTCCTTCGAGAACTAGGTATGAAGAATGCTGTTTTCAACCCTGGGTCTCGTGGGCCAGACAAGGAAGTGTTTACGGCCAAAATGAGGGAATTTGTCCTTGCTAGCGCCCCGTCAGCCCTTTTTGGGTCACTTGTGGCTATCTTGGGCCCCTATGTGGGGCAGCCCATCAATGCAGTTACACAGATGGTAGCAGATTTGGGAGAGCTGGAGGCTGCTCGGGATCATAAAGCAGTGAGGGCTGCTGCCTATGTTTCCCCCCCCAACTAACAAGGGAAATGGGCCTGTAAAGGTTACCCGAACACAGATGTAGGTAGACTTGATTGCGGCTGGAGCAGATAAGGGGAAATTGGATGGCCAGTCTAATAAAATTCTTTTGGAGCTTTGGCGGCAGCTTAAACCAGAACAGAAGTTCCAGCCACTGAGATGAAAGGCCCCAGCAGCTACCAATAAAACGTTTGGTGCGCGCACAGCTCGGTTACAAGATTATATGATAGAGACGGCCGAGGGAGAGAGGAACTCCCAAGACCCACTGTAAAGCCAGCAGGCAGGGCCGGGGCCACTATCACAGCAGCCTTCTGGCCCATGCAGGTTCGCATTGGATTCGGACAGTCGGTAAAGAAACCATGGAGCCAAAAACTGGTGGGCCATAATCTTTAATCCTACCTTGCACCCGGCGGGCAAGTAAAAATACACACTGGGCTCCAAAACCCAGTCACACTCAGTGCTCACAAAGCCACTGACTTATCCGAGTTTCCTAGAATCAAAGGTTTCTAGCTCACCAACCTTATTCTCCTCAGTTCCCCATCTCCTTCCTTATCCCAGATACAAACTCTACACAGACTGGCATCTCACTCAGTACTCCGCCATCTTGGCTGCTTCTCCTGGCCTACTCCACGTGGCCTCCTTCCGCTGCTGGCTCTACTTTCTCTGCTCTCTCATGCTAACCTCAGGAACCAAGCGCCAAACTCCCGCTCCGTTCCCATTTTATAGTGTAGAAATCCAAACCCTTAATCCAATATACATAATAGGGAAGTCTCTTAATACAAAGTCACTTCTCTGAGGCATGATAGGATTGTACCACTTTACACCAAAAAGGGTGGGAAAGGCTTAATCCCAAAACCAAGCCCCAGGTTACAACAATCCCCAACACACATTAGTATCACCTGGGCAACGGCATCTTTAACAAAGTGAGCATAATACATTTTATCCGCCCAACAATCCACCCCTATGCTCACTTTACTACCCAGAATTTACATCACCAGCATTCCTGTGCAAGGAAATTAGAACATTACACAGATTACAACAGCAAAAATCATACAGTTTCAACAATTACAAAGGTACATTTCACCAGTCTCTCAGCACTTAGCCCAAAGCGCAAAATGTCCTCGGCCTTTTTTCTAGCCATGGGAAAGCTTCCCGGGGCAGGGGAGTGCTTCCAGCAAAGCCACCCCTCACCCCCATCAGGGTATTTTACATTGTCCAAAATCCGTAATCCGTAAGTCCATCCAACAGTGCCAATGCCCACTCCAGTCGCAGTGCAGGAAATCAGTCCACGCACATAGGGCGTCAGCCACCCCCCTCATTCCTGCCATCCTGGCAGGTCTTACACTGTCCCAAAGAGGGGCACGTGGCAATGGCAGTCAGCATTTCCATCTCTGCTCCGGATAGCATGTCCAGCCCTGTGTCCCAAAATCGCAGACCTACCGGGGCCGCAGTAGGTGCTCCTTCCAGCTGGGCTCTCATCTTATGGAGACTGCGGATTGCAACTCCAGCCCGATTTTCACCCTCCAAAGAGGAACTTAAAACACCAGCTCCGGCTGCTGGGCTTGAGCCCTGGGCCGCTGCCGCCTTCTGCTCCGCAGACCTTGCAGCTCTGGACCCAGCCTCAGCCTCAGCCTCAGCTTCAGCCCTGGCCTCCCGCCGCTGCTGACTCTCCGCAACATCCAGGGCAAGCTGCAACTCACGAACCTCTGAATCCTCCTCCAGCGTTTGCTCCATTTCCAGGCGAATCTTGAACACCTGGTTGGCCTCCTCCTCCAACATTTCCTCCAGCTCCAGGGTCAGCATCGGTTTCTCCTGCATTTGCTCCAGCTCCTTTCGCTGCTCGGTTTGCAGGTCCCAGGCAGCCTCTCCCACAGAGCTCTCGGTTTCCTCACGCATGGCTGTAAAAGTCAGCCAGCCTACGGTCCCCAAAAGGACAGCCATGGAGAACCCTAACACTAGCCAGTCCTCTACTCCACCACTCAAAGGCTCCTTGCTGATCTGTATCGAATCCTGCCACAGACTATGCCAAATGTAAAGCCAGAAGGCATGGCCAGGGCCACTATCACAGCAGCCGCCCGGCCCATGCAGGTTCGCATTGGATTCGGACAGTCGGCAAAGAAACCATGGAGCCAAAAACTGGTGGGCCATAATCTTTAATCCTACCTTGCACCCGGCGGGCAAGTAAAAATACACACTGGGCTCCAAAACCCAGTCACACTCAGTGCTCACAAAGCCACTGACTTATCCGAGTTTCCTAGAATCAAAGGTTCCTAGCTTACCAACCTTATTCTCCTCAGTTCCCCATCTCCTTCCTTATCCCAGATACAAACTCTACACAGACTGGCATCTCACTCAGTACTCCGCCATCTTGGCTGCTTCTCCTGGCCTACTCCACGTGGCCTCCTTCCGCTGCTGGCTCTACTTTCTCTGCTCTCTCATGCTAACCTCAGGAACCAAGCGCCAAACTCCCGCTCCGTTCCCATTTTATAGTGTAGAAATCCAAACCCTTAATCCAATATACATAATAGGGAAGTCTCTTAATACAAAGTCACTTCTCTGAGGCATGATAGGATTGTACCACTTTACACCAAAAAGGGTGGGAAAGGCTTAATCCCAAAACCAAGCCCCAGGTTACAACAATCCCCAACACACATTAGTATCACCTGGGCAACGGCATCTTTAACAAAGTGAGCATAATACATTTTATCCGCCCAACACCCACTGTACCAGTTTGAATAGGAAAAAGGCCGAGGGACCCGTCTAACAGGGATGGGCAGGGACCGGAGGCCACATGTGGAACTGGCTATCCACTGGTCCCCTTCCAATGTACAACAGGTGTTGGCCTTGGTGGATACAGGTGCAGAATGTTCCCTTCTCTATGGAAACCCAGAGCGGTTTGCTGGGACCCCAGTGGCCATTGACGGTTATGGGGGCCAAACTGTTCAAGTGAAGCCAATAACTATTCCATTGGGGATAGGGAGACTGCCTCCTAAGCCATATAAGGTGTATGTATCTCCTATTCCTGAATATATTTTGGGGGTAGATGTCTTGCAAGGACTGTGGTTGGAAACTACAGCTGGGGAGTTCTGGCTGCGAATCAGGGTTGTGAAGGCAGTATTGCGGGGACATGCATCACATTCCCCTTTGCAATTACCCGTCCCTCGTCGTGTGACTAACACCAAGCAGTACCGCCTGCCAGGTGGTTATGAAGAAGTCACAGGGACAATCCTTGAACTAGAAAAGGTGGGGATCATCCGGCCAGCACACAGTCCTTACAACTCCCCAGTATGGCCTGTGCGCAAAGCAGATGGAACCTGGAGAATGACAGTAGATTACAGGGAACTTAATAAAGTTGTTCCCCCTTTGCACGCTGCTGTTCCTTCGATAGCTAACATGATGGATCGGCTAAGCCATGATTTGGGGACATACCACTTTGTGGCAGACTTGGCCAATGCTTTTTTCTCTATTGATATAGCCGCAGAGAGTCAAGGCCAATTTGCCTTCAGTTGGGAAGGGAGACAATGGACCTTTACAGTGTTACCCCAAGGCTATTTGCATAGCCCCACCTTGTGCCATGGGCTGGTGGCTGCTGACCTGGCTAAATGGAAACAGCCAGAGGTAGTCCTCATGTACCATTATATTGATGATATTATGCTAACTAGTGATTCTCTTTCAGAATTGGAGCAAGCAGTCCTTACCCTGCTATCCCATTTGAAAGCATGTGGCTGGGCAGTTAACGAGAACAAATTACAAGGACCTGGGTTATCTGTTAAATTCTTGGGAGTTGTCTGGTCGGGTAAGGCAAAAGTTATCCCTGACGCAGTTATAGATAAGATTCAAGCATACCCCGTGCCCACTACGGTAAAACAGTTACAGGAATTCTTAGGTTTGTTGGGGTATTGGCGAGCATTTATACCGCATTTGGCTCAGTTACTACGCCCCTTGTACAACCTTATTCGAAAGGGGGTTCGCTGGGATTGGACTGAGCAGGCGCAAGGTTCATTTGCAGCTGCTAAGAGAGCTGTCAAGGTGGCACAGGCCTTGAATGTGTTTGATCCTGCCAGGCCCTGTGAGCTGGATGTTCATGTAACCTCGGAGGGGTTTGAATGGGGCTTGTGGCAGCGGACAGAGCGCCTACGGCAACCTATTGGATTTTGGTCCCAATTGTGGAAAGGTGCTGAAGTTCGTTACTCATTAGTAGAGAAGCAGCTGGCAGCTGTGTATGCTGCCCTCCTGGCAACTGAGAGTATTACAACCACAACACCAGTTACAGTCAAAACAACATACCCTATAGCTGGATGGGTGAGAGATTGGGCAACTAAACCACGTAGTGGTATGGCCCAAATGTCTACCCTGGCCAAGTGGGGTGCCTATCTGCAACAACGCTGTGCTCTTAGCACCAGCCCATTGAGGGCAGAACTGCAGGAAGTCTTGGGTCCAGTCACCTATGCGACTTTAGATTCAGGTGCAACTGGGGCTCAGGAGGCAGAACCTGAAGTCAGTCCCTACCAGGAGGGGCGGGTGCCCATCCCCGAAGATGCCTGGTATACTGATGGTTCCAGCAGGGGCCAACCTGCCAAATGGACGGCTATCGCCTTCCATCCGGCCACTGAGACTATTTGGATGGACACAGGTACAGGCCAAAGCAGCCAATGGGCAGAATTAAGAGCCGTTTGGCTAGTTGCCCATAATGAACCTTCACCTCTGGTGATCTGTACTGACAGTTGGGCTGTCTATCGTGGACTGACCCTTTGGATTGTTACTTGGCACATTAACCAGTGGATGGTAATGCACCGTCCATTATGGGGTCAGGTCATGTGGAAGGACTTATGGGAAATAGGACACCAGAAGCAGGTGACAGTATATCATGTCACAGGGCATGCCCCTCTAGCCCATCCTGGGAATGATGAGGCAGATACGTTGGCAAGGGTGCGATGGTTGGAGACTGCACCTGCAGGTGATGTGGCACAGTGGCTCCACCGGCGCCTGCTCCATGCAGGACAGAAAACTATGTGGGCTACGGTTAAGGCTTGGAACTTGCCTGTGTCCTATGCAGAGGTACTTGCAGCCTGTGAGCAATGTGCAGTATGTTCCAAGGAACACCCTCGGAGACCACTGGTGTCACCTGGACAGATCCAGAGGGGTCATGTCCCACTGACACGATGGCAGATAGACATCATTGGACCCTTACCAAAGTCAGAAGGGTACCAGTATGCAGTCACTTGTGTAGATACTGCCACTGGGCTGCTTGCTGCTTACCCCGCTCGTAACCCTGACCAGAGGGCAGTCATACAGGCTCTGGACCGCCTGAGTGCTGCATATGGGCGACCGCTGGTCCTTGAAAGTGACAATGGTACCCACTTCACTGGTTCAACGGTGAGGCAATGGGCTCAAAAGCTGGGGGTGGACTGGAAGTACCATGTTCCCTACCACCCCCAGGCTGCTGGTATCATTGAGCGTTATAATGGACTCTTAAAGCAGGGACTGCGACAGGAGGGGGGCACCGGCTCTCTTACTGGATGGACACACCGCTTATGGACAGTACTTCGGATTTTGAATGAGCAACCTCGACGGGGAAGCCCAGCTCCAGTAGAGGCCCTCCTGCATCGGACAGCTGCCCCTATTCAGTTGCAGATATGCACCAAGGACATTTTACTCAAGCCAGGTTTCGGACAGCAGGGCAACGTGCTCTTGCCTGCTCCAACAGCCCTTCTTAAAGGACAACGGCTTCAATGGACTTGGTGGCCTTGTTGGCACCATGGGGAAAGGGGTTAGAGGTGGACCTCCAGTTAACTCCTTGGGCAACCAGCACCTGGCCACCTAAGGTAGAAGTGTATTATCCCTTGAGTGCTCAAGGGGACAGCATTTTGAAGGGCACCTTTGTAATTTCTTTATGGCCAATAATGAGATCCCCTATTTTACTACACATAGAACCAGCAGATGCTGGTGTATTGGCCAATAAGGTTTGGTATGCCCACTCAGGGCGGCCTCTGGTGCCAGCTACGGTGCTGTCTGCAGACAGAACTCTGGCCTGTATTCTGCCAGAGGGAAAAGATTTGCCTCTCTTGGTGCCACTGACAGCTCTCTCATTTCACCCATAGTTTTTGATCTGTTAATCCTATTGCTGTAGTTGGTACTATTTCTGTTTATGCAATGTATCCTACTCCTTGCACAGTGACCATCATGGAAAATGCCTGTGGTTTAGATTGTAAAGCGAGCAAAAGGGGTGGAATGTTGTTCAAATAAGTTTGTAAATGTGATATATATGTTTGCTCGCTTGTGACTTATATTGGGTGTGGGGGACAGGCTATAAGCAGGCCAGGTCGTTGTAGCCTGGGGTTTGGTTTTGGGACTAAGCTTTTCCCCACACCCTTGAATGATTGTATTATCTGGGTGGTGCACTCTCATGAGGAATCCAATTATGCCTTGGAGGGTGACTTTGTATCGGAGACTTCCTTGTTTGTATATTGGATTAAGGGATTTTGGTTTTCTACACTATAAAGTGGGACAGACCAGGAGCTTGGACACACAGTTCCTGCTATCACAATTGCAGGGGCTTCCCTGATCCCTTGCCCTTCATGGGAAGAGCTGGTTTTCTGCTTTTCCCTTGTCTTCTTTTGTGCCTTGCCTGTCTTGGTGAGACACCAATAAATAGGATGGCCCCCCGTCCTCTGACTCCACCATTTCTTTATCATCTGCCCAAATCCAATGGGAACCTGCATGTGAATGGCCACGATGGCAGCTCCTGGCCTTACACCCATCTTCTTCCTTCTCCCTGCACAAACTGGCTTCTCACTCAACACTCCACCATCTTGGCTGCTTTCCCCTGGCCTCCTCCACGTGGCCTTTCTCTGCTCTCTTCTCTCTAATGCTAATCTCAAGAACCAAGAGAGCAAGCTCCCATTCTACCCCCATTTTATAGTGTAGAAATCAAAACCTTTAATCCAATATACAAAATAGGGAAGTCTCTAATACAAAATCACTTATCAGAGACATGATGGGATTGCACCACTCCACATCAAAAAGGGTGGGAAAGGCTTAATCCCAAAACCAAGCCCCAGGCTACAAGGATCTTGCCTGCCCACAGCCCGCCCCCAACACACATTAATATTGTAAGGTTTTTTTTGTTTTTTTTTAAATAATTTTTTTTTTTTTTTTTTCATTTTTCTGAAGCTAGAAACAGGGAGAGACAGTCAGACAGACTCCCGCATGCGCCCGACCGGGATCCACCCGGCACGCCCACCAGGGGCGACGCTCTGCCCACCAGGGGGCGATGCTCTGCCCATCCTGGGCGTCGCCATATTGCGACCAGAGCCACTCTAGCGCCTGAGGCAGAGGCCACAGAGCCATCCCCAGCGCCCGGGCCATTTTTGCTCCAATGGAGCCTTGGCTGCGGGAGGGGAAGAGAGAGACAGAGAGGAAAGCGCGGCGGAGGGGTGGAGAAGCAAATGGGCGCTTCTCCTGTGTGCCCTGGCCAGGAATCGAACCCGGGTCCTCCGCACGCTAGGCCGACGCTCTACCGCTGAGCCAACCGGCCAGGGCCATTAAATAAATTTTTATTAATGTTAATGGGTTGACATTAATAAATCAAGGTACATATATTCAAAGAAAACATGTCTAGGTTATCTTGTCATTAAATTATGTTGCATACCCCTCGCCCATAGTCAGATTGTCCTCCGTCACCCTCTATCTAGTTCTCTGTGCCCCTCCCCCTAACCCTAACTCTCTCCCTCCCTCCCTCCCCCCACCCCTGGTAACCACCACACTCTTGTCCATGTCTCTTAGTCTCGTTTTTATGTTCCACCAATGTATGGAATCATGTAGTTCTTGTTTTTTTCTGATTTACTTATTTCACTCCGTATAATGTTATCAAGATCACACCATTTTGCTGTAAATGATCTGATGTCATCATTTCTTATGGCTGAGTAGTATTCCATAGTGTATATGTGCCACATCTTCTTTATCCAAGTCTTCTATTGAAGGGCTTTTTGGTTGTTTCCATGTCTTGGCCACTGTGAACAGTGCTGCAATGAACATGGGGCTACATGTGTCTTTACGTATCAATGTTTCTGAGGTTTTGGGGTATATACCCAGTAGAGGGATTGCTGGGTCATAAGGTAGTTCTATTTGCAGTTTTTTGAAGAACCACCATACTTTCCTCCATAATGGTTGTACTATTTTACAGTCCCACCAACAGTGGATGAGAGTTGCCTTTTCTCCGCAGCCTCTCCAACATTTGCTATTACCCATCTTGTTGATAATAGCTAATCTAACAGGGGTGAGGTGGTATCTCATTGTAATTTTGATTTGCATTTCTCTAATAACTAATGAAGCTGAACATCTTTTCATATATCTGTTGGCCATTTGTATTTCTTCCTGGGAGAAGTGTCTGTTCATGTCCTCTTCCCATTTTTTTTATTGGATTGTTTGTTTGTTTGTTGTTGAGTTTTATGAGTTCTTTGTAAATTTTGGATATTAGGCCCTTATCTGAGCTGTTGTTTGAAAATATCATTTCCCATTTAGTTGGCTGTCTGTTTATTTTGATTTCAGTTTCTCTTGCTGAGCAAAAACTTTTTATTCTGATGTAGTCCCATTCATTTATCTTTGCCTTCACTTCTCTTGCCATTGGAGTCAAGTTCATAAAATGTTCTTTAAAACCCAGGTCCATGAGTTTAATACCTATGTCTTCTTCTATGTACTTTATTGTTTCAGGTCTTATATTTAGGTCTTTGATCCATTTTGAATTAATTTTAGTACACGGGGACAGGCTGTAGTCGAGTTTCATTCTTTTGCATGTGGCTTTCCAGTTTTCCCAACACCATTTGTTGAAGAGGCTTTCTTTTCTCCATTGTGTGTTGTTGGCCCCTTTGTCAAAGATTATTTGACCATATATATGTGGTTTTATTTCTGGGCTTTCTATTCTGTTCCATTGGTCTGAGTGTCTATTTTTCTGCCAATACCATGCTGATTTGATTATCATGGCTCTATAATATAGTTTAAAGTCAGGTATTGTAATGCCCCCAGCTTCATTCTTTTTCCTTAGGATTGCTTTGGCTATTCAGGGTTTTTTATAGTTCCATATAAATCTGATGATTTTTTGTTCCATTTCTTTAAAAAATGTCATAGGAATTTTGATGGGAATTGCATTAAATTTATATATTGCTTTGGGTAATATGGCCATTTTAATTATATTTATTCTTCCTATCCAAGAACAAGGAATATTTTTCCATCTCATTGTGTCTTTTTCTATTTCTCTTAGTAATGCCTTGTAGTTTTCATTATATAGGTCCTTTACATTCTTTGTTATGTTTATTCCTAGGTATTTTATTTTTTTTGTTGCAATCGTGAAGGGGATTATTTTTTTGAGTTCGTTTTCTAATATTTCATTGTTGGCATATAGAAAGGCTATGGACTTTTGTATGTTGATTTTGTATCCTGTGACCTTACTCTATTGGTTTATTGTTTCGAGTAATCTTTTTGTGGAGTCCTTTGGGTTTTCGATGTATAGGATCATATCATCAGCAAAAAGTGATACCTTTACTTCTTCTTTTCCGATATGGATGCCTTTTATTTCTTTGTCTTGTCTGATTGCTCTGGCCAGAACTTCTAGCACCACGTTAAATAAGAGTGGAGAGAGTGGACAACCCTGTCTTGTTCCTGATTTAAGTTGGAAAGTCCTCAGTTTTATGTCATTTAATATGATGTTGGCTGATGGTTTATCATATATGGCCTTTATTATGTTGAGATATTTTTCTTCTATACCCATTTTGTTGAGAGTCTTAAACATAAAATTGTGTTGTATTTTATCAAAAGCCTTTTCTGCATCTATTGATAAGAACATGTGGTTTTTGTTCTTTGTTTTGTTGATATGGTGTATTACGTTAACCGTTTTACGTATGTTGAACCATCCTTGAGATTCTGGGATGAATCCCACTTGATCATGATGTATTATTTTTTTAATATATTGTTGTATTCGATTTGCCAGTATTTTGTTTAGTATTTTAGCATCTGTATTCATTAGAGATATTGGTCTGTAGTTTTCTTTCTTTGTGCCATCCTTGCCAGGTTTTGGTATGAGGGTTATGTTGGCCTCATAAAATGTGTTTGGAAGTATTGCTTCTTCTTCAATTTTTTGGAACACTTTGAGTAGAATAGGAACCAAGTCTTCTTTGAATGTTTGATAGAATTCATTAGTATAACCGTCTGGGCCTGGACTTTTATTTTTGGGGAAGTTTTTTAATAGTTTTTTCTATTTCCTCCCTGCTGATTTGTCTGTTTAGGCTTTCTGCTTCTTGTAAGGTATTTTTTCCCCGCTGAGAAGGAAGGAATGGGCCAGAGCCACAAAGTGTGGAATAGCAAATGGATTTATTGAGTACAGAGCACGCATCCCACCCAGCAAGGTTCCCTGGCCCAGAAGAAAGATGGAGGAAATGGAGGCTAGGGAAGTTGCATGGATTAAACTGCGTGGGAGATATTTAAATGGGTCCCTCTAGGGAAGTGGAGCTACTATGATGTGGTGAAATTTCACTGGCTGGCAGATGATCGCTTCTTTCCAAATGGTTCCTGTGAAGCTTCCTTTTGGCACGCTTGATTGTGGGTGGTTCTAGCCAAAGTTCGTGGGTCTGAGTTCCCCACATGACCATCCCCCATTATCCACCGTCCTTACATTCTGACCTTTTGTGTTAAATAGAAAAAGGGGCACCATTTATTCATCTGGCTACTTCCTGCTGAATAGGGGCATTGTGGGGAGGGGAGATCAGAAGATGGTGGCTTTGAGGGGTGTCAGGAGGAACATCTGTGTGGCTGTGAGTTGAGAAACTTCGCAGATGTGATCTTGTAAGGATTTAAAAAAAAAAAAGAGGAGTAATAGGGAATTTGTAGTGTCCAGCCTTTTGGTGAGCTGGAGATGGATGGAGTCCAGTGGTTCCGACTGCCAGTGGTCCTGTAAGGAGGCAAGCTTGAGGCAGAACTGCATGTCAGGAGTGGCATAAAAAGGGGAAAGGAAGAGGGTCCCATCCATTCCCATAACCGAAACCTGTGAGGGAACTAGAGTTCCAGAGTGTGATGGCAAAACAGAGAAGGCAGCACCCATGTCCACAAGAAATAAGATGGACTTACCCACTTGTTGCAGAACCCTGGGTTCTTCGAGTCCAGGCCATGTCCTAAGAGTTTGAGCGATGCACCCACCTGGCTGGATTGGCCCACCCATTTGGGTGGCTTGTTCTCCATGTAGAGGTGCTGAGGAAAAACCTGTTGCCCAAAGGGGCAATCACTCCGCCAGTGACTGGCCTGCTTGCAGTCAGGGCAGGGCTCAGTGGGCAGCCCCAGGCAGGGGCCCTGCCGGGACCAATGGTCCTGCTTGCCACAATTAAAGCAAGCTGCTGGTGGCTCTGCTGGTCACAGGGTTGCCAAAAGAGTTTGGGTTTGGAGCATTACCTTCTGCTGCATGCAGGCCTGGCAAACAGCCTTGGCTTGTTTCTACTAGTTGGGACCGTTAAAAACTTTAAATTCCATGTTCACAGGTTCCAGATAGGGGTTTGGGGGTTGAGAATAAAAGGAGGAGGGCTCATGCAGAGCCTGGCACCCAGATCCAGCAGGAAACACTGGAGCCAAAGAAAGGACAGGGCAGGAACTTCCTGCAAGAAAATTGGGGTTGGATGTCCTGAAAACTGGTGTAACAGCCAATGCCAGGCTGAGAAAGGCCTGACGGAGGAGGGACTTAAGAACACAGTGAAGGGAGGGGCGCCTGGCCAGCAGGGGAGGAGAAAGAGATGGTAGTGGTGGATAAGAAACAGGTTTTTTGCAAAAGGAGGAAAGGGGGCTCTCAGAGGGAAGAGAACTGAGCACAAAATAGGTCTGCAGAGGTACTAGAGAAAAGTCCTGTGAGAGGGGCACCCCCGGGGGTCAGACAGGAGGGAGAGAGAGTTGGGAGTCCATGGAGAAGGAAAGATTAGGCGTAAAGGTTTTAGGTGAGGTTTCTCTGGCCAGAAAAGGACCTGCATGGTGTAGGACAGGCAGCACAGAGATTAAGGACGGGTGCGCGAATAACTAGAAGCCATGAATGTAAGAGATCTCCAATCAGTTCCCAGCTTTTTTGGTGATAGTTAAATTGGTGAGGGTGTTAACACTGAAAGTCCCTTCAGGAGGCTAATTGAGTGGGTTCTGTGGCCTGGCCACAGCAGAGAAGAACAGTTTCTTCTTCTTTAGGGAGGGAGATTCCTGTGCCCCAACAGCCGCCCTCAGTCCTCGCAGTGGTCAGTATTGAGTATTAGCATCCTAAATACTCAAAGGTCTGGCCACGGATGGAAAAGGTAAAGTGAATGTGCTTGGGGACAAGCACATGCACTCGGATGGATGGAAAAGACTTCCCTGATGTAGCTACGGTTTTGGACAGGGAGTCTCGGCAAAAAGAACTCAAGGGTGGCTGGAGGAAGGGGACTTACCGCACCGTGCGCCGAAGTGGATGGAAGGTTGAAGATCCTGGTTCTTTCTCGGAGGGGAGGGGAAAGGAGCTGTCCTTGCAGACTTCTAACTTCTTCTGGGTTTCGGCACCAAAATGTAAGGTATTTTTCCCTGCCGAGAAGGAAGGAAGAGAGCTCAGAGCCACAAAGTGTGGAATAGCAAACGGCTTTATTGAGTACAGAATGCACATCCCGCCCGGCAAGGTTCCCTGGCCCTGAAGAAAGAAAGATGGAGGCTGGGGAAGTTGCATGGATTAAACTGCATGGGAAATATTTAAAGGGGTCCCTCTAGGGAAGTGGAGCTACTATGATGTGGTAAAATTTCACTGGCTGGCAGACGATTGCTTCTTTCCAAACGGTTCCTGTGAAGCTTCCTTTTGGCGTGCTTGATTATGGGCGGTGCTAGCCAAAGTTTGCGGGTCTGAGTTCCCCACGTGACCATCACCCATTATTCACTGACCTTACAAATATCACCTGGGTGACGACCTCCACGTGGGCAGCGCCATCCTTAACAAAGTGAGCGTAATATATTCTATCTGCCCAACATCCCTAAACAAATGTTGCCATCCTATGCCATGATGTCATGCTCTCCCCTGCCCGTGTGTGATCAAGAACATATAAGCAGCCCCTGAACTATTTTTGGGACTGCACAATTTGGGCCTGATGCCCTGTGTCAGCAATATGTAGCTAGTATATTTAATAAATCTCCTCCTCTAATAAAACTCTTCAAAATTCATCTGGACTGGGTGTCTCTACGTGAACTCGATGAAATGAGGTACAGTGCCTTTCAGAATCTGGGGTGTGATACTTTATAACATATGGGGGCTTGTCTGGTGTTGGGCAGATAAAATATATTATGCTCACTTTGTTAAAGATGGTGCTGCCCATATGGAAGTTGTCACCCAGGTGATATTAATGTGTGTTGGGGGCAGGCTGTGGGCAGGCAGGATCCTTGTAGCCTGGGGCTTGGTTTTAGGATTAAGCTTTTCCCACCCTTTTTGATGTGGGGTGATACAATCGCATCATGCCCCAGATAAGTGACTTTGTACAATATTAGACACTTTCCTATTTTTTATATTGGATTAAAGGTTTGGATTTCTATACTATAAAATGGAGGCAGAACGGAAGCTTGCTCTCTTAGTTCCTGAGATTAGCATTAGAGGAGAGAGCAGAGAAAAGAACAGAGAAAGGCCACATGGAAGAGGTCAGGAGAAGCAGCCAAGATGGTGGAGTGTTGAATGAGAGGCCAGTTTGTGCAGAGTTTGTGCAGGGAGAAGGAAGGAGATGGGGAACAGAGGTGAATAAGTCTGGTGAGCTAGAAACCTTTGATTCTAGGAAACTCAGATAAGTGAGTAGCTTTGTGAGCACTGAATGTGAGTGGGTTTTGGAGCCCAGTGTGTGTTTTACTTGCCCACCGGGTGCAAGCTAGGATTAAAGATGATGGACCACTTTTTATTGACTGTCCGGATCCAGTGCGAACCTGCATGGGCCAGGTGGCTGTGATGGTGGCTGTGGCTACTGGCTTTACATCTGGGATTTGGTGTTTTGTGTCACTGGATAGAGACACCCCAAATTGGCTGGTCTCCCTGAGAAGCTGCCTGGCCCCATGTAAAGCCAGTATCTAAGGCCAGGGCTGCCATTACAGCAGCCGCCTGGCCCATGCAGGTTCGCATTGGATTCGGACAGTCGGTAAAGAAACAATGGAGCCAAAAAACTGATAGGCCATTTTCTTTAATTCTAGCTTGCACCGGGCGGGCAAGTAAAAACACTCACTGGGCTCCAAAACCCACTCACATTCAGTGCTCACA
This sequence comes from Saccopteryx leptura, assembly GCF_036850995.1. Lineage (NCBI taxonomy): Eukaryota > Metazoa > Chordata > Mammalia > Chiroptera > Emballonuridae > Saccopteryx > Saccopteryx leptura. The sequence goes on along the minus strand of NC_089516.1, from coordinate 138,657,072 downwards.
AAGCCACTGACTTATCCGAGTTTCCTAGAATCAAAGGTTTCTAGCTCACCAGACTTATTCTCCTCAGTTCCCCATCTCCTTCCTTACCCCAGATACAAACTCTGCACAAACTGGCATCTCAATCAGCACTCCGCCATCTTGGCTGCTTCTCCTGGCCACATGGCCTCTTTCTGCTCTCTGCTCTGCTCCCTCTGCTCTCTCATGCTAATCATCCCAGGAACCAAGAGGGCAAACTCTCGTTCTGAGGAGCCACTGAGCAATTTCACCTGCAGATGTTGTAAAGTACCATGTAAAGCCAGTATCTAAGGCCAGAGCCACCATCACAGCAGCCTCCTGGCCCATGCAGGTTCTCATTGGATTCGGACAGTCGGCAAAGAAACAACAGAGTCAAAAGCTGATGGGCCATAGTCTTTAATCCTAGCTTACACTCGGCGGGCAAGTAAAAATACACAGTGGGCTCCAAAACCCATTCACATTCAGTGCTCACAAAGCTACTGACTTATCCGAGTTTCCTAGAATCAAATGTTTCTAGCTCACCAGCCTTATTCTCCTCAGTTCCCCATCTTCTTCCTTATCCCAGATACAAACTGCACAAACTGGCATCTCACTCAGCACTCCGCCATCTTGGCAGCTTTTCCTGGCTTCCTCCATGTGGCCTCCTCCCGTTGCTGGCTCTACTCTCTCCTCTGCTGAAAATCTCAGGAACCAAGAGGGCAAGCTCCCGTTCTACCCCTATTTTATAGTGTAGCCTCACAACCTTTAATTCAATATACAAAATAGGGAGGTCTCTAATACAAAGTCACTTCTCTGAGGCATGATTGGATTGTACCACCCCACATCCAAAAGGGTAGGAAAGGCTTAATCCCAAAACGAAGCCCCAGGCTACAAGGATTCTGCCTGCCTTTAGCCGACCCCAACACACATTAATCTCACCTGGGCAACGGCCTCCTCGTGGGCAGCATAATCTTTAACAAAGTGAGCATAATACATTTTATCTGCCCAACATACCAAAAGGCTACAGAATTAATATTAATATTTTAGCAGGCTTGGAGAACATTTTATTAATTTGGGTTAAGGTGTGCAGACAAATTGTGAGAATAGTCTCTGTACTGTGTGATTAGCATAACCAGAATAGCTCTTGCCATTGTATTGTAAATGAAAAGGTAAGGAAAGCACAGATTCCCTGATATTCCACCACACCTGTGGGGAAAGGAGTGAATGGCTAGCCAGGTTGTTGGTCAAATAAGTTTGTAGATGTGATATATATATATATATGTTTGCTTGCTTGTGACTTATATTGGGTGTGGGGGACAGGCTGTAAGCAGGCCAGATCGTTGTAGCCTAAGGTTTGGTTTTGGGACTGGGCTTTTCCCCACACCCTTGACTGATTGTATGATCTGGGTGGTGCACTCTCATGAGGAATCCAATTATGCCTCGGATAAGTGATTTTGTATCAGAGACTTCCTTGTTTGTATATTGGATTAAGGGATTTTGGTTTTCTACACTATAAAGTGGGACAGACCAGGAGCTGGCTCACTCAGTTCCTGCTATCACGATTGCAGGGGTTTCCCTGATCCCTTGCCCTTCATGGGAAAAGCTGGTTTTCTGCTTTTCCCTTGTCTTCTTTTGTGGTTTGCCTGTCTTGGTGAGACAGCAATAAATAGGATGGCCCCCCATCCTCTGACTCCGCCATTTCTTTATCGTCTGCCCGAATCCAATGGGAACCTGCATGTGAATGGCCACGATGGCGACTCCTGGCCTTACAGCTGGCGTAGTTTCCGGCAGGATTCAGAGATTTGTATGGGGCCACCACCCTTGATGAGTGGGATAGAGTACTGGTTGCTGCTCTGGCAACCCATGGCTGTCCTTTTAGGGGCCATGGGCTACATGTTTTTTACTCAAGAGGAAACCAAGAGTTCTGTGTGAGAAGCTGCCCGAGGTCAAAAGCTTCAGTATGAATTGCAAATAGAACAGCAGAAAAGGCTGGAATTGGAGCGAGCACTGGAGAAGGAATTACGGGTTCGCGAGTTGCAGTTTACCCTGGAAGCTGAACGTTTTCACCGGCAGTTGTTGGAGAAACAACTGCGGATTCAAGAGCTCTAGTCCCAGCTTCTGGCCAAAAGCCAGCAGCCACAGGAGCATAAACAGTCAACAAAGGAGCAGCAGCATCCATGCTGGAGGATTGGCTTTGAGTCAGCGGGAGCAGACGCTTGCAACTCCTCTTCTGAGGATGAGAAGGCTCAGGCTGAAGCTGCCATACGCACACTGAGAGCCTGACCAGTTGTCGCCAAGAAGGTAAAAACCCAGCAACAAAAAGTCCCCCAGGGGCAGCCACAGCCTCCTGCCCAGGTAATGGAACACTCTGTGGTCTGGCCCTATACCCAGGCAGAGCTGATGGAGTTGGGGGCACAATTTAGGCAGAAACCTACTGAATCCCTGGTAACCTGGTTACTACGATTATGGGATATAGGGGTGGATGGCATCATGCTCTCCGGAAGAGAGATGGAGAAATTGGCCGCCATTACCACACACTCTTCCTTGAGGCAGCGTCTTCAGAACTGCCATGGCAACCCAGGAGACCATACCCTATTAGAATGGGTGATGGCCACCATTCGTATGGTCTGGCAGAATGCTGGAGAATTGCCGGGGGCAATGAGTCGGTGGCAGTGTTACAGTGAGTTAGTAAAGGTCCTTCGGGAACTAGGTATGAAGAATGCTGTTTTCAACCCTGGGTCTCGTGGGCCAGACGAGGAAGTGTTTACGGCCAAAATGAGGGAATTTGTCCTTGCTAGCGCCCCGTCAGCCCTTTTTGGGTCACTTGTGGCTATCTTGGGCCCCTATGTGGGGCAGCCCATCAATGCAGTTACACAGATGGTAGCAGATTTGGGAGAGCTGGAGGCCGCTCGGGATCATAAAGCAGTGAGGGCTGCTGCCTATGTTTCCCCCCCCAACTAACAAGGGAAACGGGCCTGTAAAGGTTACCCAAACGCAGATGTGGGTAGACTTGATTGCGGCTGGAGCAGATAAGGGGAAATTGGATGGCCAGTCTAATAAAATTCTTTTGGAGCTTTGGTGGCAGCTTAAACCAGAACAGAAGTTCCAGCCACTGAGACAAAAGGCCCCAGCAGCTACCAATAAAACGTTTGGTGCGTGTACAGCTTGGTTACAAGATTATATTAATGAGACAGCCGAGGGAGAGGAGAACTCCCAAGACCCATTGTACCAGTTTGAATAGGAAAAAGGCTGAGGGACCCGTCTAACGGGGATGGGCGGGAACCGGAGGCCACATGTGGAACTGGCTATCCACTGGTCCCCTTCCAATGTACAATGGGTATTGGCCTTGGTGTATACAGGTGCAGAATGTTCCCTTCTCTATGGAAACCCAGAGCGGTTTGCTGGGACCCCAGTGGCCATTGACGGTTATGGGGGCCAAACTGTTCAAGTGAAGCCAATAACTATTCCATTGGGGATAGGGAGACTGTCTCCTAAGCCATATAAGGTGTATGTATCTCCTATTCCTGAATATATTTTTGGGGTAGATGTCTTGCGAGGACTGTGGTTGGAAACTACAGCTGGGGAGTTCCGGCTGCGGATCAGGGTTGTGAAGGCAGTATTGTGGGGACACGCATCACATTCCCCTTTGCAATTACCCGTCCCTCGGCATGTGACTAACACCAAACACTACTGCCTGCCAGGTGGTTATGAAGAAGTCACAGGGACAATCCTCAAACTAGAAAAGGTGGGAATCATCCGGCCAGCACACAGTCCTTACAACTCCCCAGTATGGCCTGTGTGCAAAGCAGATGGAACCTGGAGAATGACAGTAGATTACAGGGAACTTAATAAAGTTGTTCCCCCTTTGCACACTGCTGTTCCCTCGATAGCTAACATGATGGATCAGCTAAGCCATGAGTTGGGGACATACCACTTTGTGGCAGACTTGGCCAATGCTTTTTTCTCTATTGATATAGCCACAGAGTGTCAAGACCAATTTGCCTTCAGTTGGGAAGAGAGACAATGGACCTTTACAGTGTTACCCCAGGGCTATTTGCATAGCCCCACCTTGTGCCATGGGCTGGTAGCTGCTGACCTGGCTAAATGGAAACAGCCAGAGGTAGTCCACATGTACCATTATATTGATGATATTATGCTAACTAGTGATTCTCTTTCAGAATTGGAGCAAGCAGTCCCTACCCTGCTATCCCATTTAAAAGCATGTGGCTGGGCAGTTAACGAGAACAAATTACAAGTTGTCTGGTCGGGTAAGACAAAAGTTATCCCTGACGCAGTTATAGATAAGATTCAAGCATACCCCGTGCCCACTACGGTAAAACAGTTACAGGAATTCTTAGGTTTGTTGGGGTATTGGCGAGTATTTATACCGCATTTGGCTCAGTTACTATGCCCCTTGTACAACCTTATTCGAAAGGGGGTTCGCTGGGATTGGACTGAGCAGGCGCAAGGTTCATTTGAAGCTGCTAAGAGAGCTGTCAAGGTGGCACAGGCCTTGAATGTGTTTGATCCTGCCAGGCCCTGTGAGCTGGATGTTCATGTAACCGCAGAGGAGTTTGGATGGGGCTTGTGGCAGCGGACAGAGTGCCTACGGCAACCTATTGGGTTTTGGTCCCAACTGTGGAAAGGTGTTGAAGTTTCTTACTCATTAGTAGAGAAGCAGCTGGCAGCTGTGTATGCTGCCCTCCTGGCAACTGAGAGTATTACAACCACAACACCAGTTACAGTCAAGACAACATACCCTATTGCTGGATGGGTGAGAGACTGGGCAACTAAACCACGAAGTGGTATGGCCCAAATGTCTACCCTGGCCAAGTGGGGTGCCCACCTGCAGCAATGCTGTGCTCTTAGCCCTGCCCATTGAGGGCAGAACTGCAGGAAGTCTTGGGTCCAGTCACCTATGCGACCTTAGAGTCAGGTACAACTGGGGCTCAGGAGGCAGAACCTGAAATCAGTCCCTACCAGGAGGGGCGGGTGCCCATCCCCGAGGATGCCTGGTATACTGATGGTTCCAGCAGGGGCCAACCTGCCAAATGGACAGCTATAGCCTTCCATCCGGCCACTGAGACTATTTGGATGGACACCGGTATAGGCCAAAGCAGCCAATGGGCAGAATTAAGAGCTGTTTGGCTAGTTGCCCATAATGAACCTTCACCTCTGGTAATCTGTACTGACAGCTGGGCCATCTATCATGGACTGACCCTTTGGATTGCTATTTAGCACATTAACCAGTGGATGGTAATGCACCATCCACTATGGGGTCAGGCTATGTGGCAGGACTTATGGGAAATAGGACACCAGAAGCAGGTGACAGTATATCATATCACAGGGCATGACCCTCTAGCCCATCCTGGGAATGATGAGGCAGATACGTTGGCAAGGGTGCGATGGTTGGAGACTGCACCTGCAGGTGATGTGGCACAGTGGCTCCACCGGCGCCTGCTCCATGCAGGACAGAAAACTATGTGGGCTATGTTTAAGTTTTGGAACTTGTCTGTGTCCTATGCAGAGGTACTTGCAGCCTGTGAGCAACATGCAGTATGTTCCAAGGAACACCCTCGGAGACCACTGGTGTCGCCTGGACAGATTCAGAGGGGTCATGTTCCACTGACATGATGGCAGATAGACATTATTGGACCCTTACCAAAGTCAGAAGGGTACCAGTATGCAGTCACTTGTGTAGATACTGCCACCGGGCTGCTTGCTTCTTACCCTGCTTGTAACCCTGACCAGAGGGCAGTCATACAGGCTCTGGACTGCCTGAGTGCTGCATATGGGCGACCGCTGGTCCTTGAAAGTGACAATGGTACCCACTTCACTGGTTCAGTGGTGAGGCAATGGGCTCAAAAGCTGGGGGTGGACTGGAAGTACCATGTTCCCTACCACCCCCAGGCTGTGGGTATCATTGAGCGGTATAATGGACTCTTAAAGCAGGGACTGCGACAGGAGGGGGGCACCGGCTCTCTTACTGGATGGACACACCGCTTATGGACAGTACTTCGGATTTTGAATGAGCAACCTCGACGGGGAAGCCCAGCTCCAGTAGAGGCCCTCCTGCATCGGACAGCTGCCCCTATTCAGTTGCAGATATGCACCAAGGACATTTTACTCAAGCCAGGTTTCGGACAGCAGGGCAACGTGCTCTTGCCTGCTCCAACAGCCCTTCTTAAAGGACAACGGCTTCAATGGACTTGGCCCTGGACTGTACAGGCCCCCCATCTGAGATGGGTGGCCTTGTTGTCACCATGGGGAAAGGGGCTAGAGGTGGACCTCCAGTTAACTCCTTGGGCAACCAGCAGCTGGCCACCTAGGGTAGAAGTGTATTATCCCTTGAGCACTCAAGGGAACAGCATTTTGAAGGGCACTTTTGTCATTTCTTTATGGCCAATAATGAGTTCTCCTATTTTACTACACATAGAACCAGCAGATGCTGGTGTATTGGCCAGTAAGGTTTGGTATGCCCGTTCAGGGCAGCCTCTGGTGCCAGCTACGGTGCTGTCTGCAGACAAAACTCTGGCCTGTATTCTGCCAGAGGGAAAGGATTTGCCTCTCTTGGTGCCACTGACACCTCTCTCATTTTGCCCATAGTTTTTGATCTGTTAATTCTATTGCTGTAGTTGGTACTATTTCTGTTTATGCAATGTATCCCACTCCTTGCACAGTGACCATTGTTAGATTCAAGGAGTACTGACATGCTGGGGCTGCCAAGAGTGTACAAGGTCCCTGTGACGCTGAGAACAAAGAGTTCAGCAACATCCTGCATTGAGTCAGAGACCCTTATCAGAAGTTTATGTTTGAAATTCTCCACTGAGTAATACCCCCCTTGTAACTGCGCATGACCTCCCTAGCCAATGACTAACAGCCACATCAGCTTCTGTATGATGCTTGCTCATCCTTGACAGCCACCCTATAAAAAGGAGCCATTTTAGAAGCTCGGAGCTGCAGTCCCTGTGCAGGTTTGGGGGACTGCAGTCCCTGTGCAGGTTTGGGGGGCTGCAGTCCCTGCGCAGTTTGTTGGCTGCGCAGGTTTGGTTGGCTGCAGTGTTCCAGTCTCTTCGGAGGCGTGGGTTACCTGCATCCCTGTGCAGGTTTGGGGGGCTGCAGTGCTCCCTTGCATGGATTGCCTGCAGTCCCTGTGCAGGTCTGCAATAAAACTTATAAAATTCACTTTGTGTCTGCTGTAGCCTGTCTCCTAGGATGTAACAGATGGAGGCCCGCAGCGAGATAGACCGTGTAAGACCCCACCTCATGGAGTGGGCTGCAGCAGACGTTGGTAGCTGGCCAGCCTCTGGCAGTTGCCGTTTGGAAACTGAATTTGGCTGATTTGAAACATTTGGAGTCTTGAGACTGTTTGGTAAGAAAGCTTCCTCTTTGAATATTTGGAAACAGAGCTCTGGTTAGAAAAGGGTGTAGTGGAGCAGGCGGGACACCACCTGATTTCTCCCCACCCGGTTGGTCAGTCGGGGAACACAGGACACTGCCTTCTCCCTTTGGTTTTGGTTTAGAAGTTTTGTTTGTTTTGTGTGCATATTTGGTTTGTTTGTCTGCTACTGGAATGGCCAAGTTAAGAGCATACTGGCCAAACCAAGGATTCCTAGACCCATAGAAAACATAGAGAGTCTAGCGTACTATCACCAGCACCCACCTGCAGGCAGGTGGCATGGTGAGTATGCAGCCCAGTATAGCAGCAGAGGTAGAGAAAGAAAAGGCAGCCAGGCTGCAGCTGGCTGCAGGAGAAGCGGCAGGCTCCCCTCACAGTTTCAGGCACTTGCCCCTCCCCCTTGGGCACCGGCTCAAGGGCTGAGCCACTGCTTAGTCAGGCAAAAGATAACAGTGCAGTAAGCTAGAGGTTATCTGTTGTTGTATTCCCAATTTTGCTCTCTTAGTCAAGCCCCTCAGTGAGATCTTCTGAGCATGGCTTTTAAGGTCTATAACGACCAAGGAAGTAACAGAAAAGGCAAATAAGGCCCCAAAAAAGTCAGGAAATACCAACTTTTGGCTCTAGCACCCTAAGGCGCTTCATAGCATGTTATCAAGGTCCTGCTCCAGAGTGGAAAGAAAGGTCATTGACGGCCCCATCAAGGGACACGTCTGTGCTGTGGAAAGAGGGACATGAGAAGGTAAGCTGCCCCCTTGCTCCATGGAGGGAGGGTTCAGTCTCTTCTATCCCTGCTCCAGCTACCTGTGACCTGACCTTGCCCAGCATGCTGGGAATTGCCACTGAAGGCCTAAGGACATGTTCAGGAGCCTAAGGTATTTCTTCCAAGTAGCAGATAAGCTAATAACACAAGGGCCATCTACTATGCCTTGCTTGAATAGTTAAGTTTTATTTATCCCTCAAAGATCTCTACTGTGGGTATTGACAGTCTAGTTTTATTGCTTTATGTTTAGTATCTCCTTTATTTCTCTTATCTCAATGCTCCATGCCTATTATAGGCTGGGACCTGCTGCTAATTCCAGCTAGAAGCAGTGGTCACTAGGACTTAAACTCTAACTGCAAAGTGTAGAAATGTAACACCCTTTCCCTAAGTACTTACAGGTTTTATAGGTTACTCAGCAAACTGTTCAAAGACTGTCCAAGAGGCACTTCTAGCAGTACACCACCCAAGGACTGACTCCCACCTAGACGGGTCCAGACACCATGAACCTGACCACTCCCACTACTGCCAAGGTAGAAGGCATACCCGCCTGGGTCCACCGCAGCCGGCTGAAGCTTGCAGTCCCAGCAGAGACACCTTTGTGGACAGCGAAGACTGACCTCGCCAACCCTTGTAAGCTGAACCTGAGAAGGACAGCATGCCCTGCTTCAGCCACAAACCAGAATTTAACTGGTCCACGCATGGAGACTTTGGGGAGGGAGGGAAACTAAGGTAAAGGAAAGCCAAGTAAGTCATCTTAAGGTTTGGTGCATGTACTGCTATGAGTCATACAGAAAGGGGGTGTAAGTCTCTTGGCTGAGAGAGAAGCTACAAGGTAAATGAAAGTTATGTATGTGCTCATAGCTACCACTATAGAATAACCTGTGAATATTGGTCATGTGTCCAATAGGCTACTTATGAAAAGGACACCTCCAAAAAGCAATCTTTAAAAGAGGATTACTTAGTACTAACTTAGTCTTTGCTGAAGGTTAAGGTTTTTGGGAATTAAGAGTTCTGATGAATTAGAAAGGAATTGTATGGTTTTGATCATAGAAGGTATAAGGTGTAGAGGTACTTTTGAAAAGGAAAGGAAAAAGTAAGTTGTTATGAAGGCCAGTTATTTCTGGGTAAGAAAGTGCATAAAAGTTGAAGGTTTATGTAAGTTGCAGAAGGTTTGTGTAAGTTGCAGCAGGTTTGTGTAAGTTGCAGAAGGTTTGTACAAGTTGTAAGAAGTTAGTACAGAGAAAAAAAAATACAAGGCAGAAAGAAATTAGTCCGTAAAGCTTGTAGTACTAAGGGCACACTATCAGCGTGCCAGCACATACTAGGGAGGACCCCTGACCTAATTAGCTTATAGCTACAGCTAAAGTAGAAAATTCTCATGAGCCCCAGCCTTATACCATTCTCCCCACTGATGAAGAATCAAGGATTTGATTTATGCCCAAAAGAGATGGGGGAATGTTAGATTCATGGAGTACTGACATGCTGGGGCTGCCAAGAGTGTACAAGGTCCCTGTGACGCTGAGAACAAAGAGTTCAGCAACATCCTGCATTGAGTCAGAGACCCTTATCAGAAGTTTATGTTTGAAATTCTCCACTGAGTAATACCCCCCCCTGTAACTGCGCACGACCTCCCTAGCCAATGACTAACAGCCACATCAGCTTCTGTATGATGCTTGCTCATCCTAGACAGCCACCCTATAAAAAGGAGCCATTTTAGAAGCTCGGAGCTGCAGTCCCTGTGCAGGTTTGGGGGACTGCAGTCCCTGTGCAGGTTTGGGGGGCTGCAGTCCCTGTGCAGTTTGTTGGCTGCGCAGGTTTGGTTGGCTGCAGTGCTCCAGTCTCTTTGGAGGCGTGGGTTACCTGCATCCCTGTGCAGTTTTGGGGGGCTGCAGTGCTCCCTTGCATGGGTTGCCTGCAGTCCCTGTGCAGGTCTGCAATAAAACTTATAAAATTCACTTTGTGTCTGCTGTAGCCTGTCTCCTAGGATGTAACAACCATCATGGAAGATGCCTGTGGTTTAGATTGTAAAGCGAGCAAAAGGGGTGGAATGTTGGTCAAATAAGTTTGTAGATATGATATATATGTTTGCTCACTTGTGACTTATATTGGGTGTGGGGGACAGGCTATAAGCAGGCCAGGTCGTTGTAGCCTAAGGTTTGGTTTTGGGACTGGGCTTTTCCCCACACCCTTGACTGATTGTATGATCTGGGTGGTGCACTCTCATGAGGAATCCAATTATGCCTCGGATAAGTGACTTTGTATCGGAGACTTCCTTGTTTGTATATTGGATTAAGGGATTTTGGTTTTCTACACTATAAAGTGGGACAGACCAGGAGCTGGCTCACTCAGTTCCTGCTATCACGATTGCAGGGGCTTCCCTGATCCCTTGCCCTTCATGGGAAAAGCTGGTTTTCTGCTTTTCCCTTGTCTTCTTTTGTGGTTTGCCTGTCTTGGTGAGACAGCAATAAATAGGATGGCCCCCCATCCTCCGACTCTGCCTTTTCTTTATTGTCTGCCCAAATCCAATGGAAACCTGCATGTGAATGGCCATGATGGCGACTCCTGGCCTTACACAAGTGCAGGAAGGGAAAAGCCAAGACAAACCTTTTCTTATAACTATGAGCCATTTGCGGGCATTTGTCCCCACGGAAACTACCTCTCTTATGTAAATGCATGTGGTTAATACGTCTGATTCTGGACAGAGTGATGGCGGATGAACACTAGAAAATATAGGAAGGCCTTTTAGTATGTAAAGAGATATCTTTCTACCATTGTATTGACTTGTGTAAGGCCAGGAGCCGCCATCGTGGCCATTCACATGCAGGTTCCCATTGGATTCGGGCAGACGATAAAGAAATGGCGGAGTCAGAGGACGGGGGGCCATCCTATTTATTGGTGTCTCACCAAGACAGGCAAACCACAAAAGAAGACAAGGGAAAAGCAGAAAACCAGCTCTTCCCATGAAGGGCAAGGTATCAGGGAAGGCCCTGCAATTGTGATAGCAGGAACTGTGTGTCCAAGCTCCTGGTCTGTCCCACTTTATAGTGTAGAAAACCAAAATCCCTTAATCCAATATACAAACAAGGAAGCCTCCGACACAAAGTCATCCATCCAAGGCATAATTGGATTCCTCATGAGAGTGCACCACCCAGATAATACAATCATTCAAGGGTGTGGGGAAAAGCTTAGTCCCAAAACCAAACCCCAGGCCACAATGACCTGGCCTGCTTATAGCCTGTCCCCCACACCCAATATAAGTCACAAGCGAGCAAACATATATATCACATTTACAAACTTATTTGACCAACAACTTGTAAATTTTGTTTTCTCCAAAACGATGTATGGTTTGCAAATTGAACGTGGTCCTATCATGTTAAAGGACATATGACTATAACTAATAGCAGTAAGGGGCTCCTAATTGCAATTTTTGATTCTGTACTTCCCACTTACAAAACTATAAAAACTAAGTAGAACAAAGGACCAGCGCGCTCTTGGTCATATTTCTGTCGGAGTTCCCACCGCTTGGCCAAGCTAGACAATAAAACTTTAATGTGTAAACGACGGACCTTGCTCCTGTCTTCCATATTTCGGGTCCCTCCGAATTTGGATTAACAGTTCTTCCCCCATTTTATAGTGCAGATTCAAAACCTTCAATCCAATATACAAAATAGGGAAGTCTCTAATACAAAATCACTTCTCTGAGGCATGATTGGATTGTACCGCCCCACATCAAAAAGGGTGGGAAAGGCTTAATCCCAAAACCAAGCCCCAGGCTACAAGGATTCTCAACACACATTAATATCACCTGGGCAACGGCCTCACGTGGGCAGCGCCATTTTTAACAAAGTGAGCATAAAACATTTTATCTGCCCAACACCCCACTTGAATCTTGTGGAGAGGCTCACCACCTGGGACTTTCCAGGGCTCCTGGTCTTCCTGTGGGGTCTGGACCATTCTACGGTAGACACCTTCCAGTTCCCAAATTTGACAATTTGGATAATTCAGCAGAGAAATCAAGGAGGTAAGCAAAGCAACTCTTTTTGCTTTATGTTCTAGCTTTTTTCTGAATACTTGCTTTTGCTTTTCAGTTTAGAACGGATACTGGTATGGGACTAGTTGTAGGTAAAGTAGACTTGTGACTTACTAATTTTTAACTCCAGTGCATAGGTAAGGCAGATCCACCGTTTTGCTAATTTTAAGCACTGGTAGCCTGTAGTGATAGATATGTGTATTCTAAACTGCCCTCTTGATGTTCTGCTTATCTGTCAGGCCTCACCCTTACTGGACTATTGCCCCTGAGCCAGAGGAATTCTAAAAGGCTGACAAGCTGCCCCAAGGAGGGGCTTTGGGCATACCAGGACTTTTGATTCAACAACCACATGCTCGAAATTCTTCTTGACCCCATATAATTTGTCCCCCTAGCTTGTACTCGTGCACTTATCCCAGAGGAGTGCTCTGGCAGGTCTTTATCCTCTAATAAAGCCTGCACACCTGGTGATCGAGTGCCATCTCATTCTTACATGTAGGTAAGGTCAAACTAGATCTGTGGCCAATCTAGTTTTGTGGTTTCACTAATTTGTAACTGTTGGAATCCATGGGAGTCCGAAAGACCAGAGTAACAGGCTTTATTGAAAGGAAGAAAGGAACCCTGCCGGGCACTTCTCCTGGGGGAGAAGAGCACCGGTTACAGACTAGGGGCGAGTTATGTAGTGTTTGGGAGAGCCTGAGGGGATACTGAGGCAAAAGTCCTGGTATGTCCGGAATGCTCCTCCTTGGGGGGCTTCGAGCATGTGGGTGTTGAATCAAAAGTCCTGGTGTGTCCGGAGCCCCTCCTTGGGGAAGCTTCTCAGCTTTTTGGAATTCTTCTGTCTCAGGGTCAATAGTCCAGTAAGGGTGAGGTCTGACAGATAAGCGGAACATCAAGAGGGCAGTTTGGAATTCACGTATCTATCATTTCTCGACTCTGTGGTTACATATAAAAGAAAGGCAGTTATTAATTTTATAATATATGGTGAGGGGTGATGAAGAGAAAGGAGAAAAAATTGGAAAATTATTTCTTCTTCTGGAGAGAACTTGAGAAGGGAACCTTGCCAAGCCAAGACCCTCATCCAGTTAAGGAGGTCGTCAATTTCCATGCTGTGAGGTCTGAACCAGGCGATGTTTCTGAAAACCTGAGTGAGGAAGTAAACAAAAATTTTGTGAGGTAATAATTGTTAGTTGCTTGCTGCTAGTGCCAAGTGGACAGAGTGACATGGTGATACATGGTCTCCTGTATGAGCCTCATGAGACATGCTGGTCTGGTTCCTCTTGAATGGGAGGACATATGGAGATTTTAGGAGACAGGGACCTGTTGGTGTAAGTTTTTTTAGAAGGATTGAATATGTGTGGTAAAGAGGAAGAGGGTTTGGAGAACATTCAGGAGGGAAATTCTCGGGCTGAGGGGCAGCTTCTTCCTGCTGTCATCCCTACCTATTTGATATTTCCCTCATGAAGTTCTCCTTGGGGTACTGGGGAATAGGAGTGTAGGAGCATTTGATTGTAGGTAATCCTAAAGATTTCTCTCATCCCAGCCTGTAGGAATTTAATAAAGAAAAAGGCAGGTATTTGGAGATTAGCAATGCAGAGATAAGGAGGGTTGTATAGGGGTGTGTGTGTGTGAAAGTTCTTCCATGGTAAAGTTAGAGATATTTTTTCCTGGCAGACCTGGAGAGAGCAGTTAGCTTGAGTTAAAAGAAATGTTTCATGTCCGTTTGTAGGCTCCAAAAAGACCCAGTGATCTTGTCCTTTTACTATGTGAAGGGAAAAAGACTGAGAAGCGTTGAGGTGTTGCTATTTATTCTCCTAGTTCTTCAGGAATATGGGAGAGCTTTAGGGTTAGGGGACCTGTAGAGGTTGAAAGATAGGATTTAGGAGGTTTGCTGATATAGGGTTTCAGATTTTTCTGTTTCATGAGGGCAGGTTTCAGGGTTGATGTGTAGGGTTAGGTAGATTTTTCCAGTTGTCTGATTGGTGAAGGTCTGCATGCGGTTCTGTAAAAAACTAGAAAACAAACGTAAGAGGCAGGGTCTAAAAGTTAGAAATGTAAATAGGAAAGTGAATGAACTAATGAAAGGCAATAGTAAGACGCCCAGTTTGTGTGAAACCACTGATTCAATGTTTACGAATTCGCTGGGCTTCAGAGAGAGAGAGAGAGAGAGAGAGAGTAAATAGGAATAAGACAGGGCAGTGTGTCTAGTCCCCTTGTTCCTAGATCTATTTTTGTAGAGATTTCTTAAAGCAATAAGAAGAGAAAATACCTGTATAGCTTGTTTGGTCCTTACATTGATGGATAGTGTATTAGGAACTGGAAGAGGCTCATGGGGTGGGATTAGGTTGATATTAGGTTGATATTAGGTTGATATTAGGGTGAGATAGATTAGGATACAGATTTTTGTCTAATTAGTATAGAGACACAGATAGGTGTTGGTCCCACACAAGTAGAAAGTTCCTGATTTGGTGAGGCAGGCTGAAAGGTGCAGTGGGAGTGAGTTGTCAGGATTATGGTGTGTGGACCTGACCATGTGAAAGTCAGTCCTTGGATGATGTAATGCTGGAAGTGCTTCTTGGACAGTGTTTGAACAGTTTGTTGAGTGACCTATAAAACCTGCAAGTACTTAGGGAAAGGGTGTTACATTTCTACACTTTGTAGTTAGAGTTTAAGTCCTAGTGACCACTGCTTCTGGCTGGAATTACCAGCAGGTCCCAGCCTATAATAGGCATGGGGCATTGAGATAGGAGGAACAAAGGAGATACTAAACATTAAATAAAGCAATAAAATCAGACTGTCAATACCCACAGTAGAGATCTTTGAGGGATAAATAGAACTTAAATATTCAGGCAAGACAATGTAGATGGCCCTTGTGTTTACAAGAAATGAGATTAGCTTATCTGCTTTTGGAAGAAATACCTTAGGCTCCTGAACGATGTCCTTGGGCCTTCAGTGGCAATTCCCAGCACGCTGGGCAAGGTCAGGTCACAGGTAGCTGGAGCAGGGCTAGGAGAGACTGAACCCTCCCTCCATGGAGAAAGGGGGCAGCTTACCTTCTCATGTCCCTCTTTCCACAGCACAAGTGTGTCACCGGTGGGGCCGGGAAGCCTGGCAGGCTTCAGTTCAATGACCTTTCTTTCCACTCTGGAGCAGGGCCTTGATAGAATGCTGTGAAACCCCTTAGGGCACTGGAGCCAAAAGTTGGTATTTCCTGACTTCTTTTGGGCCTTATTTGCCTTTTCTGTTACTTCCTTGGTCATTATAGACCTTAAAAGCCATGCTCAGAAGATCTCACTGAGGGGCTTGACTAAGAGAGCAAAATTGGGAATTCAGTGTTTAAAGAAGCCTGTTAGACTGAGGAAAGAAAATATTTGATCTGTTGTGGTAGGTGGTTGGAGACTGTGGAGAGTCTGAGTTTGATCTAGGGTGAGACTTCAGGTGGTGGGGGTTAAAGTAATGCCTAGATAGACTAGGGACTGAGAATAAAGTTGAGCCTTAGCAGAGAAGACAGGATAACACTTCATAGCGAGGAAGTTAAGGGTGGTGGTGAGTCTCCTTGAGGCAGGCAGGGAGGGGCTGCAGAGGAGTAGGTTATCTACATATTGTAAGAGAGTACTAGTTTTGAGATTGCATGCTGCTAAATCCTGAGCTAGTGCCTGCCGAAAGAGGTGTGGGCTGTTTCTGATTCCCTTGGGGTAAAATAGTCCATGTAAGTTAAGTTGCTGGGCTGCATTAGTGTCTGGGTAAAGGCAAACAGAAAGTAAGAGTCAGGGTGTAGAGGAATGGTAAAGAAGGCATTCTTGAGGTCTAGGACCATGAAGTGAGTGGTGTTTGAGAAAATGTGTGACAATAATTTACAGAGATTAGGGACTACTGGATGGAGGTGAATTACTGCCTCATTGATTAGGTATAAGGCTTGTACCAAGTGATAAGCTCCTGAAGGTTTTCAAACAGGAAAGATAAGGGTATTTGTAAGGCCAGGAGCCGCCATCATGGCCATTCACATGCAGGTTCCCATTGGATTCGGGCAGACGATAAAGAAATAGCGGAGCCAAAAGCTGATGGGCCATAGCCTTTAATCCTACCTTGCACCCGGCGGGCAAGTAAAAATACACACTGGGCTCCAAAACCCAGTCAAACTCAGTGCTCACAAAGCCACTGACTTATCCGAGTTTCCTAGAATCAAAGGTTTCTAGCTCACCAGCCTTCTTCTCCTCAGTTCCCCATCTCCTTCCTTATCCCAGATACAAACTCTACACAAACTGGCATCTCACTCAGCACTCCGCCATCTTGGCTGCTTCTCCTGGCCTCCTCCACGTGGCCTCCTTCCGCTGCTGGCTCTACTCTCTCCGCTCTCTCATGCTAACCTCAGGAACCAAGAGGGCAAACTCCGGTTTTGCCTCCACTTTATCCTGTAGCTTCACAACCTCTAATCCAATATACAAAGTAGGGAAGTCTCTAATACAAAGTCACCTCTGAGGCATGATTGGATTGTACCACCCTACATCAAAAAGGGTAGGAAAGGCTTAATCCCAAAACCAAGTCCCAGGCTACAAGGATTCTGCCTGCCTTTAGCCCACCCCAACACACATTAATACCACCTGGGCAACGGCCTCTTTAACAAAGTGAGCATAATACATTTTATCTGCCCAACAGTATTGCAAGGAGATTCCATGGGGATGAGTAAACCTGGTTTATGAGGTGGGTAATTACTGGTTTAAGGCCTTAGAAACAGACACAGTTACACATTAAACAAAGACTTCACATATTATGAATTAAGAAATTTAAATGAGCGCGCTTTACTTGTTTCAATTCATTAGAAATATTTTTTGACAAACAATGAGACAAGACAGATTACTTACTCACAGAGCTTAATATACAATTCTGTTTTTTAAGTTTTTCGAGATGGCAGAGAGTTGCCAGCAAAGAGGGGAGGAAGAGAGAAAGCAGACAGATGGACAGTGTGAGCAGCTGGATGGAAAGAAGGAGAGTCAGATTCTGCAGGAGGAGAGAAGGAGGTTAAAGTATTGGTGTGGCACCACATGGTCAGAGGAGTCAAAAGGATTTAGAGCTCTGAGGAGAGAGGAGAGGGTGAGGAGGAAAGAGGCACATCACAGTTTGTAAAGAAGGAGGAGGGGTCAGAGAGGAGACAGAACTGCAGTTTGTAAGGAGGGAAGAGAGGTCAGAGATGAGACAGGCACAGCTTCTAAGGAGGGGGGAGGGGACAAAGAACACAGTGGAGAAGGGAGAGGCCCCTGGCCAGCAGGGGAGGAGAAAGAGACTGGTGAAATGAGAAAACAGGATTCAGTGAAGGGAAGAGCTTTCTGGAGGGAAGAGACTCCAGGAAAAAGATTTGCTGAGAGACTAGAGAGGGGTCCCGAGAGAGGGTGCCCCGGGGGTCAGGCAGGAGAAGGAGAGAGTTTGGGAGTCCGCGGAGAAGGAAAGAATAGGAGCAGAGATTTTAGGTGAGGTTTCTTTGGCCAAAACCAGCCTGCGTGTAGAACAGAAAGTACAGAAATTAAGGACAGGAGAGAAAGGAGAAGAAAGCTTGCACGTAAGGAACTTCTAATGCCCTCCCTGTCCGGTGGCAGAAATTGTCCAGATCTCTTAGGATATTATAATCGAATGTCCTGTTTTCAGGCCAATGGGAGTCATTGTCTAGTCTGTACTGAGGCCATGCCATGTTACAGAAGATTAATTTCTTTGGTTTGAGGTCTGAGAGACCGAATTTGGCGAGGATTTTTATGAGACATCCTAGAGGGGTCTGGTCGGAAGGCTTAGACTCTGAAAAGCCCAGAGTGGAGACAGGTGAGCAAGAGGGGGCGTCCCCGCCTTTTGTCACTGTCTCAAGAGGAGAGAATCTCCGTGTGGGGGAGTCATCCCTGATAGAGGTCGTCACCACCTGTCAGGGAGTTCCGAGGACTAGAAGTCCGAGAGAGTGGAGAGGTTTGGCTAGGCGCCTAGTCTTCCCTGCAGTCCACTGAGACTGAAAGTCAAACCCCTCAAAACGTGAGACATATCAGAGAAAACCGTCCAACCAGAAAGGGGTATTTTTAGTGAGAAATTTAGAGGCCATCCGGGGAAGGGGAAGGGAGAAACTCCTTAACTTCTGGTCCAGCAGGCGTTCAGGACAGGGTTAGACTGCTGGCTAATCAACCCACAATTACACGTCCAAACAGAATCAGGGAGTAAGCCCGGGACGATCTGCCGTTGCCCATTGCTTCCCTGGTTGTAAGTTTGAATGGCAAAGAGGGATCATCCAGGCAGTTAGTACCCTGTCCCGGGTTTCGGCACCAAATGTTGGAATCCATGGGAGTCCGAAAGACCAGAGTAACAGGCTTTATTGAAAAGAAGAAAGGAACCCTGCCGGGCACTTCTCCTGGGGGAGACGAGCACCGGTTACAGACTAGGGGCGAGTTATGTAGTGTTTGGGAGAGCCTGAGGGGATACTGAGGCAAAAGTCCTGGTATGTCCGGAATGCTCCTCCTTGGGGGGCTTTGAGCATGTGGGTGTTGAATCAAAAGTCCTGGTGTGTCCGGAGCCCCTCCTTGGGGAAGCTTCTCAGCTTTTTGGAATTCCTCTGTCTCTGGGTCTATAGTCCAGTAAGGGTGAGGTCTGACAGATAAGCGGAACATCAAGAGGGCAGTTTGGAATTCACGTATCTATCAGTAACTCTGATGTGTAGGTGAAATATGTTGGAATCCATGGGAGTCCGAAAGACCAAAGTAACAGGCTTCATTGAAAGGAAGAAAGAAACCCTGCTGGGCACTCCTCCTGGGGGAGAAGTGCACTGGTTACAGACTAGGGTCGAGTTATGTAGTGTTTGGGAGAGCCTGAGGGGATACTGAGGCAAAAGTCCTGGTATGTCCAGAATGCTCCTCCTTGGGGGGCTTCGAGCATGTGGGTGTTGAATCAAAAGTCCTGGTGTGTCCGAGCCCCTCCTTGGGGAAGCTTCTCAGCTTTTTGGAATTCCTCTGTCTCAGGGTCAATAGTCCAGTAAGGGTGAGGTCTGACAGATAAGCGGAACATCAAGAGGGCAGTTTGGAATTCACGTATCTATCATTTCTCGACTCTGTGGTTACATATAAAAGAAAGGCAGTTATTAATTTTATAATATATGGTGAGGGGTGATGAGGAGAAAGAGGAGAAAAAATTGGAAAATTATTGCTTCTTCTGGAGAGAACTCGAGAAGGGAACCTTGTCAAGCCAAGTCCCTCATCCAGTTAAGGAGGTCATCAATTTCCATGCTGTAAGGTCTGAACCATGTGATGTCTCTGAAAACCTGAGAGAGGAAGTAAAAAAAAAATTTGCAAGGTAATAATTTTTAGTTGCTTGCTGTGAGTGACATGGTGATACATGGTCTCCTGTATGAGTCTCATGAGACGTGCTGGTCTGGTTCCTCTTGAATGGGAGGACATATGGAGATTTTAGGAGACAGGGAACCTGTTGGTGTAAGTTTTTAGAAGGACTGCGTATGTGTGGTTGAAAAGGAAGGGGGTTTGGAGAACATTCAGAAGGGAACTTCTCAGGCTGAGGGGCAGCTTCTTCCTGCTGTCATCCCTACCTATTTGATATTTCCCTCATGAAGTTCTCCTTGGGGTACTGGGGAATAGGAGTGTAGGAGCATTTGATTGTAGGTAATCCTAGAGATTTCTCTCATCCCAGCCTGTAGGAATTTATTAAAAAAGAGGCAAGTATTTGGAGATTAGCAATGCAGAGATAAGGAGGGTTGTATAGGGGTGTGTGTGTGTGAAAGTTCTTCCATGGTGTGAAGCCAGGAGGCAAGGCCAAGGCCACTATCAAAGCAGCCTTCTGGCCTATGCAGGTTCGCATTGGATTCGGACAGTCGGTAAAGAAACAGCGGAGCCAAAAGCTGGTGGGCCATAGTCTTTAATCCTAGCTTGCACCCGGCAGGCAAGTAAAAATAAACACTGGGCTCCAAAACCCAGTGACATTCAGTGCTCACAAAGCCACTGATTTATCCGAGTTTCCTAGAATCAAAGGTTTCTAGCTCACCAGACTTATTCTCCTCAGTTCCCCATCTCCTTCCTTCTCCAGCGTCAAACTGCACAAACTGGCATCTCACTCAGCACTCCGCCATCTTGGCTGCTTTTCCTGGCCTCCTCCACGTGGCCTCCTCCTGCTGCTGGCTCTACTCTCTCTGCTCTCTCATGCTAATCTCAGGAACCAAGAGCCAAGTCCCGTTCTGCCCCCATTTTATAGTGTAGCTTCACAACCTTTAATCCAATATACAAAATAGGGTAGTCTCTAATACAAAGCCACTTCTCTGAGGCATGATTGGATTGTACCGCCCTACAGCAAAAAGGGTGGGAAAGGCTTAATCCCAAAACCAAGCCCCAGGTTACAACGATCTCCAACACACATTAATATCACCTGGGCGATGGCCTCTTTAACAAAGTGAGCATAATACATTTTATCTGCCCAACACGTGGTAAAGTCAGAGATATTTTTTCCTGGCAGCCCTGGAGAGAGTAGTTAGCTTGAGCTAAAAGAAATGTTTCATGCCTGTTTGTAGGCTCTTCTTCAGCCAAGAAGACCCAGTGATCTTGTCCTTTTACTATGTGAAAAGTAAAAAGACTGAAAAGCGTTAAGAGGTGTTGCTATTTATTCTCCTAGTTCTTCAGAAATATGGGAGAGCTTTAGGGTTAGGGGACCTATAAGAGTTGAAAGATAGGATTTAGGAGGTTTGCTGATATAGGGTTTCAGATATTTCTGTTTCGCGAGGGCAGGTTTCAGGGTTGATGTTTAGGGTTAGGTAGATTTTTCCAGTTGTCTGATTGGTGAAGGTCTGCATGTAGTTCTGTAAGAAACTAGTAAACAAATGTAAGAGGCAGGGTTTAAAAGTTAGAAAAGTAAATAGGAGAGTGAGTGAACTAATGAAAGGCAATAGTAAGACGCCCAGTTTGTGTGAAACCACTGATTCCATGTTTATGAATTCGCTGGGCTTCAGAGAGAGAGAGAGAGAGAGAGAGAGAGAGAGAGAGAGAGTAAATAGGAATAAGACAGGGCAGTGTCCAGTCCCCCTGTCCCTAGATCTACTTTTGTAGAGATTTCTAAAGCAATAAGAAGAGAAATTACCTGTATAGCTTGTTTGGTCCTTACATTGATGGATAGTGTATTAGGAACTGGAAGAGGCTCATGGGGTGGGATTAGGTTGATATTTAGGGTGAGATAGATTAGGGTTCAGGTTTTTGTCTAATTAGTATGGAGACGCAGATAGGTGTTGTTCCCATACGAGTAGAAAGTTCCTGAATTGGTGAGGCAGGCTGAGAGGTGAATAGAGAATAGAAAGACAAGGGGTTGGTATTGTTTCTCTGTTTCTGAGCTCCAGATGGTCAGGGTGGAGGAAAGAGTCATCCTAATAAGTGGGGAGGGTAGAGGATTGTTAGCTAGGGTGACTGATTAAACATTCTTTGAAAACCAGTTTTCTGACTGTACAAATTTTTTTTCCCGGTACAAATCTCCTACAACCTGCACAAACCTTCTACAACTTACATAAACCTTCACCTTTCATGCACTTTCTTATCCAGAAATAACTGGCCTTCATAACAACTTGCTTTTTCTTTTTCTTTCAAACGTATTTCCATACCTTATACCTTCTATTATCAAAACCATACAATTCCTTTCTAGTCAGAACTCTTGATTTAAAAATCTTTAACCCCCAGTGACAATTAAGTTGACTTTCTTTTTATTCTAGTTTCCCTTTTCCCAAAGCCTGACTAAAAGAGTCCTTAGTTTTTTCATATATTTGCCATACGTAGACCAACCAGCTTCAGGTTTGTGATTGGAGTAAGGCATTCCGTTTTTCTATTTTAGCAGCAGTGGGAGTTGTCAGGATCATGGTGTGTGGACCTGTCCATGTGAAAGTCAGTACTTGGGTGATGTAATGCTGGAAGTGCCTCTTGGACAGTGTTTGAACAGTTTGCTGAGTGACCTATAAAACCTTGAAGTACTTAGGGAAAGGGTGTTACATTTCTACACTTTGCAGTTAGAATTTAAGTCCTAGTGACCACTGCTTCTAGCTGGAATTACCAGCAGGTCCCAGCCTATAATAGGCATGGGGCATTGAGATAAGAGGAACAAAGGAGATACTAAACATTAAATAAAGCAATAAAATCAGACTGTCAATACCCACAGTAGAGATCTTTGAGGGAAAAATAAAACTTAAATATTCAAGTGAGGAATAGTAGATGGCCCTTGTGTTTACAAGAAATGAGATTAATTTATCTGCTACTACTTGAAAGAAATACCTTAGGCTCATGAATGATGTCCTTGGTCCTTCAGTGGCAATTCCCAGCACGCTGGGCAAGGTCAGGTCACAGGTAGCTGGAGCAGGGCTAGAAGACTGAACCCTCCCTCCATGGAGAAAGGGGGCAGCTTACCTTCTCGTGTCCCTCTTTCCACAGCACAGGTGTGTCAACCAGTGGGGCCAGGAAGCCTGGCAGGCTTCATTCAGTTCAATGACCTTTCTTTCCACTCTGAAGTAGGGCTCTGATGGAATGCTATGAAACCCCTTAGGGCGCTGGAGCCAAAAGCTGGCATTTCCTGACATCTTTTGGGCCTTATTTGCCTTTTCTGTTACTTCTTTGGTCATTATAGACCTTAAAAGCCATGCTCAGAAGATCTCACTGAGGGGCTTGACTAAGAGAGCAAAATTGGGAATTCAGTGTTTAAAGAAGCCTATTAGACTGAGGAAAGAAAATATTTGATCTGTTGTGGTAGGTGATTGGAGACTCTGGAGGGTCTGAGTTTGATCTAGGGTGAGACTTCAGGTTGTGGGGATTAAAGTAATGCCTAGATAGACTAGGGACTGAGAATAAAGTTGAGCCTTAGCAGAGAAGACAGGATAACACTTCATAGCGAGGAAGTTAAGAAGGGTGGTGGTGACTCCCTTGAGGCAGGTACGGAGGGGCTGCAGAGGAGTAGGTTATCTATATATTGTAAGAGTACTAGTTTTGAGATTGCATGCTGCTAAATCCTGAGCTAGTGCCTGCCAAAACAGGTGTGGGCTGTTTCTGATTCCCTGGGGTAAGACAATCCAGGTAAACTGCTGGGCTGCATTAGTGTCTGGGTAAAGGCAAACAGAAAGTAAGAGTCAGGGTGTAGAGGAATGGTAAAGAAGGCATTTTTGAGGTCTAGAACCCTGAAGTGAGTGGTGTTTGAGAAAATGTGTGACAGTAACTTGTAGAGATTAGGGACCACTGGATGGAGGGGAATTACTGCCTCATTGATTAGGTGTAAGGCTTGTATGAGGTGATAAGCTCCTGAAGGTTTTCGAACAGGAAAGATGGGGGTATTGCAGGGAGATTCCGTGGGGATGAGTAAACCTGGTTTATCAGGTGGGTAATTACTGGTTTAAGGCCTTAGAAACAGACACAGTTACACATTAAACAAAGACTTCATATATTATGAATAAAGGAATTTAAATGAGCACGCTTTACTTGTTTCAATTCATTAGAAATATTTTTTGACAAAAAATGAGACAAGACAGATTACTTACGCACATAGCTTAATATACAATTCTGTTTTTTAAGTTTTTCGAGATGGCAGAGAGTTGCCAGCAAAGAGGGGAGGAAGAGAAAAAGCAGACAGATGGACAGTGTGAGCAGCTGGATGGAAAGAAGGAGAGTCATAATCTGCAGGAGGAGAGAAGGAGGTTAAAGTATTGGTGTGGTGCTACATGGTCAGAGGAGTCAAAAGGATTTAGAGCTCTGAGGAGAGAGGAGAGGGCGAGGAGGAAAGAGGCACAGTCACAGTTTGTAAGGAAGGAGGAGGGGTCGGAGAGGAGACAGAACTGCAGTTTGTAAGGAGGGAAGAGAGGTCAGAGATGAGACAGGCACAGCTTCTAAGGAGGGGGGAGGGGACAAAGAACACAGTGGAGAAGGGAGAGGCCCCTGGCCAGCAGGGGGGGAGAAAGAGAGACTGATGAATGAGAAAACAGGATTTAGTGAAAGAAAGAGGCTTTCTGGAGGGAAGAGACTCCAGCAAAAACATTTGCTGAGGGAGTAGAGAGGGGTCCTGAGAGAGGGGTGCCCCTGGGGTCAGGGAGGAGGAGAGAGTTTGGGAGTCCGCGGAGAAGGAAAGATTAGGAGCAGAGGTTTTAGGTGAGGTTTCTTTGGCCAAAACCAGCCTGCGTGTAGAACAGAAAGTACAGAAATTAAGGACAGGAGAGAAAGGAGAAGAAAGCCTGCACGTAAGGAACTTCTGATGCCCTCCCCGTCCCATGGCAGAAATTGTCCAGATCTCTTAGGATATTATAATCGAATGTCCTGTTTTCAGGCCAATGGGAGTCATTGTCTAGTCTGTACTGAGGCCATGCCGTGTTAGAGAAGAAGATTAATTTCTTTGGTTTGAGGTCTGAGAGACCGAATTTGGCGAGGATTTTTATGAGACATCCTAGAGGGGTCTGGTCGAAAGGCTTAGACCCTGAAGAGCCCAAAGTGGAGACAGGTGAGCAAGAGGGGGCGTCCCCGCCTTTTGTCACTGTCTCAAGAGGAGAGAATCTCCATGTGGGGGAGTCATCCCTAATAGAGGTCATCACCACCTGTCAGGGAGCTTCAAGGACGAGAAGTCCGAGAGAGTGGAGAGGTTTGGCTAGGCGCCTAGTCTTCCATGCAGTCCACTGAGACTGAATCAAACCCCTCAAAACATGAGGCGTATCAGAGAAAACCGTCTGACCAGAAAGGGGTATTTTTAGAGAGAAATTTAGAGGCCAACCGAGGAAGGGGAAGGGAGAAACTCCTTACCTTCTGGTCCAGGAGGGGTTCAGGACAGGGTTAGACTGCCGGCCAATCAACCCACAATTACACGTCCAAACAGAATCAGGGAGTAAGCCCGGGACGAGCTGCCGCTGCCCATTGCTTCCCTGGATGTAAGTTTGGACGGCAAAGAGGGATCGTCCAGGCAGTTAGTACCCTGTCCCGGGTTTCGGCACCAAATTTTGGAATCCATGGGAGTCCGAAAGACCAGAGTAAGAGGCTTTATTGAAAGGAAGAAAGGAACCCTGCTGGGCACTTCTCCTGGGGGAGAAGAGCACCCGTTACAGACTAGGGGCAAGTTATATAGTGTTTGGGAGAGCCTGAGGGGATACTGAGGCAAAAGTCCTGGTATGTCCGGAATGCTCCTCCTTGGGGGGGGGGCTTCGAGCATGTGGGTGTTGAATCAAAAGTCCTGGTGTGTCTGGAGCCCCTCCTTGGGGAAGCTTCTCAGCTTTTTGGAATTCCTCTGTCTCGGGGTCAATAGTCCAGTAAGGGTGAGGTCTGACAGATAAGCAGAACATCAAGAGGGCAGTTTGGAATTCAGGTATCTATCAAAATAGATCTTCTGTTTTTGCTGATTTAAAACTCTGGCAGCCTGTAGGTAAAATGAACCCTTTGTTTTACTAATTTGAAACTCCAGAGCTGTAAGTGGAACGGATCTTTTTTTTATTTTTTATTTTTATTATTATTTTTTTTCTGAAGCTGGAAATGGGGAGATACAGTGTAAAGCCAGCAGCCAGGGCCGGGGCCACTATCACAGCAGCCCGGCCGATGCAGGTTCGCATTGGATTCGGACAGTCGGTAAAGAAACAGCGGAGCCAAAAACTGATGGGCCATAGCCTTTAATCCTACCTTGCACCCGGCAGGCAAGTAAAATACACACTGGGCTCCAAAACCCAGTCACACTCAGTGCTCACAAAGCCACTGACTTATCCAAGTTTCCTAGAATCAAAGGTTTCTAGCTCACCAGCCTTCTTCTCCTCAGTTCCCCATCTCCTTCCTTATCCCAGATACAAACTCTACACAAACTGGCATCTCACTCAGCACTCCGCCATTTTGGCTGCTTCTCCTGGCCTCCTCCACATGGCCTTTCTCTGCTCTCCTCTGCTCTCTCTTCTAATGATAATCTCAGGAACCAAGAGCCAAGTCCCGTTCTGCCCCCATTTTATAGTGTAGCTTCACAACCTTTAATCCAATATATAAAATAGGGTAGTCTCTAATACAAAGTCACTTCTCTGAGGCATGATTGGATTGTACCGCCCTACAGCAAAAAGGGTGGGAAAGGCTTAATCCCAAAACCAAGCCCCAGGTTACAACGATCTCCAACACACATTAATATCACCTGGGCGACTGCCTCCTCGTGTTATCTTTAACAAAGTGAGCATAATATATTTTATCCGCCCAACAGACAGTCAGATAGACTCCCGCATGCGCCCGACCGGGATCCACCCGGCACGCCCACCAGGGGCGAAGCTCTGCCCACCATGGGGCGATGCTCTGCCCCTCCGGGGTGTCGCTCTGCTGTGACCAGAGCCACTCTAGTGCCTGGGGCAGAGGCCAAGGAGCCATCCCCAGCGCCCGGGCCATCTTTGCTCAAATGGAGCCTTGGCTGCAGAGGGGAAGAGAGAGACAGAGAGGAAGGAGGGGGTGGGGGTGGAGAAGCAAATGGGCACTTCTCCTATGTGCCCTGGCCGGGAATCGAACCCGGGTCCCCCGCACGCCAGGCCGATGCTCTACCGCTGAGCCAACCGGCCAGGGCCCGATCTTTTATTTTACTGATTTGAAACTTCTGTGTGTAGGTGAAACCAGCTACTTTATTGATTTGAAAAACTTGTCTCCACACTTGGTGATATTCTCGGGAGGAAGCCTGAGCAGGGACTGAGTCGATGCTGAGCTAATCAGTCCCATCTCAGGACTTTACAGGGACACCTTTGTATTTATCAGTATCGCATTCTTGCCTGCCTGTGGTGGCGCATGGATAAAGTGTCAACCTGGAAACGCTGAGGTGCCAGTTCAAAACCCTGGCTTGCCTGGTCAAGGCACATATGGGAGTTGATGCTTTCTGCTCCTCACCCCTTCTCTCTCTCTCTCCCCTCTCTATAATGAATAAATAAAATCTTTTAAAAAATAAAAAAAGTAAAATAAACTTTCCTTTATAAAAAAAAAGATCGCATTCTTCTTTGTTCTCCTTCCTTTTGTTTAAAATACTTGGTTTAAAGTCTAAAGTCCTTGCAGGGATGCAGCCTGCATACATCTGAGAGGCCATGAGGGGAAGCCCTTCCTCATCTTTGAAACCAAACTAGTGTGTGTGTGTGTGTGTGTGTGTGTGTGTGTGTGTAAGTGCGTTTGTATATAAGTCCTTTGTTTAATGTCTAAATGTGTGTTTTAAAGCCTGGCTTTGGTCTTTTGTGTTAAAACTGGAAGCTTCTGACTAAAAGCAGTCTTAAGTAGCAAACTATTATTCTCTTTGTTCTCAAACTAGCTTCAGGGCACCCTGCTAGGTTTCTCCCCTTGTCTTGTGTAGTAATATCTCAATAGCCAAACACTTTTATTCTGGGTGCTAGTTAATTATCTGTCTTATCCTTTTGTTTTTATTGGTGCACTAATTTCTGGATTTTTCTGAAGTAGTTTTAATTTTGTAGTTAGTAACTTTGGCTATTAAATATGGAAGGAGGGAAAAAAATATGGGAGGAGGGGCCAGTTCACAGAAGACCCCTTTAGGTTGTCTTTTAAAGTACTTTCAAGAAGCTTATGGAGACAGCCATAAATACAGAATTAAATGGTATAAGAAAAAGCTATGCTATCTCTGTGAATCAGAATGGCCTATTTTAGGAATAAGATGGCCGGCAATTGGGAGTTTTAATCTCCGGCCAGTAGAAGAAGTCTGGAATATAGTAACTGAGGATGCAGGCTACCCTGATCAGTTTCCATACACTGATCAATGGCTAAATTTAACATTAGATCTGCCACAATGGCTAAAAGCTTGCTCAATACAGAAAGGGCAATACACATCTTCCTAGTCTGGCCAGACTTATATCTAAGACAGAAAAGAGATCTGAAAGAAAAAATTAGAACTTAGAAAGAAATCAATGTACGTATTGCAATAGGGAATACGAACAGGAAAGCATTTCTCCAGCCTCTAGGAGAAAAGGCTGGCAAGTAAACAATTTAGGTGAAAGAGAAGAGAGAAGTCGAGCAGGGATGCATGGTGTGCGGAACGATGGAGTGGGCGTGCGGCCACGGAGAGGTGAACATGGACATGCCTCCTCCCCTCCAGCTATACTCCTACCCTTGCCACCACAGTGCACCCAAGCAGAAGGCAAACACCAAGCAGAAGGCCAAGCACCAAAAGGCGAGCCCCACCGCCACCTCCAGATGCATGGCTAGGTTAGGATTCAGCTTGCTGTGTGTGGTGCAGAGGAGAAAGAGCAATGAAGTAAGAATAAAATAACTAAAATATAGAATAGATATTAATTTCAAATGTCCACCAGAGGACCAAAGGAAGTTTTGCCTGTTTGAAAATTAGAGGGTAGGAATAGTATTAAAAACTGGGACTTTGTTTTAAAAAAATCTTAAAGGCCCTGGCTGGTTGGCTCAGTGGTAGTGCATCGGCCTGGCGTGCAGGGGACCCGGGTTCGATTCCCGGCCAGGGCACACAGGAGAAGCGCCCATCTGCTTCTCCACCCCTCCCCCTCTCCTTCCTCTCTGTCTCTCTTTTCCCCTCCCGCAGCTGAGGCTCCATTGGAGCAAAGATGGCCCAGGCGCTGGGGATGGCTCCTTAGCCTCTGCCCCAGGCGCTAGAGTGGCTCTGGTGGCGACAGAGCGATGCCCCAGAGGGGCAGAGCATCGCCCCCTGGTGGGCAGAGCTTCGCCCCTGGTGGGCGTGCCGGGTGGATCCTGGTTGGGCGCATGCAGGAGTCTGTCTGACTGTCTATCCCCGTTTCCAGCTTCATAAAAATACAAAAAAAATAAAAAATAAAATAAAAAATAAGCCCTGGCCGGTTGGCTCAGCGGTAGAGCATCGGCCTAGCGTGCGGAGGACCCGGGTTCTATTCCCGGCCAGGGCACACAGGAGAAGCGCCCATTTGCTTCTCCACCCCTCTGCCACGCTTTCCTCTCTGTCTCTCTCTTCCCCTCCCGCAGCCAAGGCTCCATTGGAGCAAAGATGGCCCGGGCGCTGGGGATGGCTCTGTGGCCTCTGCCTCAGGCGCTAGAGTGGCTCTGGTCTCAACATGACGACACCCAGGATGGGCAGAGCATCGCCCCCTGGTGGGCAGAGTGTTGCCCCTGGTGGGCGTGCCGGGTGGATCCCTGTCAGGCGCATGCGGGAGTCTGTCTGACTGTCTCTCCCTGTTTCCAGCTTCAGAAAAATGAAAAAGAAAAAAAATTAAATAAAATAAAAAAATTGAAAAAAATTTTTAAAAATCTTAAAGAAGAGAAAAAGAATTTAGACATAAACAAACCATAGGTGTGCGCCATGCTAATTAATTGGCAGTTTCTTAAATTGCAGCTCCAGAAGGAGTGATAGAATCATAAGTAATAAAATTATAGGAAATAAAATAAAAAATAAGTTCTCCGTGTATTGGGAATCATGGCTTGTTGCCCCCACTGGTATAAACATTAGAGAAAAATTCCAACACTTTCGTGGGCTGAGGGGGTGGTGGAATCTCCTCCAAGTCTCTCAGTTACGTAGAAAACATGGAGTTCATAAGGAAGACCCACAGCATTAAACTTAATGGTAAAAACTGTAAAAGGAAATGTTCAGGGAATTGTGGGAATTAGGAACCTCATATAGGCTAAAGCAACTCACTATTGGGAAAGTAATTTGTGAAAATTGCATTTAGCTGCTCAAAGCAAGGCAGTTAGTTTACAGGTGGCAAATTGGTTCAAGTCCTGCTTAGGAGAAGCCCCATTGCCTTGCTAAGAGGCTTGGATACAGGACAAACTGCAGAAATAAGGGTAAAAGCAGCAAGCTCTTAGTTCTTGGAGTCTGCTTCTCCCTCAGGCATCCACCCCACCCCTCATGATTAAAATTACTCTGAGTCAAAAGAAAGTTAATATCTCATTGCCAGCTGGGTAGTTTCTACCAAGAATCCCTTATTGTATAAAAGTATTTTTCATGTTAAAATGTATGTGTTGTTTAAAAGGCCTTTTGTTAATTCTTTTATTTGCTGTTTTATAGTTCTGTAATATTGGAATCTTAGTTTAAATGTTAGGAACTGTTAACAATGTCTTATTTAATCATGCTTTTGTTAAAATTTCTTTTGAATGCTAATGTACTGAATCATTTAGCAGCAAAGAAACTCTGGAATTCTAAAAAAGATACCCAACCTATTTTCTTGAATTGATCCAGCTAATAATGTTGCTTTTGTCTTTCTTCAAAACTTAATATATATAAACAGATAAGGACTCTCAAGCTCCTCAGTGAGATCTTTTGAGCATGGCTTTTAAGGTCTACAATGACCAAGATAGTAACAGAAAAGACAAATAAGGCCCAAAAGGGTCAGAAAAAACAGCTTTTGGCATACGCTCTAAAGGCTCCAGAAGGGGTTTCATAGGATTCCATCAGTGCCTTGCGTCAAGAGTGGAAAGAAAGTTCATTGAACTGAAGCCTGCGAGGCTTCTCAGCCTCACTGGGGGACACGTTTTTGCTGTGGAAAGAGGGACATGAGTGTAAGAATGAGACGGCACTCCATCACCAGATGTGCAGGCTTTATTAGAGGAGAAAGACATGTTGGGACACTCCTCCAGGAGAAGTGCACTGGGTTACAGACTAGGGCGAGTTATATAGAGCCTGAGGTGATACTGAGGCAAAAGTCCTGGTATGTCCAGAATGCTCCTCCTCGGGGGCTTTGAGCCAGTGGGTGTTGAATAAAAATTCCTGGTATGTCCAGAGTGTTACATCCCGGAGACAGGCCACAGCAGACACAAAGTAAATTTTATAGCTTTTATTGCAGACCTGCACAGGGACTGCAGGCAACCCATGCAAAGGAGCACTGCAACCCCCCAAACCTGCGCAGGGACTGCAGGTAACCCACACAGGGGAACACTGCAGCCCCCCAAACCTGCACAGGGACTGCAGGCAACCCACGCCTCCGAAGAGACTGGAGCACTGCAGCCAACCAAACCTGCGCAGCCAACAAACTGTGCAGGGACTGCAGCCCCCCCAAACCTGCACAGGGACTGCAGCCCCGAGCTTCTAAAATGGCTCCTTTTTATAGGGTGGCTATCTAGGATGAGCAAGTATCATACAGAAGCTGATGTGGCTGTTAGTCATTGGCTAGGGAGGTCGTGCGCAGTTACAGGGGGGGTATTACTCAGTGGAGAATTTCAAACATAAACTTCTGATAAGGATCTCTGACTCAATGCAGGATGTTGCTGAACTCTTTGTTCTCAGTGTCACAGGGACCTTGTACACTCTTGGCAGCCCCAGCATGTCAGTACTCCATGAATCTAACATTCCCCCATCTCTTTTGGGCATAAATCAAATCCTTGATTCTTCATCAGTGGGGAGAATGGTATAAGGCTGGGACTTATGAGAATTTTCTACTTTAGCTGTAGCTATAAGCTAATTAGGTCAGGGGTCCTCCCTAGTATGTGCTGGCATGCTGATAGTGTGCCCTTAGTACTACAAGCTTTACGGACTAATTTCTTTCTGCCTTGCATTTTTCTTCTTTGTACTAACTTCTTACAACTTGCACAAACCTTCTGCAACTTACACAAACCTTCAACTTACACAAACCTTCTGCAACTTACACAAACCTTCTACAACTTACATAAACCTTCAACTTTTATGCACTTTCTTATCCAGGAATAACTGGCCTTCATAACAACTTGCTTTTCATTTTCTTTTCAAAAGTACCTCTACACCTTATACCTTCCATTATCAAAACCATACAATTCCTTTCTAATTTATCAGAATTCTTAATTCCTAAAAACCTTAACCTTCAGCAAAGACTAAGTTAGTACTAAGTAATCCTCTTTTAAAGATTGCTTTTTGGAGGTGTCCTTTTCCTAAGTAGCCTATTGGACACATGACCAATATTCACAGATTATTCTATAGTGGTAGCTATGAGCACATACATAACTTTCATTTACCTTATAGCTTCTCTCTCAGCCAAAGGACTTACACCTTCTTTCTGTATGACTCATGGCAGTACATGCATCAAACCTTAAGATGACTTACTTGGCTTTCCTTTACCTTAGATTCCCTCCCTCCCCAAAGTCTCCATGCGTGGACCAGTTAACTTCTGGTTTGTGGCTGAAGCAGGTCATGCTGTCCTTCTCAGGGTCAGCTTACACGGGTTGGCAGGGTCAGTCTTCGCTGTCCACAAAGGTGTCTCTGCTGGGACTGCAAGCTTCAGCCGGCTGCGGTGGACCCAGGCGGGTATGCCTTCTACCTTGGCTGTAGTGGGAGTGGTCAGGTTCATGGTGTCTGGACCCGTCTAGGTGGGAGTCAGTCCTTGGGTGGTGTACTGCTAGAAGTGCCTCTTGGACAGTCTTTGAACAGTTTGCTGAGTAACCTATAAAACCTGTAAGTACTTAGGGAAAGGGTGTTACATTTCTACACTTTGCAGTTAGAGTTTAAGTCCTAGTGACTACTGCTTCTAGCTGGAATTAGCAGCAGGTCCCAGCCTATAATAGGAATGGGGCATTGAGATAAGAGAAATAAAGGAGATACTAAACATAAAGCAATAAAACCAGACTGTCAATACCCACAGTAGAGATCTTTGAGGGATAAATAAAACTTAAATATTCAAGCAAGGCATAGTAGATGGCCCTTGTGTTTACAAGAAATGAGATTAGCTTATCTGCTACTTGGAAGAAATACCTTAGGCTCCTGAACATGTCCTTAGGCCTTCAGTGGCAATTCCCAGCATGCTGGGCAAGGTCAGGTCACAGGTAGCTGGAGCAGGGATAGAAGAGACTGAACCCTCCCTCCATGGAACAAGGGGGCAGCTTACCTTCTCATGTCCCTCTTTCCACAGCACAGGTGTGTCAACCGGTGGGACTGGGAAGCCTGGCAGGCTTCAGTTCAATGACCTTTCTTTCCACTCTGTAGCAGGACCTTGATAAAGCCCCTTAGGGCGCTGGAGCCAAAAGTTGGTATTTCCTGACTTCTTTTGGGCCTTATTTGCCTTTTCTGTTACTTCCTTGGTCATTATAGACCTTAAAAGCCATGCTCAGAAGATCTCACTGAGGGGCTTGACTAAGAGAGCAAAATTGGGAATACAACAACAGATAAACTCTAGCTTACTGCACTGTTATCTTTTGCCTGACTAAGCAGTGGCTCAGCCCTTGAGCTGGTGTCCAAGGGGGAGGGGCAAGTGCCTGAAACTGTGAGGGGAGCCTGCCGCTTCTCCTGCAGCCAGCTGCAGCCTTTTCTTTCTCTACCTCTGCTGCCGTACTGGCTGCATACTGACTGTGCCACCTGCCTGCAGGTGGGTGCTGGTGATAGTACGCTAGACTCTCTATGTTTTCTAGGGGTCTAGCAATCCTTGGTTTGGCCAGTCTGCTCTTAAGTTGGCCATTCTAGTAGCAGAAAAACAAACCAAATATGCACACAAAACAAACAAAACTTCTAAACCAAAACCAAAGGGAGAAGGCAGCGTCCTGCGTTCCCAGACTGACCAGGTGGGGAGAAATCAGGTGGCGTCCTGCCTGCTCCACTACACCCTTTTCTAACCAGAGCTCTGTTTCCAAATATTCAAAGAGGAAGCTTTCTTACCAAACAGTCTCAAGACTCCAAATGTTTCAAATCAGCCAAATTCAGTTTCCAAACGGCAACTGCCGGAGGCTGGCCAGCTACCAACGTCTGCTGCAGCCCACTCCATGAGGAGGGGTCTTACACGGCCCATCTCGCTGAGGCCTCCATCTGTTACATCCCGGAGACAGGCCACAGCAGACACAAAGTAAATTTTATAGGTTTTATTGCAGACCTGCACAGGGACTGCAGGCAACCCATGCAAGGGAGCACTGCAGCCCCCCAAACCTGTGCAGGGACA
Source organism: Saccopteryx leptura (assembly GCF_036850995.1). Classification (NCBI taxonomy): domain Eukaryota; kingdom Metazoa; phylum Chordata; class Mammalia; order Chiroptera; family Emballonuridae; genus Saccopteryx; species Saccopteryx leptura. Next base: position 138,623,108 of record NC_089516.1, on the reverse strand, counting down.
GCAGGTAACCCACACAGGGGAACACTGCAGCCCCCCAAACCTGCACAGGGACTGCAGGCAACCCACGCCTCCGAAGAGACTGGAGCACTGCAGCCAACCAAACCTGCGCAGCCAACAAACTGCGCAGGGACTGCAGCCCCCCAAACCTGCACAGGGACTGCAGCCCCGAGCTTCTAAAATGGCTCCTTTTTATAGGGTGGCTATCTAGGATGAGCAAGTATCATACAGAAGCTGATGTGGCTGTTAGTCATTGGCTAGGGAGGTCGTGCGCAGTTACGGGGGGGGGGTATTACTCTAGAGAATTTCAAACATAAACTTCTGATAAGGGTCTCTGACTCAATGCAGGATGTTGCTGAACTCTTTGTTCTCAGTGTCACAGGGACCTTGTACACTCTTGGCAGCCCCAGCATGTCAGTACTCCTTGAATCTAACACAGAGCCCCTCCTTGGAGTGGCTTGTCAGCTTTTTGGAGTTCCTCTGTCTCAGGGTCAATAGTCCAGTAAGGGTGAGGTCTGACAGATAAGCGGAACATCAAGAGGGCAGTTTGGAATACACATATCTATCATTTCTCAACTGTGGTTACATATAAAAGAAAGGCAGTTATTAATTTTATAATATATGGTGAGGGGTTGTAAGGCCAGGAGCCACCATCATGGCCATTCACATGCAGGTTCCCATTGGATTCGGGCAGACGATAAAGAAATGGCGGAGTCAGAGGATGGGGGGCCATCCTATTTATTGGTGTCTCACCAAGACAGGCAAACCACAAAAGAAGACAAGGGAAAAGCAGAAAACCAGCTCTTCCCATGAAGGGCAAGGGATCAGGGAAGCCCCTGCAATTGTGATAGCAGGAACTGTGTGTCCAAGCTCCTGGTCTGTCCCACTTTATAGTGTAGAAAACAAAAATCCCTTAATCCAATATACAAACAAGGAAGTCTCCGATACAAAGTCACTTATCCAAGGCATAATTGGATTCCTCATGAGAGTGCACCACCCAGATCATACAATCAGTCAAGGGTGTGGGGAAAAGCCCAGTCCCAAAACCAAACCTTAGGCTACAATGACCTGGCCTGCTCATAGCCTGTCCCCCACACCCAATATAAGTCACAAGCGAGAAAACATATATATCATATTTACAAACTTATTTGACCAACAGGGGTGATGAGAAGAAAGGGGAGAAAAAAAATGTAAAATTATTGCTTCTTCTGGATAATACTCAAGAATGGAATCCTGCCAAGCCAAGTCCCTCATCCAGTTAAGGCGGTTGTCAATTTCCATGCTGTAAGGTCTGAACCAGGCGATGTCTCTGAAAACCTGAGTGAGGAAGTAAAAAAGTTTTGCGAGGTAATAATTGTTAGTTGCTTGCTGCAAGTGCCAAGTGGACAGAGTGACATGGTGTGATACATGGTCTGCTGGATGAGCCTCATGAGACATGCTGGTCTGGTTCCTCTCGAATGGGAGGACATGTGGAGATTTGTAGAGACAGGGAACCTATTGGTCTAAGTTTTTAGAAGGACTGAATATTAAAAGGAAGTTGGTTTGGAGAACACTCAGGAAGGAACTTCTTGGGCTGAGGGGTGGCTTCTTCCTGCTGTCATCCCTACCTATTTAATATTTTCCTCATGAAGTTCTCCTTGGGGTATTGCAAAATAGGAATGAATTCTAGAGATTTCTCTCATCCGGGCCTGTAGGAACTTAATAAAGAAAGAGTCAAGTATTTGGATAGCAGGGGGTGAAAGTTCTTCCATGGTAAAGTTAGAGATATTTTTTCCTGGCAGCCCTAGAGAGAGCAGTTAGCTTTAGCTAAAAGAAATGTTTCATGTCTGTTTGTAGGCTCTTCTTTGGCCAAGAAGACCCAGTGATCTTGTCCTTTTACTATGTGAAGGGTAAAAAGACTGAGAAGCATTAAGAGGTGAATATTATTCATTCTCCTAGTTCTTCAGGGATATGGAAGAGCTTTAGAGTTAAGGGACTTGTAAGGGTTGAAAGATAGGACTTAGGAGGTGTGCTGATATAGGGTTTCAGATTTTTCTGTTTCACGAGGGCAGGTTTCAGGATTGGTATGTAGGGTTAGGTAGATTTTTCCAATTTTCTGATTGGCGAAGGTCTGCATGTGGTTCTGTAAGAAACTAGTAGAAAAATAAATAGGAGAGTGAGTGGATGTTGGGCAGATAAAATGTATTATGCTCACTTTGTTAAAGATGGAGGCCGTCGCCCAGGTGATATTAATGTGTGTTGAGAATCCTTGTAGCCTGGGGCTTGGTTTTGGGATTAAGCCTTTCCCACCCTTTTTGATGTGGGGTGGTACAATCCAATCATGCCTCAGAGAAGTAACTTTGTATTAGAGACTTCCCTATTTTATATATTGGATTAGAGGTTGTGAAGCTACACTATAAAATTAGGTTAGAACGAGAGCTTATGCTCTTGGTTCCTGGGATGATTAGAGGAGAGAGCAGAGAGCAGAAAGAGGCCATGTGGCCAGGAGAAGCAGCCAAGATGGCGGAGTGCTGAGTGAGAGGCCAGTTTGTGCAGTTTGACGCTGGAGAAGGAAGGAGATGGGGAACTGAGGAGAATAAGCCTGGTGAGCTAGAAACCTTTGATTCTAGGAAACTCAGATAAGTCAGTGGCTTTGTGAGCACTGAATGTGACTGGGTTTTGGAGCCCAGTGTGTATTTTTACTTGCCCGCCGGGTGCAAGCTAGGATTAAAGACTATGGCCCATCAGTTTTTGGCTCCGCTGTTTCTTTACCGACTGTCCGAATCCAATGCGAACCTGCATGGGCTGGGCGGCTGTGATGGTGGCCCTGGCCGTGGATACTGGCTTTACATTTGGCGTACTCTGTGACAGGATTCAATACAGATCGGCAAGGAGCCTTTGTGCAGTGGAGTAGAGGACTGGCTGCTGTTATGGTTCCCCATGGCTGTCCTTTTGGGGACCGTAGGCTGGCTGACTTTTGCAGCCATGAGTGAGGAAACTGAGAGCTCTGTGGAAGAGGCTGCCTGGGACCTCCAAGCTGAGCAGTGGAAGGAGCTGGAGCAAACGCGGGAGAAACCGATCCTGACCCTGGAGCTGGAGGAAGTGCTGGAGGAGGAGGCCGACCAGGTTTGCGAGATTCACCTGGAAATGGAGCAGCTACTGGAGGAGGAATCACAGGTTCATGAGTTGCAGATTGCCCTGGATGTTTTGGAGAGCCAGCAGCGGCAGGGGGCTGAAGCTGAGGCTGAGAACAGGTCTGGAGCTGCAGGGTCTGCGGAGCAGAGGGCGTCAGTGGCCCGGGAGTCGAGCCCAGCAGTGCGAGCTGGTGTTTTCAGTTCCTCTTTGGAGGATGAGGAGAATTGGGCTGGAGTTGTGATCTGCAGTCTCCAGAAGATGGAAACCCAGCTGGAAGGAGCACCTACTGTGGCCCCGGTAGCTCTGCGATTTTGGGACATAGGGCTGGACATGTTCTCCGGAGCAGAGACGGAAATGCTGACTGCCATTGCCATGTGCCCCTCTTTGGGACAGTGTAAGACCTGCAAGGATGGCAGGAATGAGGGGGGTGGCTGACGCCCCATGTGCGTGGACTGATTTCCTGGACTACGACCGGAGTGGGCACTGACTCCGTGGTTGAATGGACTTACAGACTACGGATTTGGGACAATGTGAAATACCCTGATGGGGGTGGGGGTGGCTTTGCTGGAAGCACTCCCCTGCCCCGGGAAACTTTTCCCATAGGCCGAGGACATTTTGTGCTTTGGGCAAAGTGCTCAGAGACTGGTGAAGTGTACCTTTGTGGTTGTTGAAACTGTATGATTTGTGGTGTTGTAATTTGTGTAATGTTCTAATTTCCTTGCACAGGGATGCCGGTGGTATAGATTGTGGGTAGTAAAGTGAGCATAGGGGTGGATTGTTGGGCAGATAAAATGTATTATGCTCACTTTGTTAAAGATGGAGGCCATCGCCTAGGTGATATTAATGTGTGTTGGAGATCGTTGTAACCTGGGGCTTGGTTTTGGGATTAAGCCTTTCACACCCTTTTTGATGTGGGGTGGTACAATCCAATCATGCCTCAGAGAAGTAACTTTGTATTAGAGACTTCCCTATTTTATATATTGGATTAGAGGTTGTGAAGCTACACTATAAAATTAGGTTAGAACGAGAGCTTATGCTCTTGGTTCCTGGGATGATTAGAGGAGAGAGCAGAAAGAGGCCATGTGGCCAGGAGAAGCAGCCAAGATGGCGGAGTGCTGAGTGAGAGGCCAGTTTGTGCAGTTTGATGCTGGAGAAAGAAGGAGATGGGGAACTGAGGAGAATAAGGCTGGTGAGCTAGAAACCTTTGATTCTAGGAAACTCAGATAAGTTAGTGGCTTTGTGAGCACTGAATGTGAGTGGGTTTTGGAGCCCAGTGTGTGTTTTTACTTGCCTGCTGGGTGCAAGCTAGAATGAAAGAAAATGGCCTATCAGTTTTTGGCTCCATTGTTTCTTTACCGACTGTCCGAATCCAATGCGAACCTGTATGGGCCAGGCTTCTGTGATGGTGGCCCTGTCCTTGGCTTCTGGCCTTACAGTGGACTAATGAAAGGCAATAGCCAAGACACCCAGTTTGTGTGAAACCACTGATTCCATGTTTACAAATTCGCTGGGCTTCAGAGGAGAGAGAGAGAGAGAGAGAGAGAGAGAGAGAGAGCGAATAGGAATAAGACAAGGAAGTAGCCAGTTCACCTGTCCTACTTTTGTAGAGATTCTTAAAGCAACAAGAAGAGAAATTACCTGTTTAGCTTGTTTGGTCCTTAGATTGACGGGTCGTGTATTAGAAATTTAAAGAGGCCCATGGGGTGGGATTAGGTTGATATTTGGGGTGAGATAGATTAGGATACAGATTTCTGTTCAATTAGAAGGGAGACACATATAGGTGTTGGTCCTATATGAGTAGAAAGCCCCTTATTGGGTGAGGTAGGCTGAGAGGTGAATAGAGAGTAGAAGAACAAGGGGTCAGTTTTGTTTCTGTTTCTTTTTTTTTAATGAACTTTATTTTATTTTATTTTTTTCCGAAGTTGGAAACAGGAAGGCAGTCAGACAGACTCCCGCATGCGCCCGACCTGGATCCACCCGGAATGCCCACCAGGGGGCGATGCTCTGTCTATCTTGGGGGGTCACTCTGCCACAATCAGAGCCATTCTAGCGCCTGAGGCAGAGGCCACAGAGCCATCCTCAGTGTGCGGTGAAACTTTGCTCCAATGGAGCCTTGGCTGCAGGAGGGGAAGAGAGAGACAGAGAGGAAGGAGAGAAGGAGAGGTGGAGAAGCAGATGGGCACCTCTCCTGTGTGCCCTGGCTGGGAATCAAACCTGGAACTCCTGCACACCAGGTTGACACTCTACCAATGAGCCAACCGACCAGGGCTGTTTCTCTGTTTTTGAGCTCCAGATGGTCAGGGTGGAGGAAAGAGTCATCCCAATAAGTGGGGACAGTAGAGGATTATTAGCTAGGGTGACTGATTAAACATTCTTTGAAAACCAGTTTCCTGACTGTACTAATTCTTTTTTCTCGGTACAAATCTCCTACAACCTGCACAAACCTTCTACAACTTACATAAACTTTCAGCTTTCATGCACTTTCTTATCCAGAAATAACTGGCCTTCATAACATCTTGCTTTTGCTTTTTCTTTCTGATAGATATGTAAATTCCAAAGTGCCCTCTTGATGTTCCCCTTATCTGTCAGACCTCACCCTTACTGGACTATTGACTCTGAGACAGAGGAATTCCAAAAAGCTAAGGAGCTGCCCCAAGGAGGAACTCCGGACACACCAGGCCTTTTAATTCAACACCCACATGCTCAAAGCCCCCTGAGGATCCTCATTCTGGACATACCAGGACTTTTGCCTCAGTATCCCCTCAGGCTCTCCCAAACACTATATTGTCGGGAGCCGATCCACTAATGCTGGCTAACTAGGTCACAGCAGAAGAAGATCCACAACTGCTGGTTGACAAAGTCACAGCAAAAGAAGATAGAGTCACCGCAGTAAAGACCAACAGCTGCGGGTTGACAAAGTCACCGCAAGGAAAGGCACGCACGATACTTCCCCCTTTAACTTTTTAAATTAATCTGGCCTTATATCCCCCCTTTTTTCTGGGTGTGTGCTATTAATTATGGCACAGGGATAATAGTACCGTGCTTTCCCTGTAGATTCATAGTGATTTCTTTGGAAATGAGACAGAGGGTGTGAGTTCCACAGAAAAGCCTGCAAGCCCCTTGAACTGGGCTCATAGACATAAGAGGCTGGCTATGATATCCCTCGTAAAGGGTTAAGTTTGTAGAAGAATTCCTTCTTAATCATGTTAAAAAGAAGAGATTGTGACTTGTGAATGGGTAGGAAGCAGTGGCTGTGCACAGAGCACCCTTAGGCCTTCACTTAACATTTTTTCCTCCCTAGCCTTTTCATGTGATAAAGTAGAGAAACATTCCTTTCTTCCTGCTTCTTTGATCTGCAAATAGTGGTATATTCTGAGAAGAATAGAGGTAGAACTTAACTAGTGTTTAAATATAATAAATAAGTAATATTTGATTAGACAATAGTATCTTAGGTAGGTATAGTAGAATGGCCCATTGTGTGGCCTAGAATGAGAGCATAGTCAGCAAGAAAAGAATGTTTTACTAAGAGAATTGTCTTTTGACTAAAGGCAATTGCTAGGCTTTCTCAATGAGATGTTCTCATGAGATTTAAAAATGTAGGGAAATCCATGGAATGTCTTGTGTTGCTGCTGGGCTATCTTGCAAGTGCACTCTGCATATCTTTGGATGAAAGCTATTCTTGATGTTATGTTAATTTCTATAGAGGCAAGCCTTTTAGAACTAATACTCTAAAAGCTTTTACTGATGTTGTTATCGTTATTCAAGTTATTTTGTATTTTGAATGATTTGCTACCTGACTTGTGACTCATAGATGTAAATGAACTGTTATCCGGAAACATGAAAACATAGTGAAACAAAAGTAATAATTAACACCATGTGATTGTAACTCGGTGTGCATGTATAAAAAGGGAGCTATACTAGCATTTGATTAGAGATGCCTGGCAGTAAATGCTAACCGGAGAATAAAGAGAAAGAAAAGAATTCGGCTCTCTCACTCGATTTCGCCGACGCCGTCTCCTCCTGTGGGACCCCTGGATCCCCCCCGGGGCTGGACCCCGGCACTATATAACTTGCCCCTAGTCTGTAACCAGTGCTCTTCTCCCCAGGGAGAAGTGCCCGGCAGGGTTTCTTTCTTCCTTTCAATAAAGCCTGTTACTCTGGTCTTTCGGACTCCCATGGATTCTTACATTTGTTGCTGAAACCCAAGACAGGGTATTAACTGCCTGGACGATCCCTCTTTGCCGTCCAAACGTACTACCAGGGAAGCAATGGGCAGTGGCAGCTCATCCTGGGCTTACTCCCAGATTCTCTTTGGATGTGTAATTGTGGGTTGATTGGTCAGCAGTCTAACCCTGTCCTGAACCCCTGCTGGACCAGAAAGGTAAGGAGTTTCTCCCTTCTCCTCCCCCTTCCCCGGTTGGCCTCTAAATTTCTCTCTAAAAACACCCCTTTCTGGTCGGATGGTTTTCTCTGACATGCCTCGCATTTTGAGGGGTTTGACTTTCAGTCTCAGTGGACTGCATGGAAGACTAGGCGCCTAGCCAAACCTCTCCACTCTCTCGGATTTTTCATCCTCGGAGCTCCCTGACTGGTGGTGACGACCTCTATCAGGGACAACTCCCCCACACGGAGACTCTCTCCTTTTGGGACAGTGACAAAAGGTGGGGACGTCCCCTCTTGCTCACCTGTCTCCACCATGGGCTCTTCAGAGTCTAAGCCTTCTGACCAGACCCCTCTAGGATGTCTCATAAAAATCCTCACCAAACTCAGTCTCTCAGACCTCAAACCGAAGAAATTAATCTTCTTCTCTAACACGGCATGGCCTCAGTACAGACTAGACAATGACTTCCATTGGCCTGAAAATGGGACATTCAATTACAATATCCTAAGACATCTTGACAATTTCTTCCACCGGATGGGGAGGGCATCAGAAATTCCTTACGTGCAGGTTTTCTTCTCCCTTCTCTCCTGTCCTTAATTTCTGTGCCTTCTGTTCTACACGCAGGTCGTTTTTGGCCAAAGAAACCTCACCTAAAACCTCTGCTCCTAATCTTTCCTTCTCTGCAGACTCTCCAACTCTCTCCTTCTCCTGCCTGACCCCTGGGGCACCCCTCTCTGGGGACCCCTCTCTAGTCTCTCAGCAAATCATTTTTGCTGGAGTCTCTTCCCTCCAGAAAGCCCTTCCCTTCACTAAATCCTGTTTTCTCATTCACCAGTCTCTCTCTTTCTCCTCCCCTGCTGGTTGGGGACCTCTCCCTTCTCCACTGTATTCTGCATCCCCCCCCTCCTTAGAAGCTGAGGCTCTGGCTGCAGTGCCTGTCTCATCTCTGACCTCTCTTCCCTCCTTACAAACTGCAGTTCTGTCTGTCTCCTCTCTGACCCCTCCTCCTTCCTTACAAACTGTGACTGTGCCTCTTTCCTCCTCGCCCTCTCCTCTCTCCTCAAAACTCTAAATCCTTTTGACTCCTCTGACCACGTGGCACCACACCAATACTTGAACCTCCTCCTCCTGCAGATTCTGACCCTCCTTCTTTCCATCCAGATGCTCACACTGTCCATCCAGCTGCTTTCTCTCTTCCTCCCCTCTTTGCTGGCAACTCCCTGCCATCTCGAAAAACTTAAAAAAAGCAGAATTGTATATTAAGCTATGTGAGTAAGTAATCTATCTTGTCTCTTTTTTTGGCAGAAAATATCTCTAGAATAATTTTAATTGAAACAAGTAAAGCGTGCTCATTTAAATTCCTTAATTCATAATATGTGAAATCTTTGTTTAATGTGTAACAGTGTCTGTTTCTAAGGCCTTAAACCAATAAGAGTAAACCCACTTCTTAAACCAGCTTTACTCATTCCCATGGACTCTCCCTGCAATACCCCCATCTTTCCTGTTCGAAAACAGGAGCTTATCACCTCGTACAAGCCTTACACCTAATCAATGAGTCAGTAATTCCCCTCCATCCAGTAGTCCCTAATCTCTATAAATTACTGTCACACATTTTCTCAAACACCACTCACTTCCTGGTCCTAGACCTCAAGAATGCCTTCTTTACCATTCCTCTACACCAGGGGTCCCCAAACTATGGCCCCGTGGGCCACATGCGTCCCCCTGAGGCCATTTATCCGGCCCCCGCCGCACTTCTGGAAGGGCACCTCTTTCATTGGTGGTCAGTGAGAGGAGCATAGTTCCCATTGAAATATTGGTCAGTTTGTTGATTTAAATTTACTTGTTCTTTATTTTAAATATTGTATTTGTTCCCGTTCTGTTTTTTTACTTTAAAATAAGATATGTGCAGTGTGCATAGGAATTTGTTCATAGTTTTTTTATAGTCCGGCCCTCCAACAGTCTGAGGGACAGTGAACTGGCCCCCTGTGTAAAGTTTGGGGACCCCTGCTCTACACCCTGACTCTTACTTTCTGTTTTCCTTTACCCAGACACTAATGCAGCATCTACTATTCCTCACTTGAATATTTAAGTTTTATTTTTCCCTCAAAGATCTCTACTGTGGGTATTGACAGTCTGATTTTATTGCTTTATTTAATGTTTAGTATCTCCTTTGTTCCTCTTGTCTCAATGCCCCATGCCTGTTATAGGCTGGGACCTGCTGCTAATTCCAGCTAGAAGCAGAAGTCACTAGGACTTAAACTCTAACTGCAAAGTGTAGAAATGTAACACCTGCTGGGGTCCAGCCCCAGGGGGGTTGTCCAGGGGTCCCACAGGAAAAGACAGCATCGGAGAAAACGAGTGAGAGAGCCGAATTCTTTTCTTACTCTTTATTCTCTAGTTAGCATTTACTGCCAGGCATCTCTGCCAAATGCTAGTACAGCTCCTTTTTTATACACACGCACCAAGTTACAATTACATGGTATTAATCATTGCTTCTGTTTCACTATGTTTACATGTTTCCAGATAACAGTTAATTTATATCTATAAACTACAAATCAGGTGGCAAATCATTCAAAGTACAATTAAAAAATAACTTGAATAGTGATAACAACATTGGTAAAAGCTTTTAAACAATTAGTACTAACTAATAACTCAACTTTACTGTTGTTGTGAGTCAAGGGGCAGAGAGAGATTAACAGACAAAATCATTAAGGATTAGCAGAGGACCACCGCTTGCTCAGGCAAATGGCCTTGAGTTTATGCAGTGTCCTGACTTTTCTCACAACATAACAAAAGGCTTGCCCATTAAGAAATTGACATAACATTAAGAGTAACTTTTACTTAAAGATATATAGAGTGCACTTGCAAGATAGCTTAGTAGCAACATAATTTCAGAAGACATTAATTGCTATTGCTTCTATGGATGCCCCCCCATACCTCTCATTATCTGAAGAAAGAATTTTGGTGAGTATACAAACCTCATGCGAGTGTATCACTGAGAAAGCCCAGCAACTTCCTTCAGTCATAAAACAAGTCTCTTAGCAAAACATTCTTTTCTTGCTGACTGCATTCCCATTCCAAGCCATGCAACGGGCCATTCCATTACTCCTTTCCTAAGATTCTATTGTCTAGTCAAATTTTATTTATTTACTATATTCACACACTAGTTAAGTTCTAACTATATTCTTCTTAGAGTGTTCCACCATCTGCAGGTCAGGTAAGCAGAAGAAAGGAAAGTTTTTCTACTCTATCACATGAAAAGGCTAGGGAGGAAAAATGATGAATTAAGTGAAGGCTGAAAGGTGCTCTGTGCACAGCCACTGCCTTCTACCCATTCACAAGTCACAATCTATTCTTTCTAACATGATTAAGAAGAAATTTTCCTACAAACTTAATCTTTTACGAGGGATATCATAGCCAGCCTCTTATGTCTATGAGCCCAGTTCAAGGGGCTTACAGGCTTCTCTGTGGAACTCACACTCTCTGTCTCATTTCCAAAGAAATTACTATGAATCTACAGGGAAAGCACGGTACTATTATCCCTGTGCCACAAATAATAGCACACACCCAGAAAAAGGGGTATATAAGGCCAGATTAATTCAAAAAGTCAAAAGGAGAAGTATCATTGTGCCTTTCCTTTGTGGTGACTTTGTCAACCTGCAGCCATTGGTCTTCACTGCGGTGACTCTGTCAACCAGCAGCCGTTGGTCTTCTCTGCTGTGACTTTGTCAATCAGCAGTTTTTGATCTTCTTCTGCTGTGACCTTGTCAGCCAGCAGTTGTGGTTCTTCTCCTGCTGTGACCTTGTCAGCCAGCAGTTGTGGGTCTTCTCCTGCTGTGACCTTGTCAGCCAGCAGTTGTTGATCAGCTCCCTACAAACACCCTTTCCCTAAGTACTTGCAGAATTTACAGGTTACTCAGCATACTGTTCAAAGACTGTGCAAGAGGCACTTCCAGCATTACATCACCCAAGGACTGACTTTCATATGGACAGGTCCACACACTGATCCTGACATCTTCCACTGCCGCTAAAATAGAAAAATGGCATGCCTTACTCCAATCACAAACCTGAAGCTGGTTGGTCTACGTATGGCAAATATATGAAAAAACTAAGGACTCTTCTAGTCAGGCTTTGGGAAAATGGAAAATAGGATAAAAAGGAAGTCAACTTAATTGTCACTAAAGGTTAAAGATTTTTAAATCAAGAGTTCTGACTAGAAAGCAATTGTATGGTTTTGATAATAGAAGATATAAGGTATGGAAATACGTTTGAAAGAAAAAGAAAAAGCAAGTTGTTATGAAGGCCAGTTATTTCTGGATAAGAAAGTGCATGAAAGTTGAAGGTTTATGTAAGTTGTAGAAAGTTTGTGCAGGTTGTAGGAGATTTGTACCGAGAAAAAAGAATTTGTACAGTCAGAAAACTGGTTTTCAAAGAATGTTTAATTAGTCACCCTAGCTAACAATCCTCTACTCTCCTCACTTATTAGAATGACTCTTTCCTCCACCCTGACCATCTGGAGCTCAGAAACAGAGAAACAAAACCGACCCCTTGTCCTTCTATTCTCTATTCACCTCTCAGCCTGCCTCACCAAATCAGGCACTTTCTACTTGTGTGGGACCAACAATTATATGTGTATCCCTACTAATTGTACAGAAACCTGTATCCTAATGTCTCTCACCCCAAATATCAACCTAATCCCACCCCATGAGCCTCTTCCAGTTCCTAATACACTATCCATCGATCTAAGGACCAAATGAGCTATACAGGTAATTTCTCTTCTTGTTGCTTTAAAAATCACTATAAAAGTAGATTTAGGGATAGGCGGACTAGCCACACTGCCCTGTCTTATTCCTTCTCTCTCTCTCTCTCTCTCTGAAGCCCAGCGAATTCATAAACATGGAGTCAGTGGTTTTGCACAACCTGGGTATCTTGATAATTGCCTTTCATTGGTCCACTCACTCTCCTATTTATTTTTCTAACTTTTAGACCCTGCCTCTTACGTTTGTTCATTAGTTTCTTACAGAACTGCATGCAGACCTTCGTGAATCAGAAAATTGGAAAAATTTACCTAACCCTACACACCAACCCTGAAACCTGCCCTCGTGAAACAGAAAAATATAAAACCCTATGTCAGGAAACCTCCTAAATTCTATCTTTCAACCTCTACAGGTCCCCTAACACTAAAGCTCTCCCCTATCCTTGAAGAACTAGGAGAATAAATAGCACTCACCTCTTAATGTTTTTCAGTCTTTTTACCCTTCACATAGTAAGAGGACAAGACTACTGGGTCTCCTTGGCTGAAGAACAGCCTACAAACAGACATGAAACATTTCTTTTAGCTCAAGCTTACTGCTGTCTCCAGGGCTGCCAGGAAAAAATATCTCTAACTTGACCATGGAAGAACTTTCACACACACACCCCCATACAACTGTAAAGCCAGAAGGCAGGTCCAGGGCCAGAATCACAGCAGCCCGGCCTATGCAGGTTCGCATTGGATTTGGACAGTCGGTAAAGAAACAATGGAGCCAAAAACTGATAGGCCATTTTCTTTCATTCTAGCTTGCACCCAGCAGGCAAGTAAAAACACACACTGGGCTCCAAAACCCACTCACATTCAGTGCTCACAAAGCCACTAACTTATCTGAGTTTCCTAGAATCAAAGGTTTCTAGCTCACCAGCCTTATTCTCCTCAGTTCCCCATCTCCTTCCTTCTCCAGCATCAAACTGCACAAACTGGCCTCTCACTCAGCACTCCGCCATCTTGGCTGCTTCTCCTGGCCACATGGCCTCTTTCTGCTCTCTCCTCTAATCATCCCAGGAACCAAGAGCATAAGCTCTCGTTCTAACCTAATTTTATAGTGTAGCTTCACAACCTCTAATCCAATATACAAAATAGGGAAGTCTCTAATACAAAGTCACTTCTCTGAGGCATGATTGGATTGTACCACCCCACATCAAAAAGGGTGGGAAAGGCTTAATCCCAAAACCAAGCCCCAGGCTACAAGGATTCTCAACACACATTAATATAACCTGGGCGACAGCCTCACGTGGGCAGCGCCATTTTTTACAAAGTGAGCATAATACATTTTATCTGCCCAACAACAACCCTCCTTATCTCTTCATTGCTAATCTCCAAATACCTGCCTCTTTCTTTATTAAGTTCCTACAGGCCAGGATGAGAGAAATCTCTAGGATTACATACAATCAAATGCTCCTACACTCCTATTCCTGAGTACCCCAAGGAAAACTTCATGAGGGAAATATCAAATAGGTACGAATGACAGCAGGAAGAAGCCACTCCCCAGCCCAAGAAGTTCCCTTCTGAATGTTCTCCAATCCCTCTTCCTCTTTACCACATGTAAAGCCAGAAGCCAAGGCCAGGGCCACTATCACAGCAGCCTTCTGGCCCATGCAGGTTCGCATTGGATTCGGACAGTCGGTAAAGAAACAACGGAGCCAAAAACTGGTGGGCCATAGTCTTTAATCCTAGCTTGCACCCGGCGGGCAAGTAAAAACACACACTGGGCTCCAAAACCCACTCACATTCAGTGCTCACAAAGCCACTGACTTATCCGAGTTTCCTAGAATCAAAAGTTTCTAGCTCACCAGACCTATTCATCTCTGTTCCCCATCTCCTTCCTTCTCCCTGCACAAACTCTGCCCAAACTGGCTTCTCTCTCAGCACTCTGCCATCTTGGCTGCTTCTCCTGGCCTACTCCACGTGGCCTTTCTCTGCTCTCCTCTGCTCTCTCTGCTCTCTCATGTTAATCTCAGGAACCAAGAGCGCAAGCTCCCGCTTCGTCCCCATTTTATAGTGTAGAAATCCAAACTCTTAATCCAATATACAAAATAGGGAAGTCTCTAATACAAAGACACTTTTCTGAGGCATGATTGGATTGTACCACCCCACATCAAAATGGGTGGGAAAGGCTTAATCCCCAAACCAAGCCCCAGGCTACAAGCATTCTACCTGCCCACAGAGACACACATTAATATCACCTGGGCAACGGCTTCCTCATGGGCAACGCCGTCTTTAACAAAGTGAGCATAATATATTTTATCTGCCTGTTGGGCAGATAAAATGTATTATGCTCACTTTGTTAAAGATGACATGAGGAGGCCGTCGCCCAGGTGATATTAATGTGTTGGCGGTGGGCTAAAGGCAGGCAGGATCCTTGTAGCCTGGGGCTTGGTTTTGGGATTAAGCCTTTCCCACCCTTTTTGATGTGGGGTGGTACAATCCAATCATGCCTCAGAGAAGTGACTTTGTATTAGAGACTTCCCTGTTTTGTATATTGGATTAAAGGTTTTGAATCTACACTATAAAATAGGGCTAGAATGGGAGCTTGTGCTCTTGGTTCCTGGGATCATTAGAAGAGAGAGCAGAGGAGAGCAGAGAAAGGCCATGTGGAGGAGGCCAGGAGAAGCAGCCAAGATGGCGGAGTGCTGAGTGAGATGCCAGTTTGTGTAGAGTTTGTATCTGGGATAAGGAAGGAGATGGGGAACAGAGGTGAATAAGTCTGGTGAGCTAGAAACCTTTGATTCTAAGAAACTCGGATAAATCAGTAGCTTTGTGAGCACTGGATGTGACTGGGTTTTGGAGCCCAGTGTGTGTTTTTACTTGCCCACTGGGTGCAAGCTAGAATTAAAGACTGGCCCACCAGTTTTTGACTCCACTGTTTCTTTACCGACTGTCCGAATCCAATGCGAACCTGCACAACCCAGGAGGCTGCTGTGATAGTGGCTCTGGCCCTGGCTTCTGGCTTTACACTGACCAACACCACACATATTCAATCCTTCTAAAAAAAACTTACACCAACAGGTTTCCTGTATCTTAAAACCTCCACATGTCCTCTCATTTGAGAGGAACCAGACCAGCACGTCTCATGAGGCTCATCCAGGAGACCATGCATCACCATGTCATTCTGTCCACTTGACACAGCAAGCAACCAACAATTATTACCTCGCAAAATTTTTTTACTTCCTCACTCATGTTTTCAGAGACATCGCCTGGTTCAGACCTAACAGCATGGAAATTGACGACCTCCTTAACTGGATGAGGGACTTGGCTTAGCAAGGTTCTCTTCTTGAATTCTCTCCAGAAAAAGCAATAATTTTCCAATTTTTTCTCCTCTTTCTCCTCATCACCCCTTACCATATATTATAAAATTAATAACTGCCTTTCTATTATATGTAACCACAGAGTTGAGAAATGATAGATATGTAAATTCCAAACTGCCCTCTTGATGTTCCGCTTATCTGTCAGACCTCACCCTTACTGGACTATTGACCCTGAGACAGAGGAATTCCAAAAAGCTGATAAGCCGCCCCAAGGAGGGGCTCCAGGCACACCAGGAGTTTTGATTCAACACCCATATGCTCGAAGCCCCCCAAGGAGGAGCATTCGGGACATACCAGGACTTTTGCCTCAGTATCCCCTCAGGCTCTCCCAAACACTATATAACTCGCCCCTAGTCTGTAACCGGGCTCTTCTCCCCTGGGAGAAGTGCCCGGCAGGGTTCCTTTCTTTTTTTTTTTTTTAATAATTTTATTTTTTTAATGGGGCGACATCAATAAATCAGGATACATATATTCAAAGATAACAAGTCCAGGTTATCTTGTCATTCAATTATGTTGCATACCCATCATCCAAAGTCAGATTGTCCTCTGTCACCTTCTATCTAGTTTTCTTTGTGCCCCTCCCCCTCCCCCTCCCCCTTTCCCTCTCCCTTTCCCCCTCCCCCCGTAACCACCACACTCTTATCAATGTCTCTTAGCTTCACTTTTATGTCCCACCTACGTATGGAATAATGCAGTTCCTGTTTTTTTCTGATTTACTTATTTCGCTTCGTATCATGTTATCAAGATCCCACCATTTTGCTGTAAATGTTCCGATGTCATCATTTCTTATGGCTGAGTAGTATTCCATAGTGTATATGTGCCACATCTTCTTTATCCAGTCATCTATTGACGGGCTTTTTGGTTGTTTTCATGTCCTGGCCACTGTGAACAATGGGCAGGGTTCCTTTCAATAAAGCCTGTTACTCTGGTTTTTCGGACTCCCATGGATTCTTACACTTTCAAAAGTATTTCCATACCTTATACCTTTTATTATCAAAACCATACAATTCCTTTCTAGTCAGAACTCGTGATATAAAATTCTTTAACCTTTAATGACAATTAAGTTGGCTTTCTTTTTTTTTTTTTTTTTTGTATTTTTCTGAAGCTGGAAATGGGGAGAGACAGTCAGACAGACTCCCGCATGCGCCCGACCAGGATCCATCCGGCACGCCCACTGCCCACCAGGGGCAACGCTCTGCCCCTCTGGGGTGTTGCTCTGCTGTGACCAGAGCCACTCTGGCACCTGGGGCAGAGGCCAAGGAGCCATCCCCAGTGCCCGGGCCATCTTTGCTCCAATGGAGCCTCGGCTGCGGGAGGGGAAGAGAGAGACAGAGAGGAAGGAGGGGGGGTGGAGAAGCAAATGGGTGCTTCTCCTATGTACCCTGGCCGGGAATCAAACCCGGGTCCCCTGCATGCCAAGCCGACGCTCTACCGCTGAGCCAACTGGCCAGAGCCAAGTTGGCTTTCTTTTTATCCTAGTTTTCCTTTTCCCAAAGCCTGATTAAAAGTCCTTAGTTTTTTCATATATTTGCAATATGTAGACCAACCAGCTTCAGGTTTGTGGTTGGAGTAAGGCAGGGGTCCCCAAACTTTTTACACAGGGGGCCAGTTCACTGTCCCTCAGACCGTTGGAGGGCCGGACTATAAAAGGAAACTATGAACAAATCCCTATGCACACTGCACATATCTTATTTTAAAGTAAAAAAAAAAAAAAAAACAGAATGGGAACAAATACAACATTTTAAATAAAGAACAAGTAAATTTAAATCAACAAACTGACCAGTATTTCAATGGGAACTATGCTCCTCTCACTGACCACCAATGAAAGAGGTGCCCCTTCCGGAAGTGCGGTGGGGGCCAGATAAATGGCCTCAGGGGACCGCATGCGGCCCGCAGGCTGTAGTTTGGGGACCCCTGCCCTAAACAAATGTTGCCAGCCTATGCCATGATGTCATGCTCTCCCCCACCCATGTGTGATCAAGGGTATATAAGCAGCCCCTGATCTATTTTTGGCACTGCACGATTTGGGCCTGATGCTCCCTGTAGGCCATATGTGGCCGGCATATTAATAAATCTCCTCTAATAAAACTCCTCAAAATTCATCTGGACTGGGTGTCTCTACATGAACTCGATGAAATGAGGTACAGTGCCTTTCAGAATCTGGGGTGCAGTACTTTATAACAGTCTGTTGGTCGTGTCTTTCCTCCGGTTGGCAATTGGTCTCAGTACCAATAAACAGAGTCCTCATTGCCCCCTCAAGAGTAGTCTCAAAGAGGCTGCCAGCCCTGCTGCTAAGCAGGAGTGTCCCACTGCACGGGGAAGTTGAATCGGGGAAGCCTGATCAACATAGAGCTAGGGCTCTACTGGTACAGGGGAGCACTTTTCTAGGAAAACAGCCTCTCTCTGAGGAGGGTGTGGACAAAAAAAAGGGGCCACATGCTGAACCTGACAAGCTCAGGGGAGGCTTACATGGTGGCCTTACAAACTCAGACCTAAAATAACTGTTAGAATCCACGGGAGTCCGAAAGACCAGAGTAACAGGCTTTATTGAAAGGAAGAAAGGAACCCTGCCAGGCACTTCTCCTGGGGGAGAAGAGCACCGGTTACAGACTAGGGGCCAGTTATATAGTGTTTGGGAGAGCCTGAGGGGATACTGAGGCAAAAGTCCTGGTATGTCCGAATGCTCCTCCTTGGGGGGCTTCGAGCATGTGGGTGTTGAACCAAAAGTCCTGGTATGTCCGGAGCCCCTACATGGGGTGGGTTGTCAACTTTTTGGAATTCTTTTGTCTCAGGGGCGATAGTCCAGTAAAGGTGAGGTCTGACAGATAAGCGGAACAGCAAGAGGGCAGTTTGGAATTCACGTATCTATCAATAACCACACAGGATGATGTGAAATTGAAACTTTCTACCTAAAAGCAGTTCATGGTGCTTAGTCATGTCCAACAGAGGTATTTTTCTCTAACAAAGGTCAAAGGCTTACTTTAATCGAGCCTGTCTCTTGTCTTTTGGATCTACAGTAATGTACCTGATAATGGCACCAGAGAAAACTCAGGTCCAAGGGGGCTTCTCTGGTGAGAAAGAATTCAGGCGAGAAACAGAGTGCAAGTGTTCAGGCAAAGCAAGCAGTTTATTAAGCAAAGCTGAGCACTTGGTACAAGACACAGGTGGACAAATCAGCTAGGCTGAGCACCGCAACCTGTTGGGGTCTTAGAGATCATATACTTTTGTTTGTTTGTTTTTTGTATTTTTCTGAAGCTGGAAATGGGGAGAGACTGTCAGACAGACTCCCGCATGCGCCCCACCGGGATCCACCCTGCACGCCCACCAGGGGTGATGCTCTGCCCACCAGGGGGCGATGCTCTGCCCCTCCGGGGTGTCACTCTGCCGCGACCAGAGCCACTCTAGCGCCTGGGGCAGAGGCCAAGGAGCCATCCCCAGCACCCGGGCCATCTTTGCTCCAATGGAGCCTTGGCTGCGGGAGGGGAAGAGAGAGACAGAGAGGAAGGGGGTGTGGAGAAGCAAATGGGCGCTTCTCCTATGTCCCCTGGCCGGGAATCGAACCCGGGTCCCCCGCACGCCAGGCCGACGCTCTACCACTGAGCCAACCTGCCAGGGCCGAGATCATATACTTTTTAACTCTAACTTTCAAGTTTCCTTTTTGCTGATACTCTGACCATCATACAGTATTTCAGGGCCGTTTGGATATTTGGTGATTTTATTCTGGCAGACCGTGTTATCTCTGACCCCCTCCTTCAGTGGGTGAGATAAAACCCCCTTTGTTCCCCTTTTCCTGCTCCAGTGCCTATCCTATCTAACAATAGCATGCCTTTGAAATGTAAGGGTAATTTTTTACTGCACTCCTCAGAGCAAGCATATCAGCAGAGCAGAAGCCAACCACCCCCATTGTTGTAATTTTTTTTTTTTTTTTTTTTTTTTTTACAGAGGCAGAGATAGACAGGGACAGACAGACAGGAATGGAGAGAGATGAGAAGCATAAATCATCAGTTTCTCGTTGCGCGTTGTGACTTCTTAGTTGTTCATTGATTGCTGTCTCACATGTACCTTGACCACGGGCCTTCAGCAGACTGAGTAACCCCCTGCTGGAGCCAGTGACCTTGGGTCTAAGCTGGTGAGCTCTTTGCTCAAGCCAGATGAGTCCGTGCTCAAGCTGGCGACCTCGGGGTCTCGAACCTGGGTCCTTCCGCATCCCAGTCCGACGCTCTATCCACTACGCCACCACCTGGTCAGGTCCCATTGTTGTTATTATCACAGTCATTGTTAGCTATCATATTCCTGCCCATGTAAAAGAAATTTCAGTATATACATTTTTACTTTCAACTATTACCCTGCTTTGTGTTCTCAGCCTCCCTAATCTATCACCAATTTCATGTAACCCCCTTGTCTTCCGCTTTGCTTCTGATGTACAAAATACGGGCAAAACACCATTTTCCAGATCACTTTTTCAATCTGCTGAGAGTTTACCAGCAATTGTCCACAGTTTGGCTAGAATAAACTCATAAATATTCTACAGGTCTGGTCGCTGCTTAACTTGACTAGGGAGATCTGGGGGGGGGGCTCCCTCTGCTGATGAAACATCTCCAGGGAGATGGCGCCCCTCCATGGAATGAGAGCCACTCTACACAGGGAGGGCCCCCTCGGAAGGTCACCAAATCCAAGGAGGGAGACCCTCTCCAGGGTTTTGTACCCTCTCTGAGGAGGAAGCTCCTGTCTAAGGCGAGGCTGCAGCTCCTTTCCAGGGACTGACCCAACCACAGGGAGGTGTCCTACCCTCGCCATCCCCACCACGCCCCGTCAACCAAACGCTGTCAGCCCCGCCCCTCCCCGTCCCCCCTACCCTGATCCTAGCTGTCCGAGAGGGATGCTGACCCCGCCCCTCGCAATATGCCCCTGCTCAGTCTCCCCTTCCCCCAGCCCCCTGCCAAAGACCCCGCCCAGCGCCGCCAGCCCTGCCCCTCGCCTTATCACCCCCTCGCTGTCTCAGGCCTCACGCCTTCCCCGCCCCATGCCATCCAAGCGCCTCGCCTGCCCCTACTGACCTGACTCCTCTGCCACTGTCCTTCCAGCCCGTGCTGTCCGACCCGCCTCGCGCCGGCCCTCCCCTCGTGGTCCACACCCTGCGCCATTGGTCCCTCCCCATCACCGCCCCACGCCATCCGAACCCCGCCCCGCGCCATTTCTAAAATATAACCATATAAAGAGATTCAAATTGAAAGATGGGAAAAGACACGTCAGTGCGGTGATGCAGAAGTAGATTGACAGTGTCTGGTTACATGCACTCAGCTTTTCACTTCAAATTGCGCACCATATTGCAGCAGAGGACAAAACTTTCTGGTGACTTTTACCTAGCTGTTATTCTCAAGATGCACACGAGATGGCAGCAAAAACATAGTTGTGGGCTTTTTTCCTAGACGGGTCCATTGTGATATTGATCCAAATATGTGCAAAACAGAAAAGCAAACGCCTTGGCTGGACGGCTCAGTTGGTTGGAGCATCGTGCTGAGATGCAGAGGTCGCTGGTTCAGTCCTTGGCTGGGGCACATACAGGAACAGATTGATGCTTCTGTCTCCCTCTCGCCCCCTTCCCCTCTCTGGTTTCAGTTAAAGAGTAAAAAGAAATAAAATTTAAGCAACAGCCCTGCCTACTGCATTAAATGAGAATCTAGACCTGGTAATAATTCCTATTTTCAGACCCTCACATGCCTCATCTTACCTATTGCTCCCATTTGCTGAATGAAACAGGGACGATTGTTATCTCCATTTCACAGATATCTGAACTAAAGACTGATTCTAACATAGTTCAAATTCCAGAACCAATGGTCCAACATGGGCTAGAAGAGTGTGAACTCACAGTATCCTGGACAAATCGAGCAATCCAAGTACTCCTTGCAGCCTTGTGTTGAATATTGTACAGTGGTACCTGGAGATACCAAGCTCATAAGTCAGTTATATCAAACTGCCGATACTGGACCCATGTGCCAACACGCCAACTAGCAGCAGCTTCCCGAATCACAACTCGTATCTCAGAATTTCGCTCAGATCTCGAACAAAAATACAGATAGAGCTGCAGCTCGTATTTTAAAAAAAGTACGTTGGTCTGTTCATATCTCAAGGTACCACTGTACTTTAATTTTTATTTATGTTTTTTTATTTTTTTATTTTATTTATTCATTTTAGAGAGGAGAGAGAAAGGGGGAGAG
Organism: Saccopteryx leptura; assembly: GCF_036850995.1. Classification (NCBI taxonomy): domain Eukaryota; kingdom Metazoa; phylum Chordata; class Mammalia; order Chiroptera; family Emballonuridae; genus Saccopteryx; species Saccopteryx leptura. The sequence goes on along the minus strand of NC_089516.1, from coordinate 138,601,277 downwards.
AGAGGGGGGGGAGAGAGAGAGGAGAGAGAGACAGAGAAAGAAGGTGGGGAAGAGCTGGAAGCATCAACTCCCATATGTGTCTTGACCGGGCAGGCCCAGGGTTTTGAACCGGCGATCTCAGCATTTCCAGGTCGACGCTTTATCCACTGCGCCACCACCGGTCAGGCAATTTTTATTTATGTTTTTAAGAAAAACTGCTCATAACCTGATGATCCACTTGCCATGCTCTCACCCGAGGTGGTGTTTGAGGTGGAACTTGGGCAGGAAACGAGATAGGATAGGTGGAGAGGGAGGAGTTAGTCTGGCCCTTCCCAGGTGCTCAATCAACAGATCCCTTTAAGAGTGCCCTGCCCACTTCTATCCCCTCCCTGTCTTTACAATCTGTTCTTCTGTCCAGAGCATTACTCTGCTTCTACCCATGTGTCCTTCCTCTAAGACCTCAATTGACAGGAGCTTCCCATGAGCTCGGAATAAACTCTAGAGCTGACTTCTGGCTCCACCACCTGTAAGCTGTGTGATTTCAGGCAAAAAATTAAAACTCAGTCTCCTCATTCATCAAATGAGGAGAACGGCTCCCTCTCCGGTGGCAGTGTGGATTCAGGAAAGTGGTACATGTTAGCTCCTGCTAAACGTGTGACCAGCACTCTCTATCCCTCTGTCCTGTCTTGGTCCATGCCTCATACAACATTTATATTAATCCCCTCCTCTCTGTAGCCACCACCACATGGCATGTGAGGCCTTGGAGTTCAGGACGGCCCTCCTGCACTCTGTCCTTGCTGTTCCCAGCTGACATCCAGGCCAATAATAAACTGATATGGCCAAGCACCCGGAAGCCCAGGATTAGCCAAGGACACCCTCCCAGTCCTTGCACCCTCACAACCTCTTCATTCCTTGGAGACCACAGGCTGAGAAGGGACCCTGAGGCCACCTGATAAGGGGAGGTATCCAGAATAAAAAGGCAGAAGGACTCAGTGCCCATAACCTCCACCATTATTATGACTTGCTCTTGGCCTTCTCCAGAAGCAGAGCAGCTATGGCACAGAGGGGCCAGACCCACAGGCTGCTGGGATGTTTTCCCTAAACCCCTTCCTGGCATCTAGTTTGAGATCCTCAAGCTGTAGCAATAGTTCATATGGCCTTACTGGGGTCCCTGTAAAGATGGGACTCTCAAACTTATATATTTTTAAAAATTAATTTAAAAGTTTTCATTTATTAATTTTAGAGAGAGAAGACAGAGAGAGGTGGGGAGGAGTGGGAAGCATTGACTGGTAGGTGCTTCTCCTATGTGCCTTGGCCAGCAGAGATTGGGGTTTCTAACCAGCAACCTCAGCATTTCCAGCTTGATACTTTATTCACTGCACCATCACAAGTCAGGTTATTTATTGATTTGAGAGAGCAAGAGGAAGGGGAGTGGGGGGAAACAGACAGAGGCTGAGAGAGAGAAACATTGATTTGATGTTCCACTTATTTAAGCATTCAATGGAAGCTTCTGACACGTGTCCTGACCAGAGATCAAACCCACAACCTTGACATATTGGGAGGACACTCTAACCCACTGAGCTACCTGGCCAGGACTCCACCCTATTAATTTTGTAAGTTAGCTCTCAATATGCCAATGTGGCTTATCTATATCCATGGCTAAGAACTGGGACACGTTCCAGTGCGTGATGACCTGGGCCTTCTTTACTCACCCCTGCCTGACTGGAACACAGGGGACAATGAACTTCTGAGGACATAGTGGGTTCCTGAAATGGGCCATCAAGCCTAGAAATACTTGAGCTTTCATGCTGATTAAGCTAAATGGAATGCTGAAGCTTCTTCCTAAAACAGGCTTTCCTAGATTTATAAACTATAATGTGCTATTTTCTTACCTCTCTTTCTCCACAAATAGCCAGCTATCTGTCTTTGTAAACACAACAACCATTACTTGACAGACACCAGATGCTGGCCATAGACAGACTCGGGACCCCAGACATAGATCCTACATTCCTCCACCTAAACAACAGCCCCAAAACCAAAAGTAGGACCCTGGACTCCAGGCCCCAAACCAAACACTGTTCTCCAGACCCAAGTCAGACCCTGGAACCCAAATGCCAGGCACCAGAGACTGACACAAGATCTTGGACACCAGATGCCACACATTACATCTTATGGCTAGAGCTGTGTGTGGAAACCAAGACATGGAGACACACACAGAGGGACCCCACACCCCAGGTGCCACACAACTCAATATAGATTCAACCACAGACCCCAGAGACTGAATCCACATCTGTAACCAAGACCCTACAGCCAGATTCCAGACATGGAGCCGGACAACAGACCCAAGTTTCCACACGACAGACGCAGGAGCTGAACCAGATCCTCACAATGTAAACACAGCCGGGACTCAATACAGAAACCTCATGACTCTGAGTCCAAGCAGCTAGCTTCTCAGATGTGTTTTCATGCCGCTAAATGAGGGAGCACTACAGAATTTCACCAAAGCCTACAAAAATTAACCCAAACGGTTGACAGTGAACAAAAATGACAGTAACCCCAGCTGGCAGAGGTCCACGTCTCTGCTGCAGCACTTTCCTGAAGTTAGCTTCTCATCCTTTCTCTTTACATGGCCAGCTCATTGATATAGTGGGGGATAAAAAACAGATTTTCCTATTACCTTATAAATTCCAACAGCTGTGGTAATAATTAAAGGAACTTAATCAGAAGAACAAGTGATACCCAACATATGCTCAAGGTGATTTCATATTTCAAAGAACACAACACAGTGAAGTAATGGGGTCCTCTCAAAGGAAGAAGGCTGTGCCTTGTGAAGGTAAGGGGTCGTGCCTGTAGCTCTGGGTCCAGGCGTTGTGGAAGGGGTCTCACCTAACAAAGAAGTCCTGTCACATTGGTTCTGTTCCCTGTGAGAATAGGAAACAGGCCCACCAGAGAGAATGGGGGGGCCTGTCACATCAGCTCTGGAACCTGTGAGTGTGAGGAGAGGTCCCTCCCTGAGAGAGTAAGGAGGGCATCATGTCATTTTTGATCCACGTCAGTGCAAGGAAAGGTCTTTCCCTGAGAGCATAGGCCATCCCATCACACATGCTCTGTGTCATTTGATGGGGTGGAAGGGTCACAACTGAGAGAGTAGATGGTCTGGGTTTGATCACATTGCCTCTGGTCCCTGTGATGTTAGAAGGGGGTCCTACCACAGGAGTTGTGGTACAGCAGTGTTGGGTCTTCTGACTGGTGAGGGGCCCCACCTAGGAGGGGGTGAGGTGAGCTTTGGATTTTGTCTCGGTGGAGAGGAGTCCCACCTGGGAGAGTGGTGAGCTTTCTCCTACGCCCTTTAGTTCCTAACATTATGGAGACACAGACATCCAGAGCTGGAGGTGATGGGAGGCGCCTTGGATATTCACTGTGTCCCTGCAACATGACAATGGCAGATGCTCGGTATATGGGTACTGTTCCCATGGTGCACACTAGCTGATTTTGTGAAAGAGAGAGATAGGGACAGACAAGTGAGAGAGATGAGAAGCATCAATTCTTTGTTACAGCACCTTAGTTGTTCATTGATTTCTTTCTCATGTGTGCCTTGACCACAGGGGTGGGGGACTACAGTAGACGAGTGACCCCTTGCTCAAGCCAGCAACCTTGGGCTCAATATGGTGAGCCTTGCTCAAACCAGATGAGCTCATGCTCAAGCCAGCGACCTTGGGTTTTGAACCTGGGTCCTCGGTGGCCAGGTCACACTCTCCCCACTGTGCCACCGCCTGGTCATAAGGGCTCTTTTTTAGCAGTTTCAACTTTTTAAAATTCTCTTAGATATTTTACCCAAGGCCATTTCAAAACCTATTGGTTTCCACTATTCTTTTGCCAAAAATGGGGAACCCATGTTGGGGTTCTTGAGCCCACAGCTCAGTGGGAGGAGACTGAAGCAGATTTAGAGTGTTTCCTGCTGGCGTGCACCCAAATGTGTGCAGGGTTCCACTCAGACAGCGTGGAGAGTCCTGTCACACTGGCTCTGCCTCCTTGGAGTGTGGCCAGCCATCTTCCCTGAGGGAGTCTTTCTGCACCTCTCAGCCCAGGACTCTGTGCAACTCGTACACCAGATGTCAGACACGTGGATCCAGGGAACAAACCTATCAGGAACTTTGTTTTGTCACCTGTAAAAGTGGTCACTTTCATAGCTTACAACATGCCTTGTACAAAACCTTGGCTTCGCCTGACCAGGTGGTGGCACAGTGGATAGAGCGTCGGACTGGGATGCCGAGTACCCAGGTTCGAGACCCCGAGGTCGCCAGCTTAAGCGCGGGCTCATCTGGTTTGAGCAAAAAAAAAAAAAAGCTCACCAGCTTGGACCCAAGGTCGCTGGCTTGAGCAAGGGGTTACTTGGTCTGCTGAAGGCCCACGGTCAAGGCACATATGGGAAAACAATCAATGAACAACTAAGGTGTTGCAATGCGCAACAAAAAACTAATGATTGATGTTTCTCATCTCTCCGTTCCTGTCTGTCTGTCCCTGTCTATCCCTCTCTCTGTAAAACAAACAAACAAACAAACAAAAAAACAAAACAAAAAAACAAAACCTTGGCTTCAGACTTGGCTCTGCCACCTAAAAGCCTGTGAGGTTGGACCTCGCTGTGCTCACGTGAACTGGAACCAGAATTAGTGTGCTCTCAGATATGGTATGCGGTCCAGCTGATGGACTCACTAAAAGTGGTCCAATCAGAATGACTCTTTTATTTTAGAACCTGATACGTGTAGCCCAGAACTACTCTGGGCACCTTTTTCTGGTCCTCACAGGCTGGCTGCACTGATTCCCCACTCACCCCCAACCCACTCCACTCATGTGACACACTCTGGACCACATCACTAACTTTGTTTGGGTTCTGATAGTTGGATAGAAATATAACGCATAGCCACTGACAGACACCACACCCAAAGTGAAAGAACAGGTGGGTATTCAAAGACAGCCTCGATTTCATTGTTGCTTCCTCTCCCATCTCACTTTACGCACTCACTACGCACACAGGGAAGTGACCGAGGATCAGGACTTCTTATTCCACAGACAGGGGAAAACCGAGCCTCCTCAAAGCCCTTACATCTTCTCCTTCCTCCCTTTGGGGAAGTTTCACATTCAACCATACAGGAGAGAGGGTCACTCCAGACCTGACCCACTCAACATGTCCTTAGCATAACTCCCAGAATGTTAACATTCTCCTCCGTAGCAACACGCTGACACACGAAGAACATGTAAAACACTGTGGATCCGCGAAGTCATCAGTGGATGACATTTCAGATTTGTCCATCCTCCTCTGATGACGGTACTTCCTACATTTGAGGCGGGGGAGGTGGGGGCACCCCATGTCCAGTCTCCATCACCATCTCCCTCTCCCATCCTCTCCCTCACCTCCTTCCCTCCTGCAGTCCCCCACCCTCTGCTGTGTCTAAGAACTGTTTTTTTTGTGTGTGAAAGAGATAGGGACAGACAAGGGAGAGAGATGAGAAGCATCAATTCTTCGATGCAGCACCTTGGTTGTTCATTGATTGCTTTCTGATGTGCCTTGACCACAGGGGGCTACAGCAGACCGAGTAGCCCCCTGCTCAAGCCAGCGACCTTGGGCTCAATCTAGTGAGCCTTGCTCAAACCAGATGAGCTCATGCTCAAGCCGGCGACCTTGGGTTTTGAACCTGGGTCCTCGGCGGCCAGGTTACACTCTCCCCACTGCGCCACCACCTGATCATAAGAGTTGTTTTTAGCCCGTTCAACTTTTTTTTAATCCTCTTATTTTACCCAAGGTCATTTCAAAACTTATTGGTTTCCACTATTCTTTTGCCAAAAATGGAAAACCCAGGCTGGGGTTCTTGAGCCCGCAGCTCAGTGGGAGGAGACTGTCTCTACCCTTGATGGTCTCTGTCTGTGACAAAGACTGAAGCAGATTTAGACCCATTAACAAAATAAAGTGTCCCCGAGTTTCTGCATGCACAAAAGACCTGAGCGGTGAGCACAGAGCTGGTGTGCTTGTTAGACAAGCGACCTTAGAGAATACACCTGGGAGCCAGTGACGGGGCAGAGAGGTTCCATACGGGGCACTAAGTGGTGGACAAGTACCCAGGGCACACTTATGGTGCCCAGGACATCGTGGGGTGACAGGGACACACATGGGGTGACGGGACTTGGATACATGACTTGTTCTGACAACCTTGGGTGTGTAGTGTGTTTACTCTTTTTTCAAGTGTCAACTTTAGGTGTCCACACTCTGAGGACACAAGTGCTCTTTGGGACAAGTTCAATGACCTCACCTGGGTGTGGGGTGGAAGTGGACGCAGGTGAAGTGATGGCCCTATGTCCTCACCAAGGGTCATTGTACTCATCCCTGCTCCCGTCTTGTTTAGATTTTCCTGAGACAAAGTCGACAGAAATACTTAGATTCAGCAAACAGGTCATCTTTTCCTCTGGACTGAACGTGGATCGTGGGGACAGACTGCCTGGGGATGTGTGGTCCGTGGTGGGGAGGTTTGGGTGCAGCCACCATGAGTGAGGGGATCTGGGTCCCTGCCAAGACCAGGTGGTGAGGGTAGGTAGAACCCTTTGGGGGAGGGCATGGTGGAAACGAAGACAAAACCTGCTGCAGAAACAGTGCCGACCCCCTAACACCACAGACACCTGAACACAGCTTCCCCCCCACAAAGGGTCAAGCTGTCTGCAGCCTCACAGCCCATGGATGGTGGGGTGGTGGTAGGGGCTTAGACATTGTCAGTAGACAGCTGGGGCCAAATTAATGAACCACAAATACCCCAGAGGAACCATAGGTCTCCTGCTGACCCCATTGCTGGACCCTGGAAACACGCAGAGCCAAGAGCAGCCCCCAGGGAAACCGTCACTGGTGGGTCGGTCACCCTCTCACACCTGCACTGGGACGCCCCTCGCTGCTGTCTCAGACGAAGGTCCCAGGGACAAAGGTGACGTGTGTGCCTGAGGTCCCGCGTGGCCAGCAGGCCGGGGCAAGGCCAGGAGGCCAAGGGGAGCTCCTTGCCCAGCGTGGAGGTTCCTGCCGCAAGCGCTATTCAGGCGGCAGGGGCGCGAACAGGTGCCCCCGGGAGCAGCTGGGAGCGGGTAGGGGGGGGGGGGAGGCGGCACGGAGAAACAGCACCCCCTCCCCCGAGAAATCCAGGAAAAGATGGCATTGGTGAGCCCCGGAAGAGACGCTCAGCATCCCGAAATCTGAGACAGCGGGCTCTCCTGGACGAGGTAGCTCTCTCCACCCCTAACCCTGTAAGCGTCTCCTTCGCAAAGCTGGTCCTGTTCCTGAACCCCCAAACCCTGAAAACGTGGCTGCAGGCTCGGGGACCTCACGCAGAGGCATCCAAGCAGGCGGCGGGGAAGATGTTCACAGTGTGGGTGGGGTGGGGGGAGGAGAGGACGGAGCCCCAGGGGGCCCGGGGATGTGAGGGCCGTGGGAGGGAATCAGAACCCGCCCCCCCCAGGAAGAGGTTCTACCTCCTTTTTTGGGGGGGAGGGCAGACTACACTTGGACTCATTCTCCCCTGCACGGCTCCTCTAGGTCCTGAGAGCCAGAGGTGAGTGACTGACGAGACAGAAGGGGTGACAACCTGGCCGGGGTGGGGTGGGGGCGCAGTGGGCGGGTCTCAGCAGCCCCTGACCTGGTGCACAGGGCACCCGGAGATCCGGGGCTGTCTCGCCCTCAGCCCCCATATGGGGGAGGGGTTACTGCGGCCAATGCTGGGGACACCGTGCAGCTGACTGGAGCACCTGGCCTTGCTATGTGCCCCGGCCCCTTGGCCTCAGCCCGCCCAGGATGGGCACAACCCAAGTGCTACCAACCGCCCGCAGGAACGCTGAGGGTCCCCCAACAGCCGAAAACCCCGAGTTACAGGGAAGCCTTGTGTGTCTGGGGGGGGGGCTGATTCTGTCTTCAGCTCCGCAGTCACAAATGTCCTGCACAAAGCGGGCTGCCCTCAGTCCAGAAGTCTCCGCAGAGGTAACCACGGAACCCCCCACCTTTCTAACCCTGAGCTTCCCGTCCTGCAGACTCTGTCAGAGCACAGCCCTCTGCCCAGGCTGACAAAGGACAGGGAAGGGAGTGGGTCCCAGAAGGTCCAAGGTGGATAAGACGTCACAGAGGGGAGACGTTAATGGTGCCCAACAACTATGTCCCTCTGGGGCACTGGGCTGTCCTGGGGGAGGGGCCAATGGGCCTGAGCTGAATGGGCAGAGAAGGAAAGGAGGCCATGGGGAGCGAGTGGGCAGCAGTATGTCCCCGAGACCACAGCTGCCCTGGGGCACCTACAGCCTGCAGCTCAGAGGAGTGCCTAGAACTGAGGTGTGAGGACTGTACCCACAAAACCTGCAAAGAGCCGCCCCAAATGTCCCTCCCATCTCATTCACTGCTGGGTCCTTTCCTCTCGCCAGGGAGGGACATGGGGGCTCAAGGTCCATTGTGACTGGACAGGCCACTGAGCCAGAGAGAGAAGCACGGAGGGACTGCTGCTGTGTCCTGGTCAGCGATGGGGCTGAGGAAGTCTGCAGGATGAGACCTGCCCAGGAAATTAGTTCCCACACTCAGGCAGCACACCCTGATGGGGTCTGGGACAAGGGCCACTCAGGGCTAGGAGGGCAGGACACTTCAGGAAAGAACATGGGCACTTGCAGAACCGCTGCTCAGAGATCACAGACCCAGGCCACGGGCACGAAGACACCAGAGGGCTGGGATGAAGGCGTGTTTGCTCTGGCCTGGGGCCCAGAGGGACCACAAGTAGGAACCACAGTCAGAGTGGGGTTGGGCCTTTAGATCACCTCGTTCTCTGACCACTGACCCTGTGGTCACACGCAGGACAGCCGCCTTCCCCGTCCCCTGTCCTGTGACCATGGGTCTCATGGTCACAGCCGGGCATCCTGACACCCCCAAGAGGGTCTGTTCCCCACACACTGGAGGCTGTGAGGGCCGTGGGTCCCCCTTCATGCTGGGCAGTGCTGTCTCCACAGTGGGGTCCTGCTCTGGACTTAGGGGTTGCAGCTGCTGCTGCCAGCCTGGAGCTCAGTAGGGCTGTTCCGGGTGGGGGCCCCTCCTCCTCCCTCTCCCAGGAGCAGGTATTCCCAGCGTCCAATGGAGGTCCACAGGAGTGTTTTCGGAAGTGCCCAAGTCTGAGAAGGGAGACCAGAGCGGAGGCCCAACTGGAAACTCTGCTGGAGGGACAGAGGCTGGAGGAGCTGAGTGAGGTCCGCAGAAGTGAGTGAGATCCTCTGAGGTGAGGGACTGAGGTCCCCGAGGTCTGTCTGGACTGAGGCCGCACAGGAAGTCAAGCCAGCAGGCACAGCATGGTCCCCACAGGGCCCCCTCTCCTGTCACTCAGGATCTGCCTGGACCCGGACCCTAGGAACCCCAAGGGAGGGGGCAGTGGGACCCGTGTAACCCACGGGCAGCAGGGTGTGAACCTCCTGGGCTCAGAACTGCTGACCTAGGGGACTGGGACCCTGATAAGCCCCGCTGGGCTCAGGGCTGCTGACCTGGGGGAGGACTCAGTGCCCAGCTCCCCTGTCCCTGCTGCGTGCGGGCAGGGTTTCCTGGACTGACAGTGCCGTGAGTGTCTGGGTACCTGGTGAGGACCAGGGCAGGAATCACCACATCAGAGCCGACCACCTGCACTCTATGTCCCTGTTTCCTGTGCACTCAATGATCTGGTGACCGCAGGCATGCAGGGTCCCATAGCCTGGGTGCTGCTGCTTCCCCAGGCCCACAGCCCTAGGCCCACAGCCCCGGTCCCAGGACCTTGACGGTCACAGAAGTACTTCCTTTGTGCATGTGGCTTTCCCGAGCCAGGGGCTCCTGTTGACGGACAAAGGGTGGACCCCAGCCACGGTTTCACGTCACTTCTGTCCTGGAAGGGATGTCAGAATCCTTGTGCAGCTCCTGTTAGGGAACATTCATCCTAAAGACAGGGGTACCAGATGTTACGGTGTCTCAGCACAAACTCTTCTCAGCCCCTGCTGGACTGGATTCTCTTTGGGGTCAACTCAACCATTTCCCACAAGACAGACCTGCTCAAGCTTCGGGGGCCAGGACACCATTGTGTCACCAAGGCCCTGAGACCCTGAGCTGGGAACCACATGCTGGGACCTCAGGCCATGGCTCTGCCTGGTTGAGCACAGCAGACCGGGTGTCAGGGCTGCATGCTGGGACAACTCACAGTGTCTCTGACGTAGCGACTGTCACCCCCTTAACACCCACATCTCCCTCCGTGCCTGAGCCGGGAACCATCCACAGCAGTGACTTCCTCCCAGAGAACAACAAATACATGAAACTCAGCTTTGACACAGATTTTTGTGGTCAGACAACCCAGGCGTTGAGAATACACATGAAGGAGCTTCAGAAATGTGAACTGTGTCCAGGTCCCAGGGAACTAATTTTAAACATAAAATTGTGCCTTTTCCTATTTACCTTTGCTTTATAAAGAGTTCTGAGGTTCACATTACCTTCAGCTTCCCAGGGGCCATTAACCGAAGGTCTGCATGTAATTGTAAAGATGACTTCTCCAGATTTTTTGTTAAAGGGATGTGTTCTTCCAGCAGGATGTTCCGGGCGAACTGACTTCCAGGTCGCAGGTAGAGACTGCCGCTATGAAGCCGCTCAATAAATGTGGAGCCACCAGGCACATGCTGACCTGGACTTTCCCTCTCAAAACACTCCCTCGTCAGACACATGGTGGGCATCCCCTGGTCTGCCCAGCCCAGACCGCCTTCCCCCAACGACACAACAGCCTCCATTCCTGCCTTTTTCCCTCCCTCACTCCCACTTGTGGTTGTTCTCAGGTTCAGGGCTCCTGTGGGCCCAGTGGACCCTGTAACCGGGAGGGGACAAGGCTGTCAGCGGTGCAGAATGGTCTTGCACCTTTTCTCCCCCATATGAAGCCCAACACTTCCTCTCTGGGGCCCCAAGACCCCAACCTCGTCCTCCTCCTTGTGGCCCCACTGAGCTGAGCCCCTGCAATGCTGTCAGGACCAGGAAGTGAGTCAGGGTGTGCCTGAGGCAGCCCTGGGGTGAGCTCTCTCCTCATTACTCCAGGAGCAAGGACAGGGGTGCCGTCCATGGGGGTACCAAGAGGAGAGCCAGCCTGAGACCAGAACCCCCACCAGGGCCCCGTTTCCCTGAGCCAGGGAGGAAGTAGCCTGCTTGCAGCAGATGAAGCCTGGAACTGGACTGGCGGGTGAGGGCAGCAGCCAGGAGAGGACGTGAGGCAGATTGCAAAGGGACAGTGCTGCCCCCAGGTGGCCACCGGCTGCAGGACCTCAGGGCTTAGAGGGCACCCCAGGAGGAGTCCACCCCCAGGGTCTCCTCAAAACCCCACCAGCTCAAAGAACCGTGGGGGCTGATCCCCAGGGCTGAGCTGAACGGAGACAGAGAGCAGATGCTCTGCAACTCCGGCTCATGGGGCTGTCCTGGGTGTGTGTCCTGCAGCAGGGGCTGTCTTGTCCCCATGGAGCCTCACGAGCATCCTGCAGCACCTCCACCCTGTGGACCAGACGGGGCAGCCAGGAGCACAGGTTTGCTCTACACTCGGAGCCCAACCCACAGGGATAGCAGGGTAGGGCCATGTCACCCATGAGCAGCCTCAGGAGCTCCTGTGCTGTCCATCCTGTATCCAGGATGCCCTGTGTGCAGCTGTCCTGAGGTCACTGTAACATACGACCATGTCACTATTCTCAGTCTGGGGCTCGGGAGGCTGCAGGGGTCTCCTGGGGCTGAAGTCAGGGTGTGGCAGGGCAGGTTTCCCCCAGAGGCCATGGGAAGGGGAAGTGTCATGGGGCTGGTTCCCCAATGTTGCAGGGGACACTCGGAGGCCTGTTGCTCTAGCTTGGGAAGCACCCCGTTGCTTGGTTGGTGGCCCTTTCCTGCACCTGCAAGACCAGCCCAGTGACGTCCTGACCTTTCCCTGACTCAGCTTCTGGCTTTGCCTGCACATCTCTGACCTGACCCTGGCCTTGCTTCTTCCACCTGGTTAGGATCCGGGTGATGGCACGAGGGGAAACCAGGGAAACATAGACTCACCTGTCTCAGGGTCTTACTCGGATCCTATCTGCAAAGTCAACCTGCCCATTCAGGTGGACTCAGGTTCTGAGGGTGGAGACGTGGACACCCAAGAGGACAGGGTTTACACCTTCCCAAACCCAGTTTCCCAGCACTGCCGGGCCAGGGGGCCAGGGTGGGAAGGTTTGGGAAGGAACAGGTTTGAGGGTGGAGGGGGGGCGTGATGGACCTGTCTGGCGGCCTGAGCCTCACAGAGTAACACAGAACAACCAGCGCTCCATGGTGTGAGGACAGATCGCGCACACCCTTCTCCATGCTCAGGACGGGGCAGAGCTTCATTTCCCCGCACGCTGTGGGTCTGGGACAAATTCACCAACGCCCCAGTCCCGGTGGGTGCAAGTCTGCAGGAAAACCCTTCACTGCTTTCTGTGTGAGGGAGGGAAAGACTCCTCCGCTTGGCCCTGTGGTAGATCCTGCGCTGTTCTCCAACCCCCCCCCCCAAAAAAAAAGTACATCAGTCTTTAACCACGGGAGGCCCCTATGGGCTGTGTGCCCAGGTCTGTCTTGAGGCGCCTGCGTCTGCAGCCCTCTGGTGGCGGGTTTGCACCAAGATGCAACTTCCTGCTTCTTGAAATGATGCGGGACGTTTGCTTTTGTTTGCACGAGGCGGTCACAACCACGAGGACTGGGCTCTCCCGTCTCGCAGCTGCAACCTACGGGAGGAGAGCCAGCCCACGTGACACAGCGACCGGCAGCGCCCACCACCCTCCCCGTTCCCCACGGACTCCCTGCCTGCGGACCTGCCTCTCTCTCCAACTGAAGGGAGGGCCCAGGCAATGCGCCTGTTCATTCTGGAAAGAGCTTCCGAAATTTGCCGTAGGCAGAGTTGCTGATGATGACCTCGATGTTGGCCACACCGGCCTTGGTGACCACGTGGACGTCCTGCACCATGGCCTCCTCGTGCAGCCAGCTGGGGGGAGGGGAGGCTTAGGGAGATGGGTCGGGCAGAACTGCGGGCACACAGAACTGCTTACCAGGGCGACCTGGCCACACGCAGGGCCCCACACTGCGAGTTGGCCCAGAGGGGTCACTGCTGGCCGCTCAGACCAGAGCTGTGGGGGCGTCCAGTGGGGACCAAGGGCCCGCCTGCACCACCCGCACCTCACAGCCCATGCACCTCAGCTGCAGACCTGCCAGCCTCACCCGCAGGGTCAGGACCCGCCCTCCCTGTTTCCCTCAAAACAGCGTCTTCCAGCTGGGCCTTCAACTCCTCCAGCCCCAGCCCCAGGAGGACTGACACGGCTAAGACACGCGGTTCCAACACCGGTACCTGTGCCAGACCTCAGAGTCGCTCAGCCATGGTCCCCCGCCCACGGGGCCCCCACTGCGTCTCCTTCAGTGCCCAAGACAGGACACGGCCTGAAGTGCTGCACAGGTGAACAGTGGTGTTTCAACACTAGGAGGTGTGGGGTGCAGAGCTGGTCACCCAGGCTGCGTCACCCGCAGGCACCCAGGCTGTGTGGGCAGGCTCACCCTGGCACCAGGTCCACGTTATTGTGGACCTCCAGCACGGAGTCCAGCAGCTGGGTGGGCAGGCACAGGACACACAGGGCGGAGAACACACTGGCCTTCTGCAGCTCGGTCTTGGGGTGGCTCAGGTCTCTCACATACACGATCAGATCCTGAGGACTGGACGGAACACATGGTCAGGATGTGGGGCCCCTCTCAGCCCCACACGGAGACTGCGCTGCCCCACAGTCCCCAGGCCTGGGTGGGACAGAGGGCAAGGTTCCCAAGACTCCACAGCGGGTCCTGCCTCCCACCCCACCAGAGCAGTGTTGCATGCGAAGCTTGGGGCTGCTCCATCCTTCTCAGAAATCCTAGAATTTGCCTTCCTTTCATATTTTAAACAGTGCCTTTTGCCTCACTGCACTTTACAGGTTGCTTCATTATGCAAAACTTGGTAAAAGCCACCTGTGAGTTTCCACTGGAAAAGGTACCATTTATATGTGTGTGCAGTACTCACTTGTGGGATCTTTGGGGGGAGAGCTGGACTTAAGTTTAAAAATGTTTTATTTCAGAAAAGTTTTCTATTTTCAGAAAACTGGCAAAGGCATTTGAGATGTGGCCTCAACCACTCGTGCTGTGCATCCAAAATCACTGTCACAGCCCAGGGCTGCAGTGGGACGTTCTCATAAACACACCCCAGAGTTGTTCAAATTTCACTGTCATTCTCATGACCCTATGTATCCCGGGATGACAGCAAGAATGTCTTGTCCTCCCTGGCTGTGTCCCATCCTGTGGGAGGCCCCTGGCCATGTCCTGTAGGAGGAGACCTGATGTCCACTGTTTTCACGTGTTTGAGGGCCCAGCCCTGATCAGTGCATGCTCACCGAGTGGGCCACATCCTTCAGCATGGTGGAGGACTCTATCAGGCTGTGGGGCAGCTGGGACAGAAAGCCAATGGTGTCCATGTAGATGATTGTCATGCCGGATGGCAATGACCCTGCGTGGGCCATGACATCCAGTGTCGTGAACAGCTGTTCCCATGGCTGGCCAGCAGCGTCTCTCATCAAAGCCTTGATGAGCATGGTTTTCCCTGGATGGTACAAGGATACTCGCTGCAGGAAGGGCCCCCCCATGTCCCCTATTTCCACTGGGGCAACACAGCAGGCACAAGTCCTTGTGGCGAGGTTTGTCCTGGGAGGTAGCAGTTTGTACGTGTATGTTATGCCTCTTTAGACCTGGAAGAACCCTCAGCTTGGGTTTTGAGAGAAGTCACCCTCTTTTACACACAGACCACTACTCCTTGAGGGTGGGGAGCTGGCTGAACCCCATGGAGGGGCTGGACCTCCGGGTGCTCGGCAGATGCTGAGTAACAGAGCACAGAACAGGGGTGCTGCCCATTTACCCACGGTGCCTGAGACTGCAGGGCTCAGGGCCCCTCCAGGACACCCGAGGTTCTGACTGTACCTAAGGATTCAGTTAGCACGTGGCCCAATGAACCCAACGACGCACCGTGATGCCCACTTCACACGACCCATGTGCTTCTGTCATCTGCAAGGGTGTCTGCTAGACTTAAAACGTGAAGTGTTCTCCAAATTCGAACACATCGGTAAGTGAGGGCGTCCACCCCGCTGTGGGGAGCTCGGCAAACACACCCCTATGTGACCACTGCTGTGGGCCTGACAAGCCCAGGGCACTCAGCTCACAATCGGTCTGCTCCTGCCCTCCGGCAGCCTCAGTGACCACCAGCCCCATTGTCTTTGTGAGTGGCCTTTGCTCACACACCAGCCCAGCACAGCAGGGGCCCCCACGTCTAATGCATCGCCCACTCACCACTGTTGTTGTAGCCCACCACAGAGACCACCGGGAATTCCTGCCGCTGGCACTGCCACCCCAGGAGCTGCCGCTTCACCCGCAGCTGCTCTAGGGCCTTCTGAATTTTATCTCCTTCTCCCTCATGAGACGCTGCTGCAGCTGCATGAACCACTCTCCTAGAAACACCCGAGGGGGCGGGTCAGAAAGCAGACAAAGAGGAGAAATTAGAGTGACCGCTGCATAACAGGCCCCCACGGGGACGTGGGCAGGGTGCTCATGGACATCACACAACACCTTGTCTGACACACAGCTCTGTCCAGCAAAAGGCAGCATTGCCCCCAACTTCCCCCACTGGGCCCCCCTCACTCTGCAGGAAGTAACAGCCTCAGAAGAACAGTCCCTGATGTCCCCAGGGAGCCAAGTGGCACCTCTAAGTTGTGTTACATCCTGACCCCCAGCATTTGTGAGTAGTACCTTATTGGAAAACTGGGTCTGTGTAGATGGGATGAGGTAGAGGGTCTGAGATGAGTCACTCTGGGTCAGGGGGGCCCTGCACCCAGTGACAGGGACCTTAGAAAAGACAGAGGAGACAAAAACACAGAGCAGAAGCCACGTGGGGATGGACACAGAGATGGGAGGGAGGTGGCCACCAGCCCAGGGATGCCTGGGGCCTCAGGAGCTGGGAGAGCAGAAGAACCCTTCCTGGAGCCTCTGGGGGAAGCACAGCCCTGGGACCCCTGGACCTTGGACATCTGCTCTCCAGGATGGAGGGAGAGTGAATCTTTGATGCTTTAATGCAAGAACTGTGGTCTGTAACAGGCTCCCAGGACCACCTAGACCCCTAACTTGTGGGATGTGACCGCAGATGAGGCCCACACGCAGCCCATGCCCCATCAGGACTGTTAAGGGATGCTGCCCCTTCCTTAATGTGGCTACCACGACTTACCCCCTTCCCAGCACTTGGTGAGGAGACCTTGGACACTTACCTGACCCCATGATGTAGCGAGAGCTCCCTCCACATCCATCCAGGTGGGAAATCCTGTCTTTCAGGCAGGACTTGTTGTGCAAACAGGGCAACCAGTTGATGGGAGAAGATGCAGAGGCTGTTCAGGGAGCACAGAGCAGGGGCACCACATCATGTGTGAGGGTGAGGGAAGGACGTTGTGTGGGGCCTGCAGATGGACAGGACCAGTGCACTGGGGTCCTCTCCAGTATGGGCCTTCACTAAGTCAGGACACCGGGTCCCACACAGGGTGATGCTGTCAGCGAATGAAGTCCCACACGGGGTGACGTTCCTCATGGAGGGACGAGCCCCAGGAGGCATCCGACACGCTGTGCCACCCAGGAGTGCGGCCAGCCATGTTCTATCCTTACCACCCCTGAGTAACAGTTGGACGTGTGAAAACAAGAAGAGGGTTGTCTGTTGTGATACCTGGTGCTGTTACCATACCTGAGCACAGGGAGCTCATCCAGGGCCACCTGCAGCTGTGCCTCCTAGGCGTTGCAGCGGAAAATGTGCAGGACCACCATGAACCAGTTGAACACCTGCACACCCCAGGTGGCCTCCAGTTCTCTCTAGAAGTGCAGAGTGTGTGAAACGACTGCACTGGGAGCCCGGCTCCATCACTGGTCCTCAGGTGAGAGGACCTGAAGGAAAACGGCTGGAGACTGCAGCCCTGAGACAAGTCTTCTGTCAGAATGCCGCCCCAGCAAGCATCAATAAGATTGTTTAAAGGAAGCACTGATCCTTATAGCCTTTTCCTGCATACCTGAAAGCTATTGGACAACTGCCGTTCTCTGCATCTGAACCCATTCTACGCTAATTTGCTCCAGGCTCTGCTAACTTGATTGATAACCAAAGACATGAATAAACACAAAGAGGCTGCAGAGATCTGGGCTCTCAGTCCTAGAGGCTGGGAATCCCCTGTACCCATCTTTTCTCCATGTTGTATCTTGTATGTTTTCCTTAAGTCCTGCAGTGCCTTCCCCTCATGCACACCCACTGCCAAACTGGCCGAGGCGGGGACCTGTCCCAAACACTGTGTCCTCTGTTCCTCCTGGGAGGCTGACCTGCACTTTGGCTGTGTCCCTGGACTCTCTGAGCAAGGTGTTTGGGGCAGCTGGGGCGTGGACTGGGATTGAGAGGAAGCCCAGGGTCCAAGTTCAAGCATGTGGGTCCCACAACCACGAAGGTGACGTGACTGACCCCACGGGGAATGAATGCACGTAAGACTCATGGAGACACCAATAGGCAGCAAGGACTCGCCTGCCACTCGCTGCTGTGAACTGTGAGCCCAAAACAGTGAGGGGTGTGACTGTCAGGGGTCTCAGTAGGGCAAGGTTCCCATTGGGTGTAGAGGCGGGCCAGGAGGGAGGGCAGGGCTGGGGGGCAGCCCACTCTCAATGCACCAGGAGGCTCCATCACGTGGAAGCCTTTGTGACGTCAGACATGTTCTCCCTCAGTCGTGACAAGCAGCAGCCTGTGCTTGACCTGCTGGTCCCCTCAGTCCCACGGGCGGCGCTGTGCTAACTGACCTCTCAGTAGGAAGGAGCAGGGACACGCGCACAGGACACAGCTGTCAGGTGCTCCAAGGTTCCTTTGCCGAAAACAAGCTTCCTGTCGGGCGCTTGGATCGGCACCACCATCGTCTCCACCACCGACCAGCTGTCCAGCGTGTTGACCAGCGCTTTCACCTCCGCCACCTGCCACTCAGCTTTGGGGAGAGATGCGTCCTTGGTGACGGAAGCTTCTAGAGGTCCAGGGGCTAGTGGGGACGGGGTTCACTTAAGACCCCCAGCCCCTGCCCCTCGGATCCTGCTCCCACTAGATAACCCCCGCCCTCAGGAGTCTCAGCATACAGATCTAGCCCACGAAGCCCCGCCCACTCTCGTCGGCTTCCATCCCCGGAGCCCCGCCCCTCCCGACGAAGTTTCAGCCATGAAACCCCACCCCCAGCACAGAAGTCCCGCCCATTCTCGCTGGAGATCCAGCCCAGAGCCCCACCGCTAGCCTAAGCTCCGCCACTCCTAAGTTTCAGTCGCGAAGCCCCGCCCACTCGCAAGAGTTCCAGCCCTAGAGCTTCGGCCACCGCCCCGCGGGTCACCTCGAGTCGACTGAGGCTTCGCACTTGACCTCGGGGTGCACCAGACACACGCGCTGCGCCCCCGCCGGCAGCAGCGGTTCCCGGCGCAGCAGCTCCTCCTCTTCCTCCTTGGCTTCTCAGGCCATCTGCACGTGGGCCCCGGTCGCCGTCCCCGCGCCCCTGCAGATCCCCCGGAGTCCCGGGGCCGAAGGCGGAGAGAGCTCTGGGGACACGGCGACGGCGGCGGCGACGGGGCGGCCTTTACAGCGGAGCGCTGCGGGCCACGCGAGAAAGCCAGGCTCCCGGGTGGACGGCAGCCCGCAGGGTCCACATTCCACGTCCTGCCGAACGCCATGGGGCGGGGTCGGGGGGGGGCGGGCTTCTGTGCGCACCGCCCATTGGCCATGTGGCGTCACGTGCTTTGCGCGGGGTAGGCTGTGCCCGTAGTGCTCGCGTTCCGCATGCGTTCTTTTCTGCGCGCCGGATCCCTGGCAGGACGCACCAGAGCGCCGGCGGGCTCAGGCCACAGACCTGGACGCGCGCTTCCTCCTCTGGCGATGTCCAGCGCCCTCCCCAGCCTCCGGTGGATGAGACCGGCTGGGCGCTGTACCTGTCCATCTAGCCCCCATTGTACGTGATTGCTTCTCCTGCACGCTGCGACCCGGGACTGAACCTGTGACCTCTGTGCACCGGCTGGGCTCTGTACCCACTGGGCCGCCCGGCCGGGCCTGGTTGTCAGGACCCTCATGTGGCCGTTGCCCCTGCTGCTCCTGGGGCACAGGCACGTGGGTGAATGGGTCCATGCAAAACTCGCGAGGTCCCAACTTGAGTCACTTTCTTCCCTCTGCCGACAATTTCAAACTGTCTAGGGGAGAGTGGCGCATTCAAACTCCCAGGGCCTGTGGCCTGGCTGGATGGCTCATTGGTTAGAGCATTCTCCTTAAATGCAGAGGTTGTCAGCTTCATCCTATCTGCCTCTTCCTCTCCCTCTAAAATCAATTTTTTAAAAAAGCCCCTGGGTTGGAAAGGTCTGTACCCTAGAGCAAGATGTAATGAGTTAAGGGTCACCTGTGTCCTTCATTATGTGGTTTACAGTCTTGGGGACCTCACTTAGCACGCTAACTTGGTCTTAGTGGAAGGTCCGGCTATTTTAGGAGGTGTAGAAAAGAATACAGGGCATCTCTGCAGCTCTGGGGATGGCTTCTGCCCGGGCTCTGCAGGGTGGGACGGAAACAGGTGACCCCCAGACACCAGAGCCCATAGGCTCTGGACTGTGGAGGGTGCCCTGAGGACTCATTCAGGGGGACATGGCCGGGTCTTGTGGCTCCTGTGGCCTGAATAGCTGGCCTGTGAGGACCTTTCCCAGTGGGGCTTGGACTATGCAGACCTCACATGCCTCCGTCTGTTCCTGGGGCCGGGGACCCACTGGCAAAGGTTTAGGGCCAGTATCTGTGGGTTCACAGAACTGCTGGGGCAGGTGGAGTGTCAGCATGCCATACGATGGGCACCTCGTGGCCACACTGCAGGCTTGTCCTAGGGGTGACACCCACCCAGGCTGAGGCGTGGGTGACTCCAGGTTATTTGTTCTGCTCCTGACAGGCAGTGTCTACGCCAGTGTGGGAAGGGGGCACAGAGCCCCAAGAGGCGGGGGGGAAGGACAAGGAAAGAGGTCCACATGCCTGTGAGGCCATGGGGCATGGCTGGCTGAGGAGAGCCTGAGGCTGAGAATGTAACATCCACCGGGTACAAGAACAAACGTCGGAGACTTTCAGGAGTATAGATGTAACTTTATTAGCCAGTTTTACCTGCGCAGGGGCAAGTTCCCGAGGTTTCCAGAGACACTGTGCTCACAAGGAGCTGCAGATGGGAATCGCACCCAGCACTCACAGCTAAATCTTTTTATAAGCTAAGCAAGCAAGCCTAATACAGAAGCAGATGTGGCGGTAACCTATTTGCTAAGGGGGCTGCACATAGTATAGCAACAGGGGCTGGGGTCTAGCTCATTGGCGAATTCCAAACCTAAACTTCTGATAAGGGTCTTCTAACCAATAGAATGCAAAAGTTTGTCTCTTTTTCTCTCTTTTATTTTTCTTCTCTCTCAGCATCCCAGAGTCCCTATCTGCCTCTCCTTCTTGAACGACCTTGGGCATGTTATTCCTAACAGAACAGGAGCAGGACCTGCCTGTAACCCTTAAGTTCCCTGTTCCATTAGTGCCCTGCTTATTTTCTGATCTTCTCTTGGTCCTTACATTCCATACTCCTATTAGGGCATAAATCAAACCCTTGATTCTTCATCAGAAGGAAGGATGGTGTAGGTAGGTTGAGACAGAACCATTACTTTTACAGTCTTGATTTTTTCCTTAATAAATGTAAGGAGTTTATTAATAACTACAGGCCCAATAGTGAGAGCTAAAAAAAAGTATCAGTAATGGCCCGGCAATTGTAGATATAAGAGTGGTTAGCCAATGGGAGGTTCTGAATATAGAGGCATACTATCCTGGGTTATTTTTTTTTAAGTTTCTATTTTTTAATCTGTTTGCAAGTATTTTGAAATTTTCTCTAATTACTCCAGAGTGGTTAGCATAAAAACAGCATTCTTCTCTTAGAGTAGCACACAGTCCTCCTTGCTCAAGGAGGAAGAGGTCTAGTCCTCTCCTATTCTGAAGGGCTACCTCGGCTAGGGAGTCTATTTGCTTCTCGAGGTATATTACCTGGTTTTGGAGAAGCGCAATATCTTTGGAGAATGTCTTGGATAGCTGTCTGAGGGTAAGTTCCCCTTGATTGAGGGATGCTGTCCCTATTGCTGCTGACCCTACAATTCCTATGGTAGCTATGATAGGGATAAGAAGTGGAGCTCGTTTTTCCCGCCTTGGGGGAGCAACAAGGAATTCAGGATTTCCCCCATACAGATATACCTGTGGAATAATGTAAGCACTTACACAAAGTTCAGGATGAGTGGGGACTATACACTTGAAGATGCCTTGAGTACACACAAACCATAGTCCTTCAGGTGCCTTCATCACTTTTGGGTTCTCTAGGGTGGCGAGTAGGGTTAAGGCAATAGTCACATTTCCGGGATCCTTTGTCATGTGGTTGGGCTGATTTCACATGGGAGAGATGGATCCAATAGGGCTTTTCTGCTATCCAGACTGCAGAAGGGGTACTGAGCAACACCTGGAATGGTTCTTGCCACCGCGTCTCTAGGTTCCCTCGACGGTGGTTGAGAACCCAAACCCACTGTCCAAGGTCTGGTGGCGACAACCTCTGAGCGTTGTCTTCCAATGCTGCAGCTCTCTGTTCCCGCAGCTCCCTTACTTCTCTCTGAATTTGCTGCAATGCCTGTAGGGACTTGAGGAAAGTATGATTAGACATTTCTATTTCCTCTCTGGTGAGCTGAGGTACCAGTGGAATGGGTTGTCCAAATACAAGCTCATAGGGGGTCCATCTATTAGTGTTAGGTGTACACCTAACCCGGAACAGGGCAAAAGGGAGTAACTCTACCCAGTTTTCGCCGGTCTTCTCTTTTAATTTAATTAGAGTTTCCATTAATGTCCTATTCATTTGTTCTACTTGTCCTGAACTCTGAGGCCTGTAAATACAATGCAATTTCTAATTAATTCTTAGCCTCGTAGCTAATTCCTGGGAAATCTTAGAGATGAAAGCTGGTCCATTGTCAGATCCCATGGCTATAGAAATTTCATATTTAGGGATGATTTCTCTTAGCAGGATTTTGCAAACTGTGGAAGCAGTTTCACCCTTGGTGGGAAAGGCTTCCATCTATCCTGTAAAAGTATCTATTAACACCAGTAATTACTTATATCCTGCCTTTCCTGGAGTCATTTCTGTGAAATTTATTTCCTATAACTCTCCTGGGTACTTTTACCTATATCTAACTAAAGGGGGGAGCTTTTTGTTTATAGCATTGACCTTAGCACAAGCCTTACATTTAGAAACTATGGATTGCACGATATCCCTAATCTGGGGTCCCCTGTAGTACTTCTTAATTAATTGTTCTATTTTATTTTGCCCTAGGTGGGAACTTGCATGGATTTCCTTTGCAATTTCTTCTATAATTTCCTGGGGTAGGTAGAGTCTAGTGTCAGGTAGTTCTATCCACCCCTGCTTATTTCTTTTACCCCCTAATTGCTTTCCCTCTTGCTTTTCCTTAGGAGTATACTTAGGGTTGGGAGGCAGCACGGGTTGAGGCAAAAGCGGTAGAATGTCTGCAGTTCCTTCTTTTGCAGCTTCTCTGGCAACGATGTCAGCAAAACAGTTTCCTTGAATAATTGGAGAGTCCCCCTTTTGATGTCCTTTGCAATGAATTATGGCTATTTTAGAGGGAAGCCAAATGGCATTGAGTAGGGCTAAAATTTCAGTTTTATTCTTAATTTCTTTTCCCCCTGCCGTTAGCAAGCCTTGTTCTTTGTAAATGGCACCATGAATGTGAGCAGTGGCAAAGGTGTACCTGCTGTCCGTGTAAATGTTGGCCACTTTGCCCTGAGCTATCTGAAGGGCCTGTGTAAGTCCAATTAGCTCTGCTCACTGTGAAGAAGTACCTTTTGGTAATGCTTTCTGCCATAAGACACTGTCCTGGGTAGTTACAGCTGCTCCTGCATATTTTTGTCCATCTCGGACATAACTGCTTCCATCAGTGAACAACGTGAGGTCTGCCTTCTCATAGGCCTGGTCCCTGAGGTCCGGTCTGGCCCCTGTGACAGTGTCCAATATCTGTCTGCAGTCATGAACCACTGATGGGTCTGGCAACGGTAGCAAGGTGGCAGGATTTAAGATTGCCTTCTTCAAGAACTGCACTGCTGGGGGATTCAATAACTGTGCTTGGTACTGTGTCAATCAAGCATTGGAGAGCCACCTATCCGGTGGGGCATGCAGCACTTGTTCTAGATAGTGTTCTTCAATAACCTAGATGTCCTGACCCAATGTCAGTATGTTGGCCTCCTTAACTAGGATTGAGGCAGCAGCCAGTGCCCTTAAACAGGTTGGCCAGCCAGACGCTACGGGGTCTAGCTTCCTGGATAGGTATGCTACAGGCCTCTTCCATGGCCCAAGCTCTTGGCTGAGGATTCCCAAGGCTACCTCTCCCTTCTCAGCAATGTACAACTGGAAAGGTTTGGCCATATCTGGTAGGGCCAATGCTGGGGCAGCTACTAGGGCCTCCTTCAGTGCCTGGAAAGCCTTCCTTTCCTTGTCTGTCCAAATAAACTGTTCTTCTTTGCCCCGCGTCAATTCGTGGAGGGGCCTGGCCAGCTCTGCAAATCCTAATATCCAGAATCTGCAATATCCTACTGCTCCCAGAAATTCTCTCACTTGCCTTTTGTTAGTGGGTTCTGGGATCTGCAACAGTTTGAATCCTTTGACTGGATAATGTCCTTTGTCTCCCTTGTAAGTTATATCCCAAGTAACTTACAGTTTGGGTGACAATCTGGGCCTTCTTGGCAGAGACTCGATACCCCATCTGCTGGAGATCCTGGAGTAGGTCTAAGGTGGCTGTCTTACATTGCTTTTCTTCGGCTGCAGCGATGAGGAGGTCATCCACATATTGGAGCAACACAGTTAAAGGGTGGGCAGCTCAAAACACCTGCAAGTCCTTACACAAAGCTTTATTAAAGATAGTGGGAGAATTCTTAAAGCCTTGAGAAAGCCTGGTCCATGTATACTGTCCCACTAGTCCATTTTCCGGATTATTCCATTCAAAAGCAAATATTTCCTGGCTCTTGGGGGCCAATGGAATGCAAAAGAAAGCATCCTTCAAATCCAGTACTGAATAATATGTACAAGTAGGGGGTAATGAACTTAGCAAAGTGTAGGGATTTGGCACCGTTGGGTGAATAGTCTCTACCCGGGCGTTTACTTCTCGCAGATCTTGCACTGGGTGATAGTCCTGGGTCCCAGGCTTCTGGACTGGGAGCAAAGGTGTGTTCCAGGCTGACTGGCATTCCCGGAGGATACCCGCCGCTAGTAAGTGCTTCAGATGCTGTGCTATGCCCTGCTTAGCTCGTGCTGGTATGGGATATTGCCTTACCCGCACGGGGCTAGCAGTCCTCAGCAACTGCACTATGACAGGTGGCTGATGAGCGGCTAAGCCTGGTGGGTTGGTTTCTGCCTACACCCCTGGCACCTTTTTCCGTATTTCCTCTGGGACCCCGATGACTTCGTCCTTACCTTCCTGTAGGACTGCCATCAAGTATTCTTCAGATATGGGCATCGTTATCTCGAGACTGACTTTTTCCTTTCCCTCCTGGGAACTGCTGTCCGCTTGCTTAAAGGTTATTGTGGCTTAAAGTTTCTGCAAGAGATCTCGGCCCATGAGAGGATAAGGACAATCTGGAATGACTAGAAATGAGTGAGTAATAGTGCCTCTACCTAAATTTGTGATTCTTGCAATGGTCCATGGATAAGCTACTGCTTTTTCCGTTACCCCTATTATTTTTGTAGTTTCTTTTTGTATGTGTCCTTGTGGCTTCTTTAAAACTGAATAGGTGTCTCCCATGTCAACCAGGATGTCTATTGGTTTTCCTTCGACTGTTAGGGTGACCATGGGCTCCTGGGAGCCGACGGAAATGGAGCCCTGGCCCCATCAGTCCAAGGTTTGGAGCAAGACCTCTGGATCTTGTTTTAACTTCTGAATGTTAACCCATAACTTTGGGCAATCTCTCCTCCAGTGTCCTTTCTCCTTGCAATAGGCACACTGGTCCTTGCCTATTTGCTTCCATGGTTGACCTTTCTCTTTGCCTGTTTGCTGTTCTCCTTTTCCCTTCTTCTCTGACTTATGAGCTGCAATGAGGATCTTGACAGCTGCTCTCCCTAGTTTTGAGTCATTTCTATTTATATATACTTTTTGAGCTATTTCAATTAGCTTACTTCTATTTTTCCCTTCAAATTCTTCTAATTTCTGATGTAGCTTGTGTCACAAAAGCTATATGTACTAGCCTGTGACTCTCCTCAGCTTCTGGATTTATAGGGGTATAAACCAAGTAGGCCTCCATTAGCCGCTCTAAAAACGCAGCGGGGGATTCTTCCCTTCCCTGGATAACCTCACTTACCTTACTGAAATTAGTGGGTCTCCTGGCTGCTGCTTTTAAACCCCGCAACAGAGCCCGGCGATACTGGAAGAGTGCTTCCCTTCACCCTGAGGTATTCGGGTCCCAGGTCGGGGGCTGTTTGGGAAGGACATTCTTGACTTCCCCATCCATTCCCCCGTCCTCTAAAACTGCCTTTGCTGCTTCTCTTATTATTCTATTTCTTTCTTCTGTAGTAAAAAGAGTTTGTAAGACCTGTTGGCAGTCATCCCACGTTGGCTGGTGGGTCCTAAAAACTGTCTCAAGCAAGGATATTAGTCCCTGCGGTTTCTCAGAAAAAGGAGGATTTTCCCGCTTCCAATTGTACAAGTCACTGGTGGAAAAAGGCACATAGATGAAGTGAGGGGGCGCTCGTGGACCAGCATCTGGTGCCCGCGGCACTTCCTGGAGCGGTAAAATGGCCACGCTCCCCTCGACACCTCCTGCAGGAGACAAAGGCAAGATGGCAGCGCCTCCTGCAGAAGGAGGCAAAATGGTGGCGCCTCTTGCAGGAGACAAAGGCAAGATGGCGGCGTCTCCTACCGAAGGAGAAGGCGAATATATCGCCCCTCCTCGGGTGTGTGGTGGACTCAAAAATCCACTTACATCCTGCTGCGTGGAATCAGGTTCTCCCTGCCACCGATAGGGAGGAGGGAAATTTACTGGGTCTAAGGGATCCTCCAGCGGTTCAGGCAAGACAGGGTAAATTCTAGATTACGGTACAGTGGACCGTACTGGGGAATTGGTCTTTTCCTTTTCCTTCTTATTGCCTTTCCCTGCCCTCTGGTTACTTGCAGTAACACATACTGCCCTTCTCTCTCTCTTGCCATTCTTTATGTACTTTCTGATATACCCTAGCTTATCTGTGGCAATATCAACCTACACATTTATATACAAATATTGGTCTGGATGGGGCACCTGGTAGATAATAGCTCGGACAGCAAACACAATAGGAAGATCAAAAGTTCCCTCAGTGGGCCACCCTACGTTGAAGGCGGGCCATTCTAACTGACTCAAGGTCCGAGGGTCTCTCAGTCCAGAGTTGGCCCTCTGTACCCCTGGGCTCTTTTATGAAAATCAGAAAAGTTGTTTAGCAGGCACTCAAGTGGAGAACCGGGTACAGACTCTTGTTGTCCCATTCTTCTGTATCCTGCTTTGTCTGCTTCTAAACCTTCAAGAATTAACAAAACAATTATCAAAATACCCCAACCAATAAGCAAAAAAAAAGGCTAGAGTAAAAGATTATCTCACACTCAATTCAGGTATTCGCACACAGACAAAACGCAGCGCAGCGTGGCGCAGAAATTCCTAATGTGACCGGTCACTTCTAGAGTTAACTCCTAGAGTTAACAATTCCTTTCAGAAAATGGTGTTCCGTTCTGAAAGCCCTGGGTAGGTTACCAGCGGCGTCCCACCTACTACCTCAGGTTTATATGCTCCGGAGCTCAAAACCAAAACCAAATGAGGATCCTCAAAGAGTACTTACTCAGCTATAGATGTCCCTCTGGTCTCCGACCAAAAACTCCACCAAGGGAAATCCCGGATGAGCCCCCAGAGATGTAACATCCACCGGGTACAAGAACAAACATCGGAGACTTTCAGGAGTATAGATGTAACTTTATTGGCCAGTTTTACCTGCACAGGGGCAAATTCCCGAGGTGTCCAGAGACACTGTGCTCACAAGGAGCTGCAGATGGGAATCGCACCTAGCGCTCACAGCTAAATCTTTTTATAAGCTAAGCAAGCAAGCCTAATACAGAAGCAGATGTGGCGGTAACCTATTTGCTAAGGGGGCTGCACATAGCATAGCAACAGGGGCTGGGGTCTAGCTCATTGGCGAATTCCAAACCTAAACTTCTGATAAGGGTCTTTTAACCAATAGAATGCAAATGTTTGTCTCTTTTTCTCTCTTATTTTTCTTCTCTCTCAGCCTCCCAGAGTCCCTATCTGTCTCTGCTTCTTGAACGACCTTGGGCATGTTATTCCTAACAGAACAGGAGCAGGACCTGCCTGTAACCCTTAAGTTCCCTGTTCCATTAGTGCCCTGCTTATTTTCTGATCTTCTCTTGGTCCTTACAGAGAACACTTATTTATTTGAAAATACAAATGGGATTTCATAAGACATTTTTAAATCGCTCTACACAGCAAGTAAAAATTAACTTTACATATTTTGTACACTTAAGAGGAAATGTTCCCATGAGCACCCACGTGGGGCAGCCCTGTCCCCGGGGTGCATGCAGAAGGGAGACGCAAGGCTGCAGGACGTGCCCATGGCTCCAAAGCCCCAGTCCAGGCAGGTCGGCCCAGGCAGAGGTGGGTCCTCACCGGTGTGGCCCATTGGCCAGGACGCAGTCCGTCTCCCAACCTCGGCTTGGAAGACAGACAGAGGGCCGAGGGAGGTCTGACATGTGGGGAGCTGGCTGTGTCCTGGGTCATGTGTCCTCTGCCCACCAGGCCAGCTGACGACACACCCAACCGGTATCTATGGAGAATAAATAGAACACCTCGCTCCACCCAAACGCACCTTGTTCTCTGTACAAGAGCTCAACCACGATACAGCAAATGGCTTTGTTGCAGGCTGCAGGATATCACGAGAGCTGCAGCTCATCCTCCTTGCACTCGTAGTCATACAGGTCCACCGCACCCACAAAGGATGGCGTCTCAAAGAAGGGCCTCTGGGCCAGCGGCATACGCAGGGCACTCAGCTTCTGGTCCATGGAGCTTAGCTCTGCCTCGAACCTGCAGGAGAGTTGTGGTGAGAGCACAGACCGCTGCAAACATGGGGGGATTCCATGATGGGGACAAGGGGGCTCGTGAGGCCATGTGGGGGCCATGGTGAGACCGTGCACAGCAGGCCAGTGATCAGGAAACAAGCCTAGCCTTCGCGTGTCATGGAGACCTACTGGACACCCACAAGGTGACCCTCACATCAGGACAATGCTGTGAAAACCATTGCAGTCTCCGAGGAAAAGCCTCCCACTGGGGAGAGGCTGGCTCTGCTGGCTGAATGTCCCCACTGTCACCCACAGCTCAGCTCACCACCCAGGGCCTCTGCATCCGAACAAGACCCGTGTGCAGAGAACGACCCCGACAAACACACTGGAACAGATCCTGCACCCCATGAGGGACACGCGTGCAGTCAGGGAAGCCTAAGGCTGCATGACGAGCACCCCCACAGGACAACAGGGATGGAACTGCACCAGGATGGCGCACGTCCATGCGGTTAGAGGAAACTACTCAGGAGCACGGTGCCAGCAGCAGTGTGAGTGGACCTGTTGCCCAAGCCCATGGGTGGCCACTTAGAGGGGAGCCCATCCCCACCCTGGGGCCCAGGCACTGTGCCAAGGTGAAGGCTCACACTCAGACCAGTATGAACGCCACACACAAGCTCTGGCCTCCCACACAGATAGCTGCGGCCCCTGTATCAGGAGCTCCATAGCTATGACTGGCTCCTGCTGTCCCTGTGTCCCTGTCCCGCTCCTACCCACCACTCACCCATCCTCCCAGGGCTCCCCTGCAGCCTCCTCAGCTACCAGTATTTCATACTCTTCAGCTGCGTACTTCTCCCAGTCCGACAGCTCGGGCCCTTCGGTCTCGGTCTCCTGGACGGGACACACATGTCACAGGCTGCACGTGCCTGGCACCCAGCATGTCCCGGGCTCCCGGCCACACTCACCCTGAGCAGCAACACCTGCTCCTTCTGCTCGTGGTCCAGGTACTTCTCGATGTTGAAGAAGGCGTTGAAGAAGACGTGGGCCAGCCTGCAGTGCTTGAGGTCCTGCAGCAAAATCTTCCCTGTGGGGATGCAGGGGGACGGTCACCTGGAGCACAGCCAAGGGGTGCTTGCATGGGGGATGTGCCCTAAGAACCGTGGCACAGCACTATGTGTCTGACATGCGCTTGGAACGTGAAAAGGGCCCAGGAGGCCGTCGCAGGTGAGGACAGAGCCTGGACTAGGGGCAGGCAGAACAGATGATGTGCGTGCATCCACCAGGGACAGCACACACTCATCTGAGGTGCAGGGACATGGGGACAGGGCAGGAATCCCAGGGCAGGGGAAGCAGGGTCTTGGGATGACAGCTGCAATGTCCTGCACTCAGCACATGGAGGCCACACACACGGAGATGTGCTAGTTCAGATACCACCTCCCCGTCTCTGACCTCTGCACTCCTGGGTCCCACATGGTGCTCTGTCAGCCACCCGTGAAGGAGGCTTTCCAGAGGAGGGCAGTCAGGACATCCTGAGCTGACTTGGGGAAACCAGTTCAGGGCCCGGACTCCAGCTGCTAATGGATGGATTTGGGGAGAGCCCAGCGGCAGGTGACTCACAGTACTGCCCACAGCAGGGGTCCCAGCTATGCATCCTGAGTTTGGAAACCGAGGGGCATGGGCAGACGTTGGCAACACCCAGCTTCCTAATCCTCTGTGGTCACCTACTAGGACAGGACCCCTCACAAGACAGGTCTCAGGACAGGAAGGACTGGGAGCCCCTGAGCTGGGTCAGACACAGGGGCTGTCCAGCAAACAAGGGTGCTGGTGAGTCCAGTGCTGCCTTGGGTGCTGTCTTCAGGACATGGTCTGTACCTGCCAGCCTGATGCTCCGCTCAGCCTAGTCACCAACAGAGAGGGCACCGCCTTCTCTGACAGACTCCACATACAGGGATGCCCGCCCCCCATGGGGGCCACAGTCCCATGGCACTGCAGCCCAGGTGGCACCTGTGCTCTGGGGCTTCACCAGGCCCAGCATCTGGCACAGGCAGTCCTTGAAGGGCAGGGCCTCGATGGCCATGCATTCCAGCCGGCGGCACTGCTCCTCGTAGAAGTACTCCAGCTCGAACATAGACAGCACCCCGTCTCTGTCCAGGTCCATGCAGCAGACCCAGTACTCGATGCTGTGAATGTGGGCTAGCAGGGTTGGTCGGCTTTGGTCCCTCAGAACAGCCCCCGACCCCAGGACCCCCTCCTCCTTGGATGGACCCCGCCTGGTACTGAGCCGTCCCTGGGGAAGGACCAGGTGGCCTTCTCGTTCATTGATGCCCCAACCTGGGCTGCCCCCGCATGACCAGGAGCCTGGGGCAGCAGACACCCACCTGGTCAGGGTTGTCTTGTCCTCCTCAGAGATCGGAAACCAGACGAAGTCAGCGTAGCTGATCTTCCCATCCTTCTGCACCTTTCTGTCTCTGGGTTCAGGGTAGGGTTAGACAGCACCGTGTGGGGAGGAGCAGCTTCAGTTGGGACCCCCATCCACTCACTGGGTCAGTGGACCCTGCCTCTTTCCAGGGCTGCTCAGTCCTTGCTGGGGTGGGGCTGAGACCTGCATCTACACAGGAGGCCCCCTGACCCGGGTGGGGAGGACAGTGGCTGGGGCCTGTCTGATGGCACCTCACAGCCCTCAGCTGTCCCAACTGCAGCATCACTCAGACACCAGGGCCCAGCAAGGGCCACTGGGGTGCCCCTTACTAAGGACCTCACAAAACAAAGAAGTGTCCCCTTTAAGTCCTCGTGACAAAAGTGTGTGCTTGTCACCTCAGTGACAGCTGTGTCCTGTGTCAGGGTGTGGAGCAGGCAATGGGACGTGTGGACAGACCCTCGGCCCACCTGGGACACAGCCTGTGGAGACGTACCGCATCATGGCCCTGGAGAAGATCCTCTTGATCTTCCTGGAGGATATGGCTTCAAGAGAGACTGCTGTGAGTGTGGGGCCACCCCTCAGGGAGCTGGGAGGCAGGTCAGGGTGGAACCCTGTGGACCAGGATGTGCCTCCCACATGCCCCAGTCTCCAGTACCAGGGCTGAGATGCTGACCTGGAGTCCCATGATGGAGCAGAGGCACAGAGGGTACAGGTTGCAGCCACAGCCTCGGGGCCCGGCTGCCCAACACCATCAGCCGGCTGTGCCTAGAGCACAAATGCATCTCAGCTACAAGGTGAGGAACCAGCAAGAGGGGAAGCAGGTATGCTTGCTGGTTCTTATAGCAAGGACCCAGATGGGGGGTCGGATAAGAAATGTTTTTCTCCCTCAGTCCTGAGAGCTGAAGTCTGAGATCCAATTGTCACAGGGATGGGTCCTTCTGAGGCCTCTCTCCTGGGTGTGCAGATGGCCGTGACCTGCCTGGGTCCTCACACAGTCATCCCTCTGTGTGTGTCTGTATCCTCACCTCTTCTTAGGACCCCATCCTGTGGCATCAAGCCCAGTCTAGTGACCTTATTCTACCTTGCTCTGTCAAGACCCATCTCCACATACAGCCCCATTCTGAGGTCCTGTGGGTAAGACTTAAACGCGAGAATTTTGAGGAGCACAGTTCAGTCCGTAGCAAGCACTATGCTCACAAAACAGGAAACAGTCACTCCCCTCATGGCTCACCCTGCTGCAGGATGGCCACTCCTGTGGGAAGGGAGTGGGCAGTGCCAGACGCTGGAGACTATTTTGCAAAAAAATGCATGCCCATGTTCATGTCCTGACCCTCAACACCTGTGAACAAGGTCCCATGTGAACTAAGATCCTGAAAGATGTAATTAGTGAAAGATCTGGGACGAGTCACCCTGGGTCAGGGGGGCCCTGCACCCAGTGACAGGGACCTTTGAAGAGACAGAGGAGGACACACAGACACAGAGAAGCCACGTGAGAATGGAAGCAGAGATGGAAGGGAGATGGCCACCAGCCTGGGGATGCCTGGAGCCCCAGGAGCTGGGATAGGCAGGGGGGACCCTCCCTGGAGCTTCTGGAGAGAGCATGGCCCTGGGTCCCCTGGATCTCAGACATCTGTTCTGTGGGATGGGGATGGTGAACATGAAGCCCCATCTGCAGTCTTGTTCAGCATCGTCTGCAAACTCCCCATACCCTCCTCAGTGACGATGCTTCACTCCCCTGAACTCTGACTTCAAGCCTCCAGAACCAAGAGGGCCACTGTCTGTTGACTTAGGCCCATCTGTGCCCATGTCACGATGGTCCCGGGAGCCAGGTCAACTAAACCACATGGAACAAGTGAGGAAACTAATCTGTGGCTGCACAGGATGGCATCACCTATGACCAACGTCTTCAGCCTTTCCAGGAGGGGAGAGGCCTGCTGCTGCCAGTGCAGGAACCCTGCTGGGCTTTGGAGGCAGCACCCAGAGAAGGGACACATGTGGGACCCGGCCACGCAGGGATAGCATACCAGGCATGATGCAATGAGCAGGAGTGTCCCCAGACACCCAGGGACAAACTGAGGAGACCTGTGGTGAAACGGGGCACAGCCAGCTCATGGGAGAGGAGCCCCACTCCCCGTGCATGTCCCCTGTGTGCACGGCTCACCTGTGCGTACCCCCCCATGGACCCCTTCCATGGACCCCTTCCATGCATGACCCATATGTGCGTCCGTCTGCCTGTCCGCGGGCACCAAGGTCGTTGTGCCCGACCAGATCCTGCGGGTCGATGAGCAGGTCGTGGTCTCTGTCCAGCTCCCAGAACTTGCAGTATATGACATGGAAGTGATCGTAGGAGTACTCTGTGAGCTGGTTGATGTCCGCCTCCTCTTCCAGGAGTGCCACGTTCTGCCAGAAAGAGAAGCCGCGTCTCTCCGAGGTCGCACTACGAGCTGCCAGCTGGGCGGCACGGGCCATGCTTGCGGTTTGGGGCTCAGCACCTGGTTCAGGGCTGCCCCCGTCAGCGGGACAGCTCCAGAATGCAGATGTGGTCAGGGCTGGGCCCCACATGCAGGGCCGCAACGTCCTCATCCATCCACACCGTCCACACCCTCAATGTGGGGGTGGTGTCAGGCCCGGTGCCCACCACTGGCTGCCCACTTGCAGGAAGGTGCTCCTCCGCAGCTCTGCTCACGTGATCCGCCCAGACCAGGACCTGTTGACCTTAGAAGATCTTTTGGATGACCTGCAGGAGGCGGCGGTCAGCAGACAACACGGGAGCAGTTCCCCACGTCTCTGGCAGAGGGCGCCTGCTCCACACGCAGAGACAACTGGGCCAGGGACCAGGTCCTGCCTCGGGGCAGCACCGAGGTGTCCATGTGGCTGAAGGGGCAGCCGTCTGCCACTCTCAGGTGCGCCCATGCCCCAGATGACATACCTGAGCTGCGATGGGGCCATGGGCAGCTGTCCTGACAGGCTGCAAGTCCTCACAACCACATGTGGTGGAAAAAAGAGTACTCCCAGCACGTCCACAAACACACGTGAGCACCGGGTGAAAAGCATGACTTTAAGGCTAGACTGGGACACGTCCCATCCAACGGTGAGGACACTTGCGCTCAGGGCTCAGCAGCGGTCCTGGAGGGGCATGTCCTCACCCAGGATGACCTCCACCTGTCCCTGTACAGTGAGTACAGAACAGATGGAGCATAAGCCTTGCTTATGCTCTGTGCTCCACGTTCTCAGGACAGTGACGCCCCAATGACAGTGGTGGGGAGCACATGGAGTCTGGAATCACGGCACACGGGCTCCTTGCATGTGTGCTCCACAGGATATATGCTCCCACCAGAGCTCACAACAGAGGCTGATCTGCTACAGCTCAGGTGGGGCTGGGTGGGGAGTGCCATGGGAGGGGCTGTGTGGGAAGCCTATCCTCCCAGGCCGTGCTCTGACTGGGCTGGGCTCCCACAGGAGGCTGGACCTGTGCCGTGTGCTCGCCCCAGGGCAGGCAGGGCTAGTGTGACTGCTGGACACGCGGCAGGACCGCCAGGCCCTCAGGACTTGCTGTGCTTGGTGCCCAGGGTTGAGCTGTGCACCTGACTCAGGGCTCACACGAGGCCTGCTGCGTGCGAACCGCTGGCAGCTCTTCTACAGCTGGGAAGAGGGCCTGGGAAGGACAGGGCCCATGGACAGGGGTCCTCGCTCACATTATGGGGGACGGGCACTGGTGCCCAGTACTCACGGTGGTGATGTAGCGAGAATGGAACTCCGATGCCTCCTTCAGGAACACCAGGCCAGTGTGGGTGTTTACCACGTCCTGCAGATGCAGACGGGACAAGACAGCTCTGCGCACGGTGGCCACAAAGGGCTGCACATACTCCCTCCCGCCCCATCCCTGCACCTTCAGCTGGGTCCTGTTTGCACACACATGCTGCACGCTGCTTGTACAAAGCCAGACGTGGGACTGTGTAAAACCACGTCATCCCCCCACCCAGAAAGGACAGGAATCACACCATGCTCCCGGCCCACGCAGTTTACTGGACACATGGGACAGCGCGGACGTCCTGCCAATAGGTCCTTGTTTCATGAGCTGCAGTCACAGGACCCTCTGAGTCCCTTCTGCCGGGTCTGCCATGGTCCCCACAGTCACTCAGAGTGACGACACACACAGCCCAGAATGCTAACTCGGACGTCTTCCACGTCTGCCCCACTGAGGGACTGTCGCAGGAAATGGTGTCAAGAAACCAGAGTGGATTTTGCAAAACCATGCCGTGTGTCCACACCCCACTTCAGGAAGGAAGGCCCACGCTCACCGCCGCCACTGTCCGCTGTGGCACAGACTCCACGACCAATAGCAACGGGGCCATGTAGTGTGGGTGGGGGACAGGGTGTGCATGGGGCAGACAGAGGGCGGGGCGGACAGAGCTTACCTGCAGGAAGGGGACGAAGTCCTCCTGCAGGAGGTAGTTGCACTGGGAGTTCATGAGAAGGTGGACGAACTTGGCAGCATCGTCATGACAGTTCTGCAGGATCTCAGGCATCCATGCACAGACACACACACATATGAAAGCACGCATGCACAAATGCACACAAGTACACGCACACAAGGATGGAAGCACGCACATACTCAGAAATGCACACAAATGCACACACAATGACATATAAACTCACGTAAGCACCTAAAAATGAAAGCTCGCACACAAGCCCACAGGCACGCATGCAGACACAGGGAAAAGGAACGATTCCAGCCTTACACATTTTGTCAGGGGAGAGCTCTGATAGGGGAGCAAGGGGTGCCCTGTCCTGTGTTTTCTGCACAGATGGTTAAGTCTATCCTGTGTAACACAGTACAGGCCACGACGTTGTCACCCACAGCCCCTCCTGCCTGTTTGAATTGGAGGTTTTAGGGGAGGTGGGGTCCCTGTGGGGTGTGGAGAGGAAGGCCCCCACCTGAGTCCCCCAGGGTGGCCCGGGCTGTGAGTGGGGGAGTTTAGCAGGCTGTGGTGCTGGCATGGGGTGCAGCTCATGGCCCCCAAGCTGGGTCCCAGAGGGCAGCTCACCCCAGCACTCTGCTCCCTGGGCCTCTGTTCTCTGCTCTGTCCCTGGACATGATTGGCAGATGGACAAGCCCTATCATTCAGGTTCCAGAAATAATCTGGGCGCCCAAGATCAGCGATTCTCCACCAGGGTAATGATAACACCAGGGACATCCGCAATGTGTGCAGACACTTTGGGTTGTCCAGAGCCTGAGCTGAGAAGAAGGTCTTACTGGCAGGCAGTGAATGCAGTGACTGGAGGCTGATAAGCACCAACAATGCACAGAACAATCCTGAAAAAGAAAATAAAACATAGAAATTTGCACAGCTAGATATAGAAATTTGCAATCCTTTATGAAGGTACAACAAATAAAACAGTGGGATGATGACACGTGATTCGAAAAAATGATGACACAGAAAAAAATTGTCCAGTAACACATGCATATCCATTTGATAAGTTTCTCTAATAAAGATGGCTTTTTAGTGGCATGAAAAGAAGATGCATTATAGAATAAATACTGTGAGAAAAGCAAATACAAAAAATTATTAGAATCCTATATCATCCCCTTGACCAAACTGTTCCTCTGTATTTGAATAACTACTCATGACTAATATAAAACACGGAGTTCCCTAAAACATAAGCATGCAACGAGATGCAAAGTGAAAAATAGGAAAAGACACATCGGTGATGCAAGAGGAAGACATTTTTCTGGTGACATTTACCTAGCTGTTATTTTCAAGACGTCCATTAGATGGCAGCAGAAAAGTTCGTTTGTTTTTTTCTAGAAATGCCCATGGCCGTGTAAATCCAAATGTGTGCAAAACGCACCAGCAATCACCCTGGCTGGATGGCTCGCTTGGCTGGAGCATTGTCTTGCAACACAGAGGTGTCTGGTTTGGTCCTTGGCTGGGGCACATACAGAAACAGATTGGTGCTTCTGTCTGCTCCTTACCCCCCTTCTTCTCTCTGGATTCAATAAAAATAAAAGATTAAAAAAAACAGAAAAAATAAAGACAAAAAAAAGAGGCAACAGAGAACATTTTTCCTGCCCACAGCATTCACTGAGAATCCAGACATGCTGTTCATTCCTATTTTAAGACCCTCACATGACTCACCTCACTTAATGTTCCCGTTTGCCAAATGAGACAGGGAAGATTGTTATCTGCATTTCACAGGTATTTGAACTAAAGACCAATTCTAACCTAATTCAAAACCCAGAACCGATGGTCCAAATGGTCCAGAAGAGTGTGCACACACGGTATCCTGGACACATACAGTCATCAAAGTAGTCCCTGCAATTTTTGCATACTGGTTTTTTTTTAAAGAACACCTGCACATAAGCTAATGGTCCAGCTTGTCAAGCACTCAAGCAAGGTGGAGTTGGGGTGGAAATTGGGCAGGAAATGGGATAGGATAGGATAGGATAGGATAGGAGGGGAGGAGGGAGGAGGTGGCCTGGCCCTTCCCAGGTGCTCAACCAACAACAGATCCCTTTAAGAGTGCCCTCCCCACTTCTACCACCTCCCTGTCTGATGGCATTTTAAAATCTGTTCTTCAGTCCAGAGCACTGGTCTGCTTCTACCCTTGTGTCCTTCCTTTGAGGCTTCATGAGGCTTCACTTGACAGAAGCTTCCTACAGGCTCAGAATTAACTCAAGAGCTGACTTCTGGCTCCAACATCTACAAGCAAAGAAATGAAAACTCAGTCTCCTCCTCTGTCAAATGGGAGAACCACTCCCACTCAGGTGGCTGTGAGGATTCAGGAAAGTGGTGCTCATTAGCTCCTGCCAACTATGTGACCAGCACTCTCCCTCTGTGCTATTTTTTTTAAATGAATCTTTATTAATGGTAATGGGATGACATTAATAAATCAGGGTACATATATTCAAAGAAAACATGTCTAGGTTATTTTGTCATTAGATTATGTTGCATACCCCTCGCCCAAAGTCAGATTGACCTTCGCCATCCTCTATCTAGTTCTCTGTGCCCCTCCCCCTCCCCCTAACTCTCCCCCTGTCCTCCCTCCCCCAACCCCTGGTAACCACCACACTCTTGTTCATGTCTCTTAGTCTCATTTTTATGTTCCACCAATGTATGGAATCATGTAGTTCTTGTTTTTTTCTGATTTACTTATTTCACTCCTTATAATGTTATCAAGATCCCACCATTTTGCT
The DNA here is from genome assembly GCF_036850995.1 of Saccopteryx leptura. Taxonomy (NCBI): domain Eukaryota; kingdom Metazoa; phylum Chordata; class Mammalia; order Chiroptera; family Emballonuridae; genus Saccopteryx; species Saccopteryx leptura. The sequence goes on along the minus strand of NC_089516.1, from coordinate 138,563,441 downwards.
GTAAATGATCTGATGTCATCATTTCTTATGGCTCAGTAGTATTCCATAGTGTATATGTGCCACATCTTCTTTATCCAGTCTTCTATTGAAGGGCTTTTTGGTTGTTTCCATGTCTTGGCCACTGTGAACAGTGCTGCAATGAACATGGGGCTACATGTGTCTTCACGTATCAATGTTTCTGAGGTTTTCGGGTATATACCCAGTAGAGGGATTGCTGGGTCATAAGGTAGTTCTATTTGCAGTTTTTTGAGGAACCACCATACTTTCCTCCATAATGGTTGTACTACTTTACAGTCCCACCAACAGTGAATGAGGGTTCCTTTTTCTCCACAGCCTCTCCAACATTTGCTATTACCCGTCTTGTTGATAATAGCTAATCTAACAGGGGTGAGGTGGTATCTCATTGTAGTTTTGATTTGCATTTCCCTAATAACTAATGAAGCTGAGCATCTTTTCATATATCTGTTGGCCATTTGTATCTCTTCCTGGGAGAAGTGTCTATTCATGTCCTCTTCCCATTTTTTATTGGATTGTTTGTTTGTTTGTTGTTGAGTTTTATGAGTTCTTTGTAAATTTTGGATATTAGGCCCTTATCTGAGCTGTTGTTTGAAAATATCATTTACCATTTAGTTGGCTGTCTGTTTATTTTTATATCAGTTTCTCTTGCTGAGCAAAACCTTTTTATTCTGATATAGTCCCATTCATTTATCTTTGCCTTCACTTCTCTTGCCATTGGAGTCAAGTTCATAAAATGTTCTTTAAAACCCAGGTCCATGAGTTTAGTACCTATGTCTTCTTCTGTGTACTTTATTGTTTCAGGTCTTATATTTAGGTCTTTGATCCATTTTGAATTAATTTTAGTACACGGGGACAGGCTGTAGTCGAGTTTCATTCTTTTGCATGTGGCTTTCCAGTTTTCCCAACACCATTTGTTGAAGAGGCTTTCTTTTCTCCATTGTGTGTTGTTGGCCCCTTTATCAAAGATTATTTGACCATATATATGTGGTTTTATTTCTGGGCTTTATATTCTGTTCCATTGGTCTGAGTGTCTATTTTTCTGCCAATACCATGCTGTTTTGATTATCATGGCCCTATAATATAGTTTAAAGTCAGGTATTGTAATGCCCCCAGCTTCATTCTTTTTCCTTAGGATTGTTTTGGCTATTCGGGGTTTTTTATAGTTCCATATAAATCTGATGATTTTTTGTTCCATTTCTTTAAAAAATCTCATAGGGATTTTGATGGGAATTGCATTAAATTTGTATATTGCTTTGGGTAATATGGCCATTTTGATTATATTTATTCTTCCTATCCAAGAACAAGGAATATTTTTCCATCTCATTGTATCTTTTTCGATTTCCCTTAACAATGCTTTGTAATTTTCATTATATAGGTCCTTTACATTCTTTGTTATGTTTATTCCTAGGTATTTTATTTTTTTTGTTGCAATCGTGAAGGGGATTATTTTTTTGAGTTCGTTTTCTAATATTTCATTGTTGGCATAGAGAAAGGCTATGGACTTCTGTATGTTAATTATGTATCCTGCGACCTTACTGTATTGGTTTATTGTTTCTAATAATCTTTTTGTGGAGTCCTTTGGGTTTTCGATGTATAGGATCATATCATCAGCAAAAAGTGATACCTTTACTTCTTCTTTTCCGATATGGATGCCTTTTATTTCTTTGTCTTGTCTGATTTCTCTGGCCAGAACTTCTAGCACCACGTTAAATAAGAGTGGAGAGAGTGGACAACCCTGTCTTGTTCCTGATTTAAGGTAGAAAGTCCTCAGTTTTATGCCGTTTAAAATGATGTTGGCTGATGGTTTATCATATATGGCCTTTATCATGTTGAGATATTTTCCTTCTATACCCATTTTGTTGAGAGTCTTAAACATAAAATTGTGTTGTATTTTATCAAAAGCCTTTTCTGCATCTATTGATAAGATCATGTGGTTTTTGTTTTTTGTTTTGTTGATATGGTGTATTACGTTAACCGTTTTGCGTATGTTGAACCATCCTTGAGATTCTGGGATGAATCCCACTTGATCATGATGTATTATTTTTTTAATATGTTGTTGTATTCGGTTTGCCAGTATTTTGTTTAGAATTTTAGCATCTGTATTCATTAGAGATATTGGTCTGTAGTTTTCTTTCTTTGTGCCATCCTTGCCAGGTTTTGGTATGAGGGTTATGTTGGCCTCATAAAATGTGTTTGGAATTATTGCTTCTTCTTCAATTTTTTTGAAGACTTTGAGTAGAATAGGAACCAAGTCTTCTTTGAATGTTTGATAGAATTCACTAGTATAACCGTCTGGGCCTGGACTTTTATTTTTGGGGAGGTTTTTAATAGTTTTTACTATTTCCTCCCTGCTGATTGGTCTGTTTAGGCTTTCTGCTTCTTCATGACTCAGTCTAGGAAGGTTGTATTGTTCTAGGAATTTATCCATTTCTTCTAGATTGTTGTATTTGGTGGCATATAATTTTTCATAGTATTCTACAATAATTCTTTGTATATTTATGATGTCTGTGGTGATCTCTCCTCTTTCATTTTGGATTTTATTTATTTGAGTCCTGTGCCTTTTTTCCTTGGTGAGTCTTGCCAAGGGTTTGTCAATTTTGTTGATCTTTTCAAAGAACCAGCTCCTTGTTTTATTGATTTTTTCTATAGTTTTTCTGTTCTCTATTTCATTTATTTCTGCTCTGATTTTTATTATCTCCTTTCTTCGGCTGGTTTTGGGTTGTCTTTTTTCTTCTTTTTCTAGTTCCTTAAGGTGTGAAGTTAAGTGGTTTACTTCGGCTCTCTCTTGTTTGTTCATATAGGCCTGAAGTGATATGAACTTTTCTCTTATTACTGCTTTTGCTGCATCCCAGAGATTCTGATATGTCGTATTTTCATTTTCATTTTTCTGTATATATCTTTTGATCTCTGCGCTTATTTCTTCTTTGACCCATTCATTTTTTAGAATTATGTTGTTTAGTTTCCACATTTTTTTGGTTTTTTCCCCCTCTTTTTTGCAGTTGAATTCTAGTTTCAAGGCTTTATGATCAGAAAATATGCTTGGTACAATTTCAATTTTTCTAAATTTGCTGATATTGTCTTTGTGGCCCAACATATGGTCAATTCTTGAGAATGTTCCATGTACACTAGAGAAAAATGTATACTCTGTCGCTTTGTGATGAAGTGTCCTGTAGATGTCTATCATATCCAGGTGTTGTAGTATTTCGTTTAAGGCCACTATCTCTTTATTGATTCTCTGTTTGGATGACCGATCTAGAGCCGTCAGCGGTGTATTGAGGTCTCCAAGTATGATTGTATTTTTGTTAGTTTTTGTTTTAAGGTCAATATGTAGCTGTCTTATATATTTTGGTGCTCCTTGGTTTGGTGCATATATATTAAGGATTGTTATGTCTTCTTGATTCAGTGTCCCCTTAATCATTATGAAATGACCATTTTAGTCTCTGAGTACTTTTTCTGTCTTGTAGTCAGCATTATCAGATATAAGTATTGCTACACCTGCTTTTTTTTGGGTGTTGTTTGTTTGGAGTATTGTTTTCCAGCCTTTCACTTTGAATTTGTTTTTATCCTTGTTGCTTAGATGTGTTTCTTGTAGGCAGCATATAGTTGGATTTTCTTTTTTAATCCATTCTGCTACTCTGTGTCTTTTTATTGGTAAGTTTAATCCATTTACATTTAGTGTAATTATTGACACTTGTGGGTTCCCTACTGCCATTTTATAAATTGCTTTCTGTTAGTTTTGTATCTAGTTTGATTCTTCTCTTTTGTTTTTCTATCATTTGTTTTTGTTTGTTTGTGTTCCATACTTCTTTCCTCTGTTGCTACCTTTTTAAGTCAAGTGTTTTTGTGGTGGTTTTTTCTAGGGTGGTTACCATTAAGTAATGAAAAGGGTACCTACCATATTCATTGTAGTACCCTATCTTATAAGTATTTCTGCACTTCATCGTCCTTTGCTACTGTTAATCTCCATCCTCTCCCCCCTTTTTTTCCTTTGTTGTCACAGTTTAAGTTTGGTTTTATTGTGTTCTTGGTGGAGCTGTTACTTGTGGTGTTGTTTTATTTTGTTCTTTGAATCTGGTTGGAAAACCCCTTTAGTATTTCCTGGAGTGGGGGCTTTCTGTTGATAAATTCTCTCATCTTTTCTGAATTTGTGAATGTTTTTATATCTCCTTCATACTTGAAGGATAGCTTTGATGTGTATAGTATTCATGGCTGAAAGTTCCTCTCTTTCAGGGCTTTAAATATTGGGGTCCACTCTCTTCTAGCTTGTAGAGTTTCTGCTGAGAAATCTGATGATAATCTAATAGGCCTTCCTTTATATGTTGTACTCTTCTTTTCCCTGGCTGCCTTGAGAATTTTTTCTTTGTCATTCGTTTGTGTCATCTTTATTATGATATGCCTTGGAGTGGGTTTGTTGGGGTTAAGAAAACTCGGTGTTCTGTTTGCTTCTTGAATTTGAGGCTTTAGTTCTTTCCACAGGCTTGGGAAGTCCTCATCTATTATTTGTTTGAGTATATTCTCCATTCCATTTTCTTTCTCTTCTCCCTCTGATATACCTATTATTCTTATGTTATTCTTTCTGATGGAGTCAGGCAATTCCTGTAGGGCTTTCTCGTTTTTTATTATTTTTGAGTCTCTTTCTTCTCTCTGTTGTGCCTCAAGTTGTTTGTCTTCTATTTCACTAATCCTATCTTCAATCTGGGCTGTTCTGCTAGCTAAGCTTGTTATCTCGTTTTTCAGCTCGTGAATTGAGTTTTTCATTTCTGTTTGATTTGTTTTTATAGTTTCAATTTCCTTGGTAATATATTCTTTGTGTTCATTGAGTTGTTTTCTGATCTCCCTATATTGCCTTTCTGTGTTTTCTTGTATATCTCTGAGTATTTTTAAGATTTCTATTTTAAATTCTCTGTCATTTAGCTCCAAGGCTTCCAATATGTTAAGTCTTTTCTCCATAGATTTTTCCACATCTATTTGTGTTACCTCTCTTTCTTTTGTATCCATAATATTCGATTTCCTCTTTCTTATTGGCATCTGAGGGTGGTCTTGTTGATAGCACTAATTAGAATTAATAAAGAGTAAAAAGTAAAAAAAAAAAAAAAAAAAAAAAAGGTAAAACACCCCACAAAAAAAACCAGTAATAATTTATTATTTTCCCCTTTTTTTCTTTCTTCTCTTTCCCTCCTCTCCCCTCCTCAGGGAAATATCGTGCCTATAATGGAGGGCCTGATTTGGGGTGAAGAGTTCAAGGGGCAAAAAAAGGGGAGTAGGGACCTACTAAATGCAAAAAAAAAAAAAAAAAAAAAAAAGAAAAAAAAAGAAAAAAGGAAGAAAGTCTTAGACAAGCATAAGATGATTTGCTTGTGAGTGATGGTCAACTAAGAGATATAATGAGAGGGATAAGAGGGAACCAGAAAAAAGGATAAAAAAATGAATAATAAAGAAGAAAAAAATAAAAATGATAAGTAAAAATCTGTTGTATTAAGTGGAGCGAAGACTAAATACAATGGAGACCTTGGGTTGGGAGGACCCAAAATGCCACAAAAATAAACAAACAAGAAAAAAACAAAAACAAAAGCAAAAAAGAAAAATAAAGCCAAAAAAAGCCTTGAGTCCCAAATTAACTAATTTGTTCGTGATTGAGGATTTAATGGGATGAAAGTAAAACGAGAAAAGAAAAAACGAATAGAAAGGAAAAAATAAGAAAAAGAGAAAAACGAAGGAAGAAATAAAAAAGGAAGAGAAAAAAACAAGATAAAGCAAAACAAAATAAAACAAAAGAGGAGAGAGTGAGAGTTAAGTGTTTTGGAGTATAACCTTAAAGGAGGGTGAGGATGAAGAAGAGAAATAAAATGTAACACTTATCGGTAGTGTAGTTCAAGAAAAGGGAAGCATAAGATGGGCAGAGAATAGAAGGACCGAGGTGGAGGAAATAAAGGCAATAAGATAGAAGAAACAAACAACAACAACAAAAAAAATTAGTGGAACAAGTTGTAAAGTCTGTGGATTTTTCTTGATTTTGAGATGTTAACTTCTTCTTTTTTCTTTTCTCTCCCTCTTCCTGGTTGGTGACTCTGTACCCCAGGCTCTGCCCCTGTGTCACACTTAGGTAGGGATTTGCAGTTGATGGGATTCTATGGCAATGTCATATAATTGGCTTTAGTCTTGCTGGTAGTCAAGGCTTGTTGGCGTTTGCAGGGTCCAACGATGAGAGAGTTCTCTTTCCTGGAGTCTCTCTCCTAGTCCCCCCTTCCTGAATTAGCAGCCTGGTGATCCAGCTATAAGGCTGCAACTGCTTCTGCCTGGGGAGTAAGAGGCTCAAAGAGCTGGGAAATCCCCACTCTATCCCCAGTCAATGCAAGACTTTGGGAAAGGCTCTGGCAGTCAGGGCCTCCAGTGTAATCAGGCGGGGGTGGGAGTCAATTGTTGTCAAGGTGACTGTTCAGCGCCTAGCATTCTGTTGGACCTCTCAACCCAGGCTTTCCACACTTTGTAGCCTGTTTTGGCTGGGAAGAAGAGGCACTGGTCTCTGCTTGCGACTAGTGTAGTATAGATCTTATTATCTGCCAAGTCCTTCTTGTTAGCGTTTATCCCTGAATATGGAGGCTCTATCAATCAGAAGTTGCCCCCGCCCCTTTAGCGAGAGGCACTAAAAAATATCACGCCTCTTGTCTTGGGTCGCTGAACTGAGAGAGATCTTATCAATTAGAACCGAGGGTGCGCAGATTTCACGGGTTAAGCTAATTTCAGTGATTGGGTCGCAGCTGTGCTCCCGAAGGTATTTCAGGCTGCCTGCGTGCGCCCCTCCCCCAACGCTTGATTGTTAACTTGAATGGCTGGGTGAGGTGCCCCGCCCATGGAGAGAATCTCCCAAGTAGGGAATACTGCCCTGGGGCCTCTCCCGCTCCCCCCGCTGCTGGCGGCTGGGGCGCACTGGGTGCAGGATGATGGGGCACCCTGGGTGTGCGGGCCAGCAGGGCGCTCTGGGCGCGTGGAATGCCCAGGGTACACGCGCGCGAATGGGGTGCTCCGGGTCCCGGTGGCTGGCGACTCTCACTCGCAGTGCGCGGGCCGCTGGGAACGTTAGCGGTTCTCGCTCTGCAACCGGACCGGGCGCGCCAGCGGCTGCTTGCCACTCCGGAGTGTGGGCGGTGCTCGCTCTGCAACTGAACTGGGCGCGCGCCTGCGGCTGCTCGCGGCGGCTGCTCGCGGCTGCTGCTCGCAGCTCCCGAGAGTGGGCTGACTCACCACAGGCGCACTTCCTCACGGCTTGAATGAACGTCCCTGCGGTAGCTTCCTCCACACCCTCGTCTCTCAGATTCAAATGATAACAGTCCTTTCGCTTTCAGTTTGTGTGGAACTCCGGAATGCTCCGAGGATAAATTTTCCTGTTTCTAGTTGATAAATTTGTTGTGATTTTGGGGAGATCTGTCAGACGAGCTGCTCACGGCGCCATTTCCGTGACGTCACCTCCCTCTGTGCTATTTTGACCCATGTCTCATACAACATTCCTATCAGTTCCCTCCTCTCTGCAGCCACCACCACATAGCATGTGAGACCTTGGAGCTCAGGATGGCCCTCCTGCACTCTGTCCTTGCCATTCCCAGCTGACGTCCAGGCCAATAATAAATTGATATGGCCAAGCACTCGGAAGCCCAGGCTTAGCCAAGGACACCCTCCCTGTCCTTACACTTTCACAACCTCTTCATTCCTTGGAGACCACAGTCCAAGAAGGGACACTGAGGGGCCACCTGAAAAGGGGAGGCATCCAGAGGAAAAGGGCAGAAGGACTCAGTGCCTGTAACCCCCACCATTATTATGACTTGCTCTTGGCCTTCTCCGGAAGCAGAGCAGCTATGACACAGAGGGGCCATACCCACAAGCCACTGGGCTGTTTTCCCTAAACTCCTTCCTGGCATCTAATTTGAGATTCTCAAGATGTAGCGATAGTTCAGATGGCCTTACTGGGGTCCCTGTAAAGATGGGACTCTCCAGCCTATACATTTTAAAAAATTAATTAATTGAAAAAGTTTTTATTTATTAATTTAGAAAGAGAAGACAGAGAAGGGTGGGGAGGAGTGGGAAGCATCGTCTGGTAGTTGCTTCTCCTATGTTCCTTGGCCAGCAAACTGCAAATAGGCATAGGCTTTGTAGTCACTTGATGGGGAATTACCCATTGCTCCACTGTCCCAGAATAGGGACTTACTCATCCACAGGAATCCCTCTGGTTCCCTTGGGCTGAAAAGCAAGAGCAGTCTCGAAGGCTTATTTCCTCCTTATGTTCCCTGGCAGGCACCATTTTTGTTGTTGTTTTCCGGGTTTCATGAAGAGGAGCCACAAAGGAATGAGGCAGCAATAATCTGCAAGTAGAGGACCTCAATCTCTCCAGGATTGAGTTTCCTTAGAGAGATCAGCTATTTAATTTATTAAGCAGAAACATGACATCAGGCATGAGAAACTAACAAGCAGAATACAATGTCCAATTTTATTATTTAGTTTTGCAAAACTGATTAGAATTCTCTTGTCCTTTCTGAGACATAACACACCATCTGCTGTCTGATTCCTGATCTGCAGAAAGCTCCAGCAAGGGCAAGCTTTGCGCCCTTGAAGCCTTCCCTGGATGCACGCAATTGCCTTCAGTCATGTATGCTTGGTCTCGACCTTCACTTCCTCAGGATGGGAATGGAAAGTCACTCGGTGCCCTGGCTTTCCTCTGACAAATAACTGCCTGCTCATAGTAGGCTACGTGAGAAAACCGAGCTTCCTCAGAGCCCCTCCACCTTTTCCTTGCTCCCTATCTCACCTGGCCATTGGGGAAGTGAATGGGGAGGTTTCATATTAAACCAAACAGAAGAGATGGTCATTCCAGAGCTGACTCATTCAATGTGTCCTGATTATAAACCCCAGAATGTGACCAAATATTTCCCCCATAACAGTACACTTGAGACATAAAGAAGAACACAGAAAGCACTGTGACCCTATGTATTCCTTGATGAATAACATTCTAGATTACTCCTCAATCCTCAGAGATTAAGTCACTGCATTAATGGGGTGTGGTTTCTACATTACCAGGCCAATCATTCAGGCTCCAGAATAATCTTTGAACACATGTTTCTCACCCAGATTGGATGGTGGCCCCAGGGACAACTGCAATGTATGCAGACACTTTGGATTGTCATGAGCCTGGACTGAGGGCGGATCATAATGGCAGACAGTGTGCACAGAGCAGAGGACGATACGCACCTGAAATGCACAGGATAATTCTGAAAAACAAAATAAAACACAGAAGCTTGCACAACTAGACACAGACATGCATTTCAGTGTGAAGACAATAATTAAAACTTTGGGGTAATGACACATCAATAGATGAAATGACAAAACAGAAAATAATGCCCAGTAATACCTGCACATCCATATGAAAACTTTGTCTAAGATATCTTTTTAGTTGCATGAAAACAATATGCATTATATAATAAATACTGTGAGAAAAGTAAATACAAAAATATATTGGAGCCTTATATCGTAGCCTTGACCAAACTCCATTCCTTATAGGTTTTAATAACTATTCATTACTAATATAGGACATGAAGTCACCTAAAACATAAAGGACAGAGATGGACTAAAGTCAGTTGGTGCCCTGGGCACAGAGGAAAGTATTGGGTCCCTTGTGATTAGAAAAAAGTTTCAAGTTGGGGTTTTTCAAGGCTTTTCAGAAGTCAGGGCCCAGGGTGCACTCCCTGTGTGCCCGCCATTGAATTCGCCTCTGATAAAAGTACAAAGAGATTGAAAGTGAAAGAATGGGTAAAGGCACACAGTGGTACAAAAGTAGGTTTACATTTTTTAGTATGTCAAACAGTTACTTGTGGTATTACTATTTATGAACTATTGTGTTGTTTCCATATGAACAAATGTAAACCTCCTTTCACACTTATCTGTATTACATGCAAAATTATATAATAGCATACAGGACACTTGAGGGCAAAATGCACTAATAGAAATGAACAGCACTTCATATCAGTGACTTTAATTTACTAGGGAGTTTCAAATTTGTCTGTGCTCAATAACATAAATTCTTCTATACAGAACAGAGCTACAGGAAAAAATAAACAAATGCATAATCATAACAGATTTAACACAATGCCTCTCCCCTTCTAGACTGAGTATGCCTCTTTCAGAACCAATTGGTTCCACCTAACCAGACAGTGGTACAGTGGATATAGAGTCACACTGGGAAGCAGAGAACCCAGGTTTGAATCCCGAGGTCGCGGGTGTGAGTGCAGGCTCACCAGCTTGAGCGGTGGGGTTGTTGGATTGAACATGGGATCATAGACATGACCCCCATGGTCGCTGGCTTGAGCAAGGGGTCACTCGCTGTGCTGGAGCCCCCCCTCAAGGCACATATGAGAAAGCAATTAATGAACAACTAAGGAGACTAAGGAGCCGCAATGAAGAATTGAGGCTTCTCATCTCTGTCCTTATCTGTCCTTCTCACTATCTCTCTCTGTCTCTGTCACACACACACACAAAGGAACGAATAGATTCCCAGAAGACAAATCACTAAAGATACACAGAAACTTTACATGAATGGTCAATTGAAATCAACCTTTGCCCAGGATCCTCTCTACCAAACTTTTGCTGCTATCCCACTTTTGTGATTCCCAAGATGCACATGAGGAGGCAGCAGAGAAGAACGCTTGGAACACCTTGACCAGAGACCATCCTGTATGTTCTTTGAAGCAATTTTCAACAATCTTCAACCTCTGAAATAATATAAAGCATATTTCTTTTTTTAATTGATTTTAATTTATTGTGTTTACATATATTCTAGTGTTGCCCTGAATGCATCTCCCCTCACCCCTATTCCCCTCAACATCTCCCTTACACTCCTCCCCATTGCACCCTCCCCCCTTCCCTTCAGGTTTATCCAATCCTATCATCCCCTTTCCCTCTGGTCCCTTTGATCTCTCCTCTGTCTCAATTCCGTTCCTCAGTTCACCTTGTTCATTGGATTCCTCAAATGAGTGAGGTCATATGGTATTTTTCTTTTTCTGTCTGGCTTATTTCACTTAACATAATAGTTTCCAGGTCCATCCATGCTGTCACAAAAGGTAAGATTTCCTTCTTTTTCATGGCCCATAGTATTCCATAGTATATATGTACCAAAGCTTTTTAATCCACTCGTCCACTGACAGACACTTGGGCTGTTTCCATATCTTTGCTATTTTGAAAAATACTGCCATAAACATGGGGGTGCATTTCTCCTTTTGAAACAGTGCTTGGAGTATATTCCTAATAGTGGGATAGCTGAGTCAAAAGGCAGTTCCATTTTTAATTTTTTGAGGAATCTCCATACCATTTTCCACAGTGGCTGCACCAGTTTACATTCCCACCAGCAGTACAGGAAGGTTCCCTTTTCTCCACATCCTCGCCATCACTTATTCTGTGTTGTTTTGTTGATGAGCACCATTCTGACTCATGTGAGGTGATATCTCACTGTGGTTTTAATTTGCCTTTCTCTAATGATTAGTGATGTTGAACATTTTTTCATATGCCTATTGGCCATCTGTATGTCCTCTTTGGAGAAGTGTCTATTCATTTCTTTTGATCATTTTTGATTGAATTGTTTATCTTCCTGGTGTTGAGTTTTACAAGTTCTTTATAAATTTCAGTTATTAATCCCTTATCAGACATATTGTTGAATATGTTCTCCCGTAGTGTAGTTTGTCTGTTTATTCTGTTCTTATTGTGTTTTGCTGTGCGAAATCTTTTCAGTTTGATATAGTCTCATTTGTTTATCCTGTCTTTTCATTTTGTTTTTGTTTTTTTTTGAAGTTGGAAACAGGGAGGCAGTCAGAAAAACTCCCGCATGTGCCTGAACGGGATTCACCCAGCATGTCCACCAGGGGGCGATGCTCCACCCCATCTGGGCCATTGCTCTGTTGCAACCAGAGCCATTCTAGCACCTGAGGCAGAGGCCTTAGATCCATCCTCAGCGCCCAGCCAACTTTGCTCCAATGGAGCCCTGGCTGCGGGAGGGGAAGAGAAAGACAGAGAGGAAGGAGAGGTGGAGGGGTGGAGAAGCAGATGGGTGCTTCTCCTGTGTGCCCTGGCCAGGAATCGAACCCAGAACTCCTGCATGCCAGGCTGACACTCTACCACTGAGTCAACTGGCCAGGGCCTGTTTATCCTGTCTTTTATTTCACTTGCCTGTGGAGACAAATCAGCAAATATATTGCTGTGAGAGATGTCAGAGAGCTTACTGCCTATGTTTTCTTCTAAGATGCTATGGTTTCACTGCTTACATTTAAGTCTTTTATCCATTTTGAGTTTATTTTTATGAATGTTATACGTTGGTGGTCTAGTTTCATTATTTTTTGCAGGTAGCTGTTCAATATTCCCAAAACCATTTGTTGAAGAGGCTGTCTTAACTTCATTGTATGCTCTTACCTCCTTTGTCAAATATCAGTCATCCATAAAGGTGTGGGTTTATTTCTGGGTTTTCTGTTTTGTTCCATTGATCTCTATGCCTGTTCTTATGCTAGTACCAAGCTGTTTTGAGTACAATGGCCTTGTAGTATAACTTGATATCAGGAAGTGTTTTACCTCCCACTTTATTCTTACTTTTCAAGATTACTGAGGCTATTCATGTTCTTTTCTGGTTCCATATAAATTTTTGAAATATGTGTTCTATATCTTTGAAATATGTAATTGGTATATTAATTGATATTAAATTGAATTTATAAATTGCTTTGGATAATATAGACATTTTAATGATGCTTATTCCTCATAACCATGAAAACAGTATATGCTTCCACTTGTTTGTATCATCCTTGATTTCTTTTACCAATTTTTTATAATTTTTCGAGTACAAGTCTTTATTCTCCTTGGTTAAATTTACTCCTAGGTACTTTATTTCTTGGTTGCAATAGTGAAGAAGATTGTTTCCTTAATTTCTGTTTCTGACAATTCATTGTTGGTGTATAAAAATACCTCTGATTTCTGAGTATTAATTTTAAATCCTGCCACCTTGCTGAATTCATTTATCAAGTCCAGTAGTTTTTTGGACTAGGACTTTAGGGTTTTCTATATATAATAGCATATCATCTGTGAATGATAGTTTTATTTTTTCTTTTCCAATTTGGATGCTTTTTATTTCTTCTTCTTGTCTGATTGCTGTGTCTAGGACTTCCAGGACTTTGTTGAATAAGAGTGGTGAAAGGGAGCACCTCTGCCTTGTTCCTTATCTTAAGGGGATTGCTTTTAATTTTTGCCCATTGAGTATGATGTTGACTGTGGGTTTTTCATAGATGGCTTTTATCATGTTGAGGTATGTTCCCTGTATTCCCACTTTGCTGAGAGTTTTGATCATGAATGGGTGCTGGATTTTATCAAATCCTTTTTCTGCATCTATTGAAATTATCATGTGGTTTTTCTCCTTCCTTTTGCTTATGTGATGACTCACATTGATTGACTTGCAAATATTGTACCAGCCTTGCCTCCCTGAATAATTTCCACTTGATCATGGTGTATGATTTTTTCATATATTGCTGAATCCAGTTGGCTAATATTTTCCTGAGAATTTTAGCATCTAGATTCATCAGGGATATAGGCTTATAATTTTCTTTTTTTTTTTTTCTCATTATCTTTTCCTGGTTTTGGAATCAGAATTATGCTCGCCCCATAAAAGGAGCTTGGAAGTCTTCCTCACATTTGAATTTTTTGAAATAGCTTGAGAAGAATAGAAGTTAGTTCTTCTTTGAATATTTGGTAGAATTCACTTGTGAAACAATCGGGCCCTGGGCTTTTGTTTGTTGTGAGTTTTTTGATATCTGTTTCTATCTCATGTGTTGTAATTGGTCTGTTTAGGTTTTCTGATTCTTCCAGATTGATTTTTAAAGTATTATATGTTTCAAGGAATTTTTTCATTTAGTCTAGGTTGTCTAAGTTTTCTGAAATACAGTTATTCATAATATATTCTTTCTTTTTTATATAAATAAATTTTTATTTTACTGGGGTGACATCAATAAATCAGGGTACATATATTCAAAAAAACATTTCCAAGTTATCTTGTCATTTAGTTCTGTTGCATACCCATCACCCAAAGAGAGATTGTCCTCCATCACCCTCTATCCAGTTTTCTTTGTACCCCTCCCCCTCCCCTCCCCCTCTCCCTCCTCCGCTCTCCCCACCCCCCATAACCACCCCACGCCTGTCCATGTCTCTTAGTCTCATTTTTATTTCCCACCAATGTATGGAATCCTGCAGTTCTTGTTTTTTTCTGATTCACTTATTTCACTCCGCATAATGTTATCAAGATTCCACCATTCCGCTGTAAGTAATCCAATGTCACCATTTCTTCTAGCTGAATAGTATACCATGGTGTATATGTGCCCCATCTTCTTTATCCAGTCTTCTATTTTTTTTTACACTGATTAAAAGCCTTTAAGCAAACTCTTGGCCAATACAGCAAGAATCCATAAAAGAGTAGTGTCCTTAACATGTTCACCAAGTCCAAGTTGGCCCCATCACCATGTCAAATACCTGAAAAATGCAACCCAACCACAGTTCAGGCTGTTAGGAGCTGTCACAGGGAGCAGGAGTCCAGGAAAAGTCCACATCCAGGAAAAGTCTTCATTGCACTGGAATTGTTGTCACCATTCTATAATTTGCAGCTAATGTCCAAGTCCCAATGACTGCTGCTTCTAGCTGGTAATGATTCAGGTAGACTGGAAAAGCCATTTGCAGCATGCGTGGCTTTGGAGCTTCTGTTCTCCTCTGCCTGGAGAGATGAGACCAGGTTGCTTTTCCCTGGAGCTCTGCAACTGTGGCATGGTAAAGAGAACCTTGGGATACACTAAGCTGGGTGGCAAAGTTAGATTCATAATAGAAGTTGGCAAAAGGGGAAAAGAGAGCTCTAAATTAAGAGTAGGTCCCAGCCTGAAATATGAGTGGGGCATTGAGGTAGGAGGGATAAAGAAAACACTATATATTAAGCAAAGCAGCAGAAAATAGGACTATCAACACCCACAACAGAGATCTTTGAGGGAAGAATAAAAAACCTGACTATTCAGGCAACACATAGTTAAGTGGCCCTTGTGCAAATGAGATCAGTTTACCTGCTTCTTGGAAGAAATACCCTAGGCTCATCCACAGTGTCATAGATGGGGCCGATGACTCTGGGCACCTTCAGCCTTCAGTGCCTAACCCCAGCATTCTGGGAAAGGTTAGGTCATAGGTGGCTGGAGCAGGGCTGGAAGAGACAGAACCCTCCCTTAGAGGAGCGAGGGGGAAGCCTAACTTCCAGTGTCCCTGTTTCCTCACAGCAGAGGCATGTAAGCCTGGCAGGCTTTAGCTCAATGACCTTCATCCTATGGGACCTCTTTGGGGCATTGGAGCCTTTAAGGGTGTATCCTAAAAGCTGGTAGTTCCCCTGATCTCTATTGGGCTTTTTCTGCCTCTAGGTATCTTAAAAGCCATGCTCAGAAGATCTCGTTGAGGGGTTTGAGGATCCCCATCTGCCTATATAAATCTTTTCCATATATTTAAAGCTATTTGGAAAAAGACAAAACAGTGTTATTAGCTGGATCTAATAAAGAAGGTAGTAGTTTGCAGGCAAAAATTATTTGGTGTTTCCTGTTCATCAGCATTCAAAGAAATGTAATTTTTTTTAAGTAAGAAGCATGATATGGTAGACCCGTAGGAGTTCCAGGATATGACTACCCCCTTTTAAATTTTTTTTTTAAATTGACCTTAAAATGTTTGCTGAGTACACTTTAATAATACCTTAACTTTAAAGATTGTAAGCATGACAAAATACAGTAAATGCTTTTGCTCCATATGCAGGAGCATTTTCAGTTTAGCCAGTTTAGGAAATCCAATAATAGAACAATGCATACAGACAATGAGCTATAACATGCTTAGCAGCCTCTCCTGTTCTGACAGAGGTTACTATAGATCCAGAATATGTATCCACTGTAATGTGGACATACGACTGTTTGCAAAATGAAGGTATATGAGTAACATCCATCTGCCAAAGTTGTCCTGTAGGGGTCCTTGAGGGTTAACTCCAAATGAAGGGGCAGTATAGGACCCTTTGGACAGGATTTCCCAATCTGTTGTGCTGCTTCCCGAGAAAGTTGAAACTGTTTACACCGGGCTGCAGCATTCTGGTGATGAATAGTGAGACTGACTTGCTCGGTCTGTCATGGTTGCTTCATATAATTTTCTTTTGGGTAGCTTGATCAACAAGGGCATTCCTAGGCCCTGGCAGGTTGGCTCAGTGGTAGAGCATTGGACTGGTGTGCAGGATTCCTGGGTTTGATGCCCAGTCAGAGCACACAGAAGAAGCGCCCATCTACCTCTGCACCCCTCCTCCTCTCCTTCCTCTCTGTCTCTCTCTTCCCCTCCCGCAGCCAAGGCTCCACCAGAGCGAAGCCACCCCGTGCACTAAGGATGGCCCCATGGCCTCTGCCTCAGGTGCTAGAATGGCTCTGGTTGGAACAGAGCAACACCCCAGATGGGCAGAGCATTCCCCCCTGGTAGACATGCCAGGCGGATCCTGATCAGGCGCATGCAGAAGTCTGTCTAACTGCCTCCCCATTTCCATGTTCAGAATAATACAAAAAGTAAATAAATGAAAGAAAAAATACAACAACAAAAAAAAGAAAAGAGAAAAAAAAGAAAAAAAAAGGGCATTCCCTTGTGCTAAAGCTCTAGGGAGCATGGAGTGAGCTTGAGTATGTCCTATGAAACATGGAGCTCTATGTTGACATATAAGTCTTTGAAGAAGGAGGAACTGCTGAAATAGTTCATCAGCATTTGTCCCTAAGACAGCAGTCTTTATAGTGGAAACACCATAAGTAAATATTTGTTGTCTGTCTATAGATTGAGGGGGGAGTATGGCAATTGCTGAAAAGCCACAATCTTTGTGCCCTTCCCCTCCCCAACCACCCTCTCTCTTTCCTTCACCCTGTAACCCCAACACTGTTGTCCATGTCTCTGAGTCTCATCTTTATGTCCCACCTATGTATGGAATCATATAGTTCTTAGTTTTTTCTGATTTACTTCTTTTGCTCAGTATAATGTTATCAAGGCCCATCCATGTTGTTGTAAAAGATCCTATGTCATCATTTCTTATGGCTGAGTAGTATTCCATAGTATATATATACCAAAGCTTTTTAATCCACTCATCCTCTGATGGACACTTGGGCTTTTTCCAGATCTTTGCTATTGTGAACAATGCTGCCATAAACATGGGGGTGCACTTCTTCTTTTGAAACAGTGCTATGGTGTTCTTGGGGCATATTCCTAACAGTGGTATAGTTGGGTTAAAATGCAGTTCGATTTTTAATTTCTTGAGGAATCTCCATATTGTTTTCCACAGTGGCTGCACCAGTCTGCATTCCCACCAGCGGTGCAGGAGGGTTCCCTTTTCTCCACATCCTCGCCAGCACTTATTCTGTGTTGTTTTATTGATGAGTGCAGTTCTGACTGGTGTGAGTGTTATCTCATTGTGGTTTTAATTTGCATTTCTCTAATCATTAGTGATGTTGAACAGGTTTTCATATGCCTGTTGGCCATCTGTGTGTTCTCTTTGGAGAAGTGTCTATTCATTTCTTTTGCTCATTTTTGAATTGGATTGTTTGTCTTCCTGGTATTAAGTTTTACAAGTTCATTATAAATTTTGGTTATTAACCCCTTATCAGACGCTATGTCAAATATATTCTCCCATTGTGTAGTTTGTCTTTTTATTCTGTTCTTATTGCCTTTAGCTTTGCAGAAGCTTTTTAGTTTGATAAAGTCCCATTTGTTTATCCTGTCTTTGATTTCACTTGCCTGTGGAGACAAATCAGCAAATATATTGCTGCGAGATATGTCAGAGAGCTTACTGTCTATGTTTTCTTCTAAGATGCTTATGGTCTCACGACTTACTTTTAAGTCTTTTATCCATTTTGAGTTTATTTTTGTGAGTGGTGTAAGTTGGTGGTCTAGTTTCATTTTTTGCAGGTAGCTGTCCAATTTTCTTAACACCATTTGTTGAAGAGGCTGTCTTTACTCCATTGTATTTTCTTACCTCCTTTGTCAAATATCAGTTGTCAATAGAGCTGTGGGTTTATTTCTGGGTTCTCTGTTCTGTTCCATTGATCTTTGTGCCTATTCTTATGCCAGTACCATGCTATTTTGAGTACAATGGCCTTATACTATAACTTGATATCTGGAAGTGTGATACCTCCCGCTTTATTCCTCCTTTTCAAGATTGCTGAGGCTATTTGTGTTCTCTTTTGGTTCCATATAAATTTTTGGAATATGTGTTCTATGTCTTTGAAGTAAGTCATTGGTATTTTAATCGGTATTGCATTGAATTTATAAATTGCTTTGGGTAATATAGACATTTTAATGATGTTTATTCTTCCTAACCATGAACACGGTATATGCCCCCACTTATTCGTATCTTTCCTGATTACTTTTATCAATGTTTTATAATTTTCCGAGTACAAGTCTTTAATCTCCTTGGTTAGATTGATTCCTAGGTACTTTATTTTTTTGGTTGCAATGGTAAAGGGGATTGATTCCTTGATTTCTCTTTCTGACAGTTCATTATTAGTGTATAAAAATGCATCTGATTTCTGAGTATTGATTTTATATCCTGCCACCTTGCCAAATTTATTTATCAGGTCTAGTAGTTTTTTGACAGAGCCTTTAGGGTTTTCTATATACAATATCATGTCATCTGCAAATAATGATAGTTTTACTTCTTCTTTTCCAACTTGAATGCCTTTTATTTCTTTTTCTTGTCTGATTGCTGTGGGTAGGAATTCCAGAACTATGTTGAATAAGAGTGGTGAAAGGGGCACCCCTGCCTTGTTCCTCATCTTAAGGGGATTTCTTTTAATTTTTGCCCATTGAGTATGATGTTGGCTGTGGGTTTGTCATAGATGGCCTTTATCATGTTGAGGTATGTTCCCTGTATTCCCACTTTGCTGAGAGTTTTGATCATGAATGGGTGCTGGACTTTATCAAATGCTTTTTCTGCATCTATTGAAATTATCATGTGGTTTTTCTCCTTCTTTTGTTTATGTGATGCATCACATTGATTGATTTGTGAATATTGTACCAGCCTTGCCTCCCAAGAATAAATCCCACTTGATCATGGTGTATGATTTTTTCCTTATATTGTTGTATCTGGTTTGCTAATAGTTTGTTAAGGATTTTTGCGTCTAAGTTCATCAGGCATATTGGCGTATAATTTTCTTTTTTTTGTGTTGTCTTTGCCTGGTTTTGGAATCAGAATTATGCTCGCCTCATAAAAGGAGTTTGGAAGTCTTCCTTCCTCTTGAATTTTTTGAAATAGCTTGAGAAGGATAGGAGTTAGTTCTTCTTTGAATATTTGGTAGAATTCACTTGTGAAGCCATCAGGCCCAGGACTTTTCTTTTTTTGGAGATTTTTGATAGCTCTTTCAATCTCATTTGTTGTAATTGGTCTGTTTAGGTTTTCTGCTTCTTCCAGATTGATTTTTGGAAGATTATATGATTCAAGGAATTTGTCCATTTTATCTAGGTTGTCTAGTTTTTTGGCGTACGATTCTTCATAGTATTTTCTTACAATATTTTGTATTTCTGTTGGGTCAGTTGTTATTTCTCCACTCTCATTTCTAATTTTATTTATTTGAGTCCTCCCTCTTTTTTTCTTGGTGAGTCTCGTTAAAAGTTCATCGATCTTGTTTACCTTTTCAAAGAACCAGCTCCTGATTTCATTAATCCTCTGTATTGTTTCTTTAGCCTCTATGTCATTTATTTCTGCTCTGATCTTTAGTATTTCCTTCCTTCTACTAGCTCTGGGCTTTACTTGCTGTTCTTTTTCTTGTTCTTTTAGATGCATGGTTAAGTTGTTTATTTGATCTTTTTCTAGCTTTTTGAGGTATGCCTGTAATGCTATAAACTTAACTCTCAGGACTGCTTTTGCTGTGTCCCATAAATTTTGAGTTGATGTATGCTCATTATCGTTTGTTTCTAGGAATATTTTAATTTCTTCTTTGATCTCAATGTTAACCCATTCGTTATTTAATAACATGCTATTTAGTTTCCAAGTGTTTGAATGTTTTTCAATTTTTCTGTTGTGGTTGATTTCTCGTTTAATGCCATTGTGATCAGAGAAAGTGCTCGATATGATTTCAATCTTCTTAAATTTGTTGATACCGCTTTTGTGCCCTAACATGTGGTCTATTTTAGAAAATGTACCATGAGCGCTTGAAAAGAATGTATTTTCTGCTGTTTTAGGGTGAAAGGTTCTGAAGATGTCTATTAGCTCGAGTTGATCTAATATGTCCTTTAAGTGTGCTGTTTCTTTGTTAATTTTCTTTCTTGAGGTTCTATCTAATGATGTTAACGGGGTATTGAAATCCCCTACTATTATAGTATTGCTGTTGATCTTGCCCTTTAAGTCCATCAATGTCTACTTTATATATTTAAGTGCTCTTATATTAGGTGCGTAGATATTTATAATGGTTATATCTTCCTTTTGGATTGCTGCCTTTATCATTATGTAGTGACCTTCTTTATCTCTAACTATGGTCTTTGTTTTAAAGTCCATTTTGTCTGATATAAGTATTGCTGTCCCAGCTTTTTTTTCATTTCCATTTGCGTGAAATATTTTTTCCATCCTTTTATCTTCAGTCTGTGTGCATCTTTTGATTTAAAGTTTGTCTCTTGTAGACAGCATATGTATGGGTCCTGTTTTTTTATCCACGCAGCTACCCTATGTCTCTTGATCGAATCATTTAATCCATTAACATTTAAGGTTATTACTGATATGTAATTTTTTATTGCCATTTTTTTCTTTAAAACTGTATTCCTCTTTTGCTATATTCTTTTTTTTCCTTTGATCTGGTTACAACAGGTTCCTTAGCATTTCTTGCAGCCTTGGTTTGGTTGCAGTGAATTCCTTGAGGTTTTTTTTTTTTTTTTTTGTCTATAAAGCTTTTTATTTCTCCCTCAATTTTAAATGATAGCCTTGCTGGATAATGTAGTCTTGGTTGTAGGTACTTGTTCTGCATTACTTTGAATATTTCTTGCCATTCCCTTCTGGCCTCAAGTGTTTCTGTTTAGAAGTCAGAAGTCATCCTTATGGGGGCTCCTTTGTAGGTCATAGTCTTTTTTTCTCTAGCAGCTTTTAATATTTTCTCTTTATCAGTTAGCTTTGCTATTTTAATTATGATGTGTCTTGATGTTGGTTTCTTTGGGTTTCTTCTTAATGGAGTTCTCTGTGCTTCCTGAACATGTGAAATGTTTTCCTGCCTTAATTGGGGGAAGTTTTCCACTATAATATGTTTGAACAAAGTCTCTATCCCTTGTTCTTTCTCTTCTTCTTCAGGAATCCCTATGATGTGGATGTTATTTCTCTTCATGTTATCACAGAGCTCTCTTAGAGTTTCCTCAGACATTTTGAGTCTCTTTTCTTTTTTCTGCTCTGCTTCTGTGCCTTTATTTATTGTGTACTCTAACTCACTGATTCGATTCTCTGCTTCATCCATCCTGCTTTTAATTCCTTCTATTGTATACTTTATTTCAGATATTGTATTTGTCATTTCTGAGTGATTCTTTTTTATTATTTCAATGTCCTTTTTAATATTTGTTATCTCTTTATTTAGGTTTTTGTAATGGCCATCTATGGTTGTTCTAATATCTTTGAGCATCCTAACAATCGTTATTTTAAACTCTGCATCTGGTAATTTGGTTATATCTGATTCATTTAGGTCCTTTTCTGGGGATTTCTCTTGGTTTATTTGTGTTGTATTTCTCTGCCTTTGCATTTTCTCTTCACTGGAGTGGCTTTGATCACGTGCTCGGGTGCACGAGCATTGGTGGCCTTGGCCTTTGCCCCGCCCCTGTGTGTGAGGTTATGCTCGGTCCTGAGGGCACTGGCAAGCACCTTTGCTCAGCTGCGGGTCTCTGCCTGTTTCCAGGCTTTCACCCTGCCCTTGCAGGAAGAGCCCGCTCAAGGACTGCTGCTAGCCTTGGCTCTACCGCCGGTCAGGACTGCGTGCCCAAGCTCAGCTCAGTGGCAGAACTCTGCCTCTTCTGGTCTTTTGGCTCCACCCCTGTGGGAGGAGCCGTCTACCAAGTCAGACCCCAAGCCTGGGTTGCACGGGCGGGGCAAGGCTATGCTCCTCTGCCCATGCTCAGGGGCTGGTCTCCACCCTTTCTGGGGTTCCCCCTCTTCTCCCGCAGGCTGGATTACAGGCTGCCGGCAGCTGAGCTTGACCGCTTTTGCATGCCCCTTTCTTCCCAGCTGGGCAGATTGAGCTTCCCACCAGGTGAGTTTTTCCCTGCTGCCATTCGCTCCGGGGAGCTGGGCAGCCCTCTCCGTGTTTCTGCTTTTCCTACCAGTCTTGGTTTGGCTTCTTCAGTGTTCCTTGGTTGAAGAGTCCTCTTAGTTTAGTCCAAAGTTGGTTTTTCCAGATGATAGTTCATAAAATTAGTTTGTAATCCACTTTGGTTCTGGGAGGTAGATGTTGGTACGTCCGCCTACTCCAGCGCCATCTTGTCTCTCCCTTCATAGTATTTTCTTACATCCTTTGTATTTCTGTTGTGTCAGTTGTTATTTCTCCACTCTCATTTCTAATTTATTTATTTGAGTTCTCTCTCTTTTTCTCTTGGTGAGTCTGGTTAAAGGTTCATCGATCTTGTTTACCTTTTCAAAGAATCAACTCCTGGTTTCATTGATCCTCTGTATTGTTTCTTAGCCTTTATGTCATTTATTTGCACTCTGATCTTTATTATTTTCTTCCTTCTGCTACCTCTGGGCTTTACTTGCTGTTCTTTTACTAGTTCTACTAGATGCATGGTTAGGTTGTTTATTTGAGCTTTTTCTAGCTTCTTAAGATATGCCTGTAATCTATGAACTTCCCTCTCAGTACTGCTTTAGCTGTGTCCCATAAATTTTGAGTGGTTGTATGCTCATTATCATTCGTTTCACGGAATTATTTTATTTCTTCTTTGATCTCATTGTTAACCCATTTGTTATTTAATAACATGTTATTTAGTTTCCAAGTGTTTGAGTATTTTTCAGTTTTTCTGTTGTGATTGATTTCTAGTTTCATGCCATTGTGATAAGAGAAAATACTTGATATAATTTCAATCTTCTTAAATTTGTTGGGACCGCTTTTGTGCCCTAAAATGTGGTCCATCCTAGAGAATGTATCATGTGCACTTGATAAGAATGTATATTCTGCTGCTTTAGGGTGAAAAATTCTGAAGATATCTATTAAATCAAGTTGATCTAGTGTGTCCTTTAAGTCTGCTGTTTCTTTGTTAATTTTCTTTATTGAGGATTTATGTAGTGATATCAGTGGGGTACTGAAATACCTACTATAATAGTATTGCTGTTGATCTCGCCCTTTATATCCATCAAAGTCTGCTTTATATATTTAAGTGCTCCTATATTAGGTGCATAGATATTTAAAATGGTTTTTTTCTTTCTGTGGGATTGCTTCCTTTATCTCTTATTATAGCCTTTGTTTTAAAGTCCATTTTGTTTGAGATAAGTATTGCTACCCCAGCTTCTTTATTCATTTCCATTTGCATGAAATATTTTTTTCCATCCTTTTACCTTGAGTCTATGAGCAGGTTTTGTTTTAAGGTGTGTCTCTTTTAGACAGCATATGTATGGGTCTTGTTTTCTTATCCACGCAGCTACCCTATCTTTTGATTGGATCATTTAATCTATTTACATTTAAGGTTATTATTGATATGTAGTTGTTTATTGCCATTTTATTCTTTAAAGCTGTATTCCTCTTTTGGTTTATTCTTTTCCCACTTTGATCTGTTTACAACAGGCCCCTTAACATTTCTTGCAGCATTGGTTTGGTTGTAATGAATTCCTTGAGTTTTTTTTTCTCAAAAGCCTTTTATTTCTCCTTTAATTTTAAATGATAGCCTTGCTGGATAATGTAGTCTTGGTTGTATGCTCTTGTTCTGCATTACTTTGAATATTTCTTGCCATTTCATTTTGGCCTCAAGTGTTTCTGTTGAGAAGTCTGATGTCATCCTTATGGGGACTCCTTTTTAGGTGATAGCCTTTTTTCTCTAGCAGCTTTTAATATTTTCTCTTTATTACTTAGCTTTGGTATTTTAATTATGATGTGTCTTGGTGTGGAGTTTTTGGGTTTCTCTTTAATGGAATTCTTTGTTTTTCTTGAACTTGTGTGACTTTTTTCTGCATTGATTTAGGGAAGTTTTCAGTTATGATTTGATTGAATGAAGTCTCTATCCCTTGTTCTTTCTTTTCTTCTTCAGGAATCCCTATGATGCGGATGTTATTTCTCTTCATGTTGTCACAGAGCTCTCTTAGAGTTTCCTCAGACTTTTTGAGTCTTTTTTCTTTTTGCTACTCTGCTTTTTTGCCTTCATTTATCTTGTCCTCTAACTTCTGATTCGATCCTCAGCTTCATCCATCCTGCTTTTAATTCCTTCCATTGTGGTCTTCATTTCTGATATTGTATTTTTCATTTCTGAGTGATTCTTTTTTATTATTTCAATGTCTTTTTTTATACTTGCTATCTCTATTTAGTTGTTTGTTATGACCGTCTATTTTTGTTCTAAGATCTTTGAGCATTCTAACAATCATTATTTTAAACTCTGCATTTGGTAATTTGGTTATATCTGACTCATTCAAGTCCTTTTCTGCGAATTTCTCTTGATTCAATTGGGTTTATTTCTATGCCTTCCCATTTTGTCTGTATATAAGAAGGGTGTGGCTACTGGAGTTCAATGTGCATAGCTTCTGTGTTCCCTAGGTGTGGTCTCTCTGCAGGCCTGCCACACCCTCTGCCACTGCCTTGGGCATTTGGGTATAAGCATTACTGGTGCCAGTCGGCTGCGACTGTTACTGTGGTTTCCGCCTCTCCTCCACAGGAGGGCTGTGTTCACATGCCCAGGTTCACAAGCCTTGGCTTTTATCCTGCCCCCGTGGGTGGCACTACCTGCTGTGCATAGGCCACAAACCTCAGCACATGGGCAGGGCTCCATGGCTCTGCGCAGCTTCAGTTCTCCACCTGTTCCAGTGCTTTTTCTTCACCCCTGCAGGCTGAACTGTGCTCATGAGTTCAGCTACAAGCCTTGGCTCTGTAAGCGAGGCAGGGCTGTGTGCCCATGCTCAGCCACTGGTCTCTGCAGTTCCCAGACATTCACCTTTTCCATGCAGGTGTGATTGCAGGCAGGCCCGCAGACAGCCAGATTGCTTTCATGTGCTTCTTCCTCCCCTGCCAGTAAGACTGAGCTCATCCCGGGCCTCTCCACATTTCTGCTTTTCCTACCAGTCTTAGTATGGCTTCTTCTGTGTTCCTTGTTTATAGAGTCCTCTTAGTTTAGTCCAAAGTTGGTTTTTCCTAATGATGTTTTTAAAATTAAGTTGTCATTCATTTTGGTTCTGGGAGGTGAAAATTGGTACATTCGCCTACTCCATCACCATCTTGCCACTCCCTAAAACATGTTTCTTGTTGTCATTACACTTAATCTACAAATAAGTAATGGAAACTAACTAGAAATCCTTTCCATTTTTAAGTTGAAATTCACTTTTAAATAACCCCCTCCCACCTCAATACACCGCTGATGGCTCTAGATCGGTCATCCAAACAGAGAATCAATAAAGATATAGAGGCCTTAAACGAAATACTACAACACCTGGATATGATAGACATCTACAGGACACTTCAACCCAAAGCGACAGAGTATACATTTTTCTCTAGTGTACATGGAACATTCTCAAGAATTGACCATATGTTGGGCCACAAAGACAATATCAGCAAATTTAGAAAAATTGAAATTGTACCAAGCATATTCTCTGATCATAAAGCCTTGAAACTAGAATTCAACTGTAAAAAAGAGGGGGAAAAACCCACAAAATTATGGAAACTAAACAACATACTTCTAAAAAATGAATGGGTCAAAGAAGAAATAAGCGCAGAGATCAAAAGATATATACAGACAAATGAAAATGAAAATATGACATATCAGAATCTCTGGGATGTAGCAAAAGCAGTAATAAGAGGAAAGTTCATATCACTTCAGGCCTATATGAACAAACAAGAGAGAGTCGAAGTAAACCACTTAATTTCATACCTTAAGAAGCTAGAAAAAGAAGAACAAAGACAACCCAAAACCAGCCGAAGAAAGGAGATAATAAAAATCAGAGTAGAAATAAACAAAATAGAGAACAGAAAAACTATAGAAAAAATCAATAAAACAAGGAGCTGGTTCTTTGAAAAGATCAACAAAATTGACAAACCCTTGGCAAGACTCACCAAGAAAAAAAGACACAGGACTCAAATAAATAAAATCCAAATTGAAAGAGGAGAAATCACCACAGACATCATAGATATACAAAGAATTATTGTAGAATACTATGAAAAACTATATGCCACCAAATACAACAATCTAGAAGAAATGGATAAATTCCTAGAACAATACAACCTTCCTAAACTGAGTCATGAAGAAGCAGAAAACCTAAACAGACCAATCAGCAGGGAGGAAATAGAAAAAAGTATTAAAAACCTCCCCAAAAATAAAAGTCCAGGCCCAGATGGTTATACTAGTGAATTCTATCAAACATTCAAAGAAGACTTGGTTCCTATTCTACGCAAAGTCTTCCAAAAAATTGAAGAAGAAGCAATACTTCCAAACACATTTTATGAGGCCAACATAACCCTCATACCAAAACCAGGCAAGGATGGCACAAAGAAAGAAAACTACAGACCAATATCTCTAATGAATACAGATGCTAAAATACTAAACAAAATACTGGCAAACCGAATACAACAACATATTAAAAAAATAATACATCATGATCAAGTGGGATTCATCCCAGAATCTCAAGGATGGTTCAACATACGTAAAACGGTTAACGTAATACACCATATCAACAAAACAAAGAACAAAAACCACATGATCTTATCAATAGACGCAGAGAAGGCTTTCGACAAAATACAACACAATTTTATGTTTAAGACTCTCAACAAAATGGGTATAGAAGGAAAATATCTCAACATGATAAAGGCCATATATGATAAACCATCAGCCAACATCATATTAAATGGCGTAAAACTGAGGACTTTGCACCTTAAATCAGGAATAAGACAGGGTTGTCCACTCTCTCCACTCTTATTTAACGTGGTGCTAGAAGTTCTGGCCAGAGCAATCAGACAAGACAAAGAAATAAAAGGCATCCATATCGGAAAAGAAGAAGTAAAGGTATCACTTTTTGCTGATGATATGATCCTATACATCGAAAACCCAAAGGACTCAACAAAAAGATTACTCAAAACAATAAACCAATACAGTAAGGTCGCAGGATACAAAATCAACATACAAAAGTCCATAGCCTTTCTATATGCCAACAATGAAATATTAGAAAATGAACTCAAAAAAATAATCCCCTTCATGATTGCAACAAAAAAAATAAAATACCTAGGAATAAACATAACAAAGAATGTAAAGGACCTATATAACGAAAACTACAAGGCATTGCTATGAGAAATAGGAAAAGACACAATGAGATGGAAAAATATTCCTTGTTCTTGGATAGAAAGAATAAATATAATTAAAATGGCCATATTACCCAAAGTAATATATAAATTTAATGCAATTCCCATCAAAATTTCTATGACATTTTTTAAAGAAATGGAACAAAAAATCATCAGATTTATATGGAACTATAAAAAACCCCGAATAGCTAAAGCAATCCTAAGGAAAAAGAATGAAGCTCGGGGCATTACAATGCCTGACTTTAAACTATATTATAGGGCCACAATAATCAAAACTGTATGGTATTGGCAGAAAAATAGACACTCAGACCAATGGAAGAGAATAGAAAGTCCAGAAATAAAACCACATATATATGGTCAAATAATCTTTGATAAAGGGGCCAACAACACAAAATGGAGAAAAGAAAGCCTCTTCAACAAATGGTGTTGGGAAAACTGGAAAGCCACATGCAAAAGAATGAAACTCAACTACAGCCTGTCCCCGTGTACTAAAATTAATTCAAAGTGGATCAAAGACCTAAATATAAGATCTGAAACAATAAAGTACATAGAAGAAGACATAGGTACTAAACTCATGGACCTGGGTTTTAAAGAACATTTTATGAACTTGACTCCAATGGCAAGAGAAGTGAAGGCAAAGATAAATGAATGAGACTACATCAGAATAAAAAGTTTTTGCTTAGCAAGAGAAACTGATATAAAAATAAACAGACAGCCAACTAAATGGGAACTGATATTTTCAAACAATAGCTCAGATAAGGGCCTAATATCCAAAATTTACAAAGAACTCATAAAGCTCAACAACAAACAAACAAACAATCCAATAAAAAAATGGGAAGAGGACATGAACAGACACTTCTCCCAGGAAGAGATACAAATGGCCAACAGATATATGAAAAGATGCTCAGCTTCATTGGTTATTAGAGAAATGCAAATCAAAACTACAATGAGATACCACCTCACCCCTGTTAGATTAGCTATTATCAACAAGACGGGTAATAGCAAATGTTGGAGAGGCTGTGGAGAAAAAGGAACCCTCATACACTGTTGGTGGGAATGTAAAGTAGTACGACCATTATGGAGAAAAGTATGGTGGTTCCTCAAAAAACTGCAACTAGAACTACCTTATGACCCAGCAATCCCTCTACTGGGTATATACCCCAAAACCTTAGAATCATTGATACGTAAAGACACATGTAGCCCCATGTTCATTGCAGCACTGTTCACAGTGGCCAAGACATGGAAACAACCAAAAAGCCCTTCAATAGAAGACTGGATAAAGAAGATGTGGCACATATACACTATGGAATACTACTCAGCCATAAGAAATGATGACATCAGATCATTTACAGCAAAATGGTGGGATCTTGATAACATTATACGGAGTGAAATAAGTAAATCAGAAAAAAACAAGAACTACATGATTCCATACATTGGTGGAACATAAAAACGAGACTAAGAGACATGGAGAAGAGAGTCGTGGTTACCAGGCGTGGGGGGAGGGAGGACGCAGAAGGGAGGGAGGGAGAAAGTTAGGTGGAGGGTTAGGGGCACTGAGAAAACTAGACAGAGGGTGATGGAGGACAATCTGACTCTGGGCGAGGGGTATGCAACATAATTTAATGACAAGATAACCTAGACATGTTTTCTTTGAATATCTTTACCCTGAATTATTAATGTCATCCCATTAACATTAATAAAAATTTATTAAAAAAAAATAACCCCCTCCCCAAATCACAATTCAAATTATAAAATAATTTAAAATTAATGAAAATAAAAACTACATAAAAAGTCTATGGCAAAATGTAGTGATGAATCCATTTTAGGTGAAAAAATCTGAAAATACACAGCCTTTCCACTCATACTAAGAACCAGGATAGTAAATTAATTCTAGAGAAAGTAAAAAAAAGAAATGTTGCCTGACCTGTGGTGGCGCAGTGGATAAAGTGTCGACCTGGAAATGCTGAGGTCACCAGTTTGAAACCCTGGGCTTGCCTGGTCCAGGCACATATGGGAGTTGATGCTTCTAGCTCCTCTCCCTCTTCTCTCTTTCTCTGTCTCTCCTTACTCTCTCTCTCTGTCTCTCTCTCCCTCCTCTCTAAAATGAATAAATTAAAAAAAATGAAAAATATTTTTTTAAAAAAGAAATGTTCACAGAGACATTTGGAGCGTGTATACCATATTTCCCCATATATAAGGCTCATTCTTTTTCTAAAAATTTGGGGTCTAAAAACTGGGTGTTTCTTATACCGTTGTTGTAGTTTTTTTACTTGCATTTTTCATTATTAACATTTGTTGTCCTTTTTTTTTCAAATTTTGGTCCCCCAAATTAAGGTGCATCTTATATATGGATGCATCTTATACATGGGGAAATATGAAACTTTACAACCTTACCAGGTTTTTTCCTCTTGGGGTGAGATTTTGAAAAAATAATTCATTACTCTATACAATTTAAGCTGCAACAACAACAAAAAGCCATTGTCATATTTTTCTTTTTTAAAAAATTTAATTATTAATTTTAGATAGAGGAAGGGGGAGATAGACATACAGATAGTCAGAAACATCAATCACTTTCTGTATGTGTCCTGACCCAGGATAAAACCTATGATATTAGTGTATGGGTTTGATGCTGTAACCTACTGAGCTCTTTGGCCAGAGCAAGCCATTGTCTTTTGTGAAAAAAATAAGTACTAGAGAAAACCTGAGGTAATTAAAAATATAATAATAATCTAGTCTGCTGTGGTGACAACACCAGAAGTCTTTTCTTTGCTCTTGACAGTCAGGGGCAAAAACACTATTTCTAATTGTTTAACACAAAATGGCCCCTTTCCTAACATGCACTTTTTCTTGTGCTGTGGCAGCAGTCCAGACTGAGAGACCACCTAAGCTCTGGGCATCCAGAATTTACCTGAGCCTGGGTCACCACTTACAAGTTAGGTTCTTTTGGTCACAAAACACCTCCCAGGATCTTTGTTTTGTCACTTTTAAATTTTCTCACTTTTATAGCTGAGAACCTGCATTGTTGAAGGATCTTAGCTTAGGCCTTAGGCCTGCCTTCCAAGAAGCTGAGATATTGGACCTCGCCACAGTCTATCAAAACTGGGTCCAAAGGCATTGCACTGCCAAATCCAGTGTTCGGTTTGGAGGATGTTCTCAGAATAAGTGGTCCCACAGGAAGTGCCCATCTCATGACCTCCCCATCCACGGACTGATTTGTAGCCCCAGCCACTCATCCAGGCCCATGACCCATTCCTCACATCCTACCTGCCCCTTACCTGTCACCTCAAATCCTTTCCACTGCTTCCCTCACACCTCAGGCAGGACAGAAAAGACAGGACATGTACCTACTCACTTCACACCTGCCGGACATTTGCCTTATATTTAGGACAGTGGTGAATCTCCAGGTAGGCTCATTCCTCTCCTATGTCCATACTTTTGCTCCCCTCAGGTCCAACTTCCTCTCACCTACAGTCTGACCCTGCCCCACACCCTGCTTCCAGGCACATCACTTCCTGTTTGACAGGCCACTTCCCTCACCCCCATATCCTGTCTTCACCTCAAAAAAGGCCCTGCTGCTAGAATTTAATTCATGACTGGCCCTTGCTCATATCCCCACACCATTTATTATGTACATCATACTTTTAAAGCTGATCTAAGGAGACATCTTTATCATACAAAACTGACCTGCAGCCTAATCAGGCAGTAGCACAGTGGATAGAATGTCTCACTGGGATGCAGAGGACCCAGGTTCAAAACCCCAAGATTGCCAGCTTGAGCGCAGGCTCATGTGGTTTGAGCAAGGCTCGCCAGCTTGAGCCTAAGGTCACTGGCTTGAACAAGGGGTCACTTGGTCTGCTGTAGTCCCTTGGTCAAGGCACATATGAGAAAGCAATCAATAAACAACTAAGGTGTTGCAACAAAGAATGGATGCTTCTTATCCCTCTCTTCCTGCCTGTCTGTTTCTATTTGTCCCTCTCTCTCTGTCTCTGTTACCAAAAAAAAAAAAAAAAATGATCTGCAGATTTCAGTCTATTACTAAACCTTCTGTTTTTCCTCCATCAATTTCTCTGTTGGAAAGTAGAGCACTCCCAACTCTGGTCTGATAGAGGTGCTCATAAACATGGTCCCAACAGAACCCAGAGGACTGTCCCTGGGAAACTATTCCTGAGGATGTGCCACTTGAACATAATGGGGGAAAATGGCTCACATAACTGGGTGAATGGTGGGGGGTTGTATAAGAAAACTATGAACTGCTGTTCAGGATTGCTGATTCATAATATGTACATCCTCAAATCTAAACCCAAGCATTGTTAGAAAGTTCTTCTTAGGTTTGTTCTCTACTCATTATGAATACAGGGTCCTGCCAAATTCTCTCTGAGTCCTGTGAGTTTGGGTAAAGATTCCACCTAAGAGAATAGTGAGTTCTGTCATATGAGTTGTGGATTCTGCCACTATGGAGAGGAGTCCCACATGAGAGACTAGTGGGTCCTACTTTGTGCATTTTGGGTCCTTCCACTGTGGGTATGTAAGTCATCCTAAGCTAGGGTTGATGGAAGGTGCCATGGAGATTGATACTGTCCTATACAAATGATAAGAATGGACGCTTAGTAAATAGGTGATATTCTCAAGATGTGCACTAGATGGCAACAGAAAAAAGCGATTCTTAGCCGTATTCATCTGAGTGTGTGCAGGGGTCCACAGTGACAGCATAGAGTCCTGTCACTTTGGTTCTACATCCTCTGAATGTTGGAAAGGGTGTTACTGAGAAAATGCAGACCCCTGATATATCATATATGGCCCTGTAATTCTGCATAAGGATCCCACCTATGAGAGAGTATGGGGTCCTGTCATTTTGGTGCTAGATTAATATATGGTTATCACATCTTTGGTTGTTAGGATTGAGATAGTTTTCTTTAGTAATCAAAGACCTGATTAAAACAATATGAGATAGCCTGACCAAGCGGTGGTGCACTGCATAGAGCATTGGTCTGGGGCACTGAGGACCCAGGTTCGAAACCCAGAGGTCACAGGTTTCAGAGCAGGCACATTGGGCTTGAGGGCAGGATCACTGCTTTCAATGTGGGATCAAAGACATGACTCCAAGGTCACTGGCTTGAAGCCCAAGGTCGCTGGCTTGAGCCCAAGGTCACTGGCTTGAGCAAAGAATCACTGGCTCAGAGGGAGCCCCCAGGTCAAGGAACATATAAGAAAGCAATCAATGAACAACTAAGGTGCTGATGCTTCTCATCTCTCTCCCTTCCTGTCTGTCCATCCCTTTCTCTCCCCCTTCCCACCTTCCCGACAAAAAACAAAAAAAAACCCCAAAAAACAAAAAACAAAACTCCTTTTATCCCATACCTTTTTATTCACTCATAATATACCTTGTTGTGGTCGTTTTTGTTGAGAAAGGCAGGGAGACAGACAGGAACATCAAGTTGTTCTCATATTGCCCTGACTACAGAATTAAACCAGCAACCTCCATGCTCCAGGTTGAGGCCCCAACCATCTAAGCTATCTTGCCAGGGCTTAATTTTAATTAATTTTTTTGAAAGACAAAATGAAGGGAGGGGGAAGGGAAGCATTGTTGTTACACTCAGTCATGCATTTCTTGGTTGCTTCCTGTGTGTGCCCTGACCAGGGATCAAATACACAACCTTTAAACACACAACCTTGTTTCTGGGCACTCGCCCTTTTTTTTTTTTCAGAGACAGAGTGAGAATCAGAGAGAGGGATAAATAGGGACAGAGAGACAGGAAGGGAGAGAGATGAGAAGAATCAATTTTTTGTTGCAGCACTTTAATTGTTCATTGATTGGTTACTCATATGTGCCTTGACCATGGGGCTACAGCAGATCCATTAACCCCTTGCTCAAGCCAGTGACCTTGGGTCCAATTGCTGGACAGTCCCTTAACCAACTGAGCTAATGGACCAGGGCCATATCTTGTTTTCCTTTTATATACAATTCTTCCTTTTTTTTCTTTGTAGCTTCAATATATTAGAATTCTTAGCCTTTAAAACATTGTCATTTCTAGTGAAAGCTATGAGTAAGGAATTGTGAATTGTCCATTGTACCTGTCTTCTTGAGATAGGTATTTATAAACAAATTCAATCTTACCTAGAGATGTATTTACTCATAGCATATTTTTTTTGGTACTTTTCTAAAGTGAGAAGCAGGGAGGCAGAGAGACAGACTCCTGCATGTGCCTGACCAGGATCCACTCTGCATGCCCACTAGGGGGCTATGCTCAGCCCATCCGGGCCATTGCTCCATTGCACTGGAAGCCATTCTAGTGCCTGAGCTGGAGGCCATGGAGTCGTCCTCAGCCCCTGGGTCAACTTTGCTCCAATGGAGCCTTGGCTGTGGGAGGGGAAGAGAGAGATAGAAAGGAGAGGAGGAAGGGTGGAAAAGCAGATGGGCGCTTCTCCTTTGTACCCTGGCCAGGAATCGAACCTGGGACTTCCACATGACTGGCCGACGCTCTACCATAGAGCCAACCAGCCAGGGTCCTGACATAGTATTTTTTTACCTAAGTGAATTTTCCTGCTGGAATGGAGCTTTGGGTGAAAATTGGACACTTTGAGTGCGGGTCCCTCACCAATGCCACTGGAAAACAAGCAATGGAAACCCACCAATTGGGAGTCCTCACTGAAGGCTTCTTGACAGGCACTCACAGGACCTAGATCAGCCAATCCCTGTGGGTTGGGCGGGGCCTCCCACATGGTGACCCAGCCACCCAACCTGAGCCCAGGACTGTGTTATGCCCACCACTGAGAGGCAGGCACATCCCATGCCCCGCCCTTTCAGCTGTTTCTTACTGCCCATTGGTGGATAGGGTCCTGCCATCGCAGCACTGATTGGCGGCCTGCACCTGACTGGGCGGTACAAACAGGAACCGTGCACTCCAGGGCTTCACACCTGAGGGCGGGAAGCATACGCGGCTCCGAGGAGGCCCTCAGGCAGGTTGGGCAGCGCCAGGAAGACTGACAGAAAAGTGCGGGGCCTTGCTGTGGGAACGCTCAGCCCCCAGACCTCCTGATTCAAGCCTAGGAGACCTCAGATGCCCTCACGCTGAGAGGCCCCTGACCCAGCCCACCTCCACGTACCCCCAGTCTGCCGACCCAGAGGCCCTCAAAGCCCAGAGGAACACTGAACCCCGTAAGTGCTGAGACTGCCAACACCCTGAGTACTCCAGTTCTCCGCGGTCCTTCAGATCCTTGTCTCCTCATCCCAGCGCCCCCTCAGCCCCTCATTCCCTTGCCCCCACAGCCTCTGGTCCCTGGCCCCTCGCCCAAGCCCATCCTCGGTCCCGCTGCCAGCCCCACATGTCCTCTCTCGGGGCGGGAGGTCAGACTCAGTGCCTTCTCCCCTCAAGCACGTGGGCTGCACCACGGACTCAGATGCAGACGCGAGTCTGCTGGGAGGTGCTGAGGGAGCAGCGGGGAGAGCGCCAGCGGAGCCGCAGGTGAGCACGGGTGCGGCGGGGAATGGGAATGGCGGGACCCGAGGTGCGAGGCGCGGTTCTGCCTGATGGCTGTGCGGGGTCACGTGGCTGTGTCTCCCCCAGGCCCCCAACGCCTTCAGGGACATCCGTGCCTACTTCTTCTGGGAGGGGTGGCCGCCATGGGTGACTGGGAGAAGGTGCGCTGCCGCAATGTGCAGAGGAACCAGGACACGCTGCTGTGCACAGGTGACGGGCGCGGGCGGGACCGCGGGGCGGGAACTGGGGTGCGGGAAATAAGGGCCCCACGCGACTGGCCGAGTGTCCTGGCCACTCTTCAAGCACTTCGCTTTCGGGACCACGATTTTGTTTCTACCCAGGCCTTAAAGTCCCTCTGCCCGCTTTCATGGGTCACCGCCGGCAGGCCACCAGACCCCCGGCGGAGAACACTGAGGACTCACATGAAGATTGGACTCGGAGGCAGCGAGGTGAGGGGCTGCAGGCACGGCGCTGCCCTTTAGAAACCGACCCCGGGTCAGGTCCCTGCCCTCTCAACAGCTAACGAGGGACAGAACTTGCGTTTAGCAAACGAGTGAGATGCAAACACATTGTGCAGTAAGGGGCGATTTACCATACTGCTTCCATGTGTAAATAATTACACGTATTTATAGATGTGTTAATGAGCAGGAACGGCATAAAAGTATAAAACCATGTAAGAAATAACTCATTCAGAACACTTTTCATCACAAGAGGAGGAGGAAGGTGTGGCCGGTGAGCAGTGCTCTAGGACAGGGGTGCCTGAGTGGCGCCGGCCACATTGCAGATGAGAAAGGATTAATCGTGGTGATTAAGGTAGCTGGGGTTGTCAGCCAGGGTAGGGACCATTGTATCAGTACCTGTGTCAGCCATGTCTTCAGTGTGTCTGGTATCATGAGGGTGTGGTCTGTAAGGTCCTTCTGCGTTCATGGGTCTAGCATTGAAACACAGCTGAAGTCCAGATGTGATCTCTAACTTGACCCAAGTGGTTTCTGTGGTCCACAAGACTGTTTGGTGCTGACCAGACTCTGATGATTAAGGAAGGGCAAGGACGGTTAAATGTGTAAAGGTGAAAGGATAAGAAGGAAAGGAGGCAAGGTGGTCACTGTACCATTAGACTGGACAAGGCCATTCTGAAACAAGAAGAAAGAAAGGAGCCCTGGCCAAGTTGCTTAATTTGTTAGAGAGTCATCCCCATACACCAAGGTTGTGGGTTTGATGTCCAGTCAGGGCCCATATAAGAATCTCCCACTGAAGCCTGAACAGGTGGTAACACAGAGGATAGAGCATCAACCTGGGATAAGCAGGACTCAGGTTCCCAATCCCAAGGTTGTGGGCTTGAGGATGAGTTCACCATCTTGAGCACGGGGTCCCTGGTTTGAGTGTGAGATCATAGACATGACCCCATAATCACTGGCTTGAAAGCCAAGGTTGCTGGTTTGATCAAGGGGTCACTGGCTCAGCTAGAGTCCCCTGGACAAGGCACATATGAGAAAGCAATCTATGAACAACTAAGGTACTGCAGCTATAAGCTGATGATTCTCATCCTTCCCCCTTTCTGTCTGTCTCTCACTAAAAAATAAATAAATAAATAAATAAATAAATAAATAAATAAATAAATAAAAGAATAATCAACCACTAAATGCATAAGTGAGTGGAACAGCAAATCAATGTTTCTCAATCTCTTCCCTCTTCTCTCTCTAAAATCAATAAAAAATTTTAAATTTATTGATTTTAGAGATAGGAAAGAGAGAGAAGGGGATGGCAGAGAGGACCAGGAAGCATCAAATTGTAGTAGTTACTTCTTGTATGTGCCTTCACCAGGCAAGCCTGGGGTTTTGAACTGGTGACCTCAGCATTCCAGGTCACAGCTTTATTCATTGTGCCACAACAGGTCATGCAAATTTTTATTTATTTATTTATTTATTTATTTATTTATTTTTAAAATAATTTTATTTTTTTAATGGGGTGACATCAATAAATCAGGATACATATATTCAAGTATAACAAGTCCAGGTTATCTTGTCGTTCAATTATGTTGCATACCCATCACCCAAAGTCAGATTTTTCTCTGTCACCTTCTATCTAGTTTTCTTTGTGCCCCTCCCCCCCTTTCCCTCTTCCTTTCCCCCCTCCCCCTGTAACCACCACACTCTTATCAATGTCTCTTAGTTTCACTTTTATGTCCCACCTACGTATGGAATAATGCACTTCCTGGTTTTTTCTGATTTACTTATTTCACTTCGTATAATGTTATCAAGATCCCACTATTTTGCTATAAATGATCCGATGTCATCATTTCTTATGGCTGAGTAGTATTCCATAGTGTATACGTGGCACATATTCTTTATGCAGTCATCTATTGATGGGCTTTTTCATTGTTTCCATGTCCTGGCCACTGTGAACAATGCTGCAATGAACATGGGGCTGCATGTGTCTTTACGTATCAATGCTTCTGAGTTTTGGGGGTATATACCCAGTAGAGAGATTGCTGGGTCATAGGGTAGTTCTATTTTTAGTTTTTTGAGGAACCACCATACTTTCTTCCATAATGATTGTGCTACTTTACATTCCCACCAACAGTATATGAGGGTTCCTTTTTCTCCACAGCCTCTCCAACATTTGCTGTCTTGTTAATAATAGATAATCTAACAGGCGTGAGGTGGTATCTCATTGCAGTTTTGATTTGTATTTCTCTAATAGCTAAAAAAGAGGAGCATCTTTTCATATATCTGTTGGCCATTTGTATTTCTTCCTGGGAGAAGTGTCTGTTCATTTCCTCTTCCCATTTTTTTTATTGGATTGTTTGTTTGTTTGTTGTTGAGTTTTATGAGTTCTTTGCATATTTTGGATATTAGGCCCTTATCTGAGCTGTTGTTTGAAAATATCATTGGCTTTCTGTTTATTTTGTTATCAGTTTCTCTTGCTGAGCAAAAACTTCTTAGTCTGATGTAGTCCCATTCGTTAATTTTTGCCTTCATTTCTCTTGCCATTGGAGTCAAATTCATAAAATGCTCTTTAAAACCCAAGTCCATGAGTTGAGTACCTATGTCTTCTTATATGTACTTAATAGTTTCAGGTCTTATGTTTAGATCTTTGATCCATTTTGAGTTAATTTTATTACAGGGGGACAAACTGTAGTCCAGTTTCATTCTTTTGCATGTGGCTTTCCAGTTTTTCCAGCACCATTTTATTGAAGAGGCTTTCTTTTCTCCATTGTGTGTTGTTGGCCCCTTTATCAAAAATTATTTGACTATATATATGTGGTTTTATTTCTGAACTTTCTATTCTGTTCCATTGGTCTGAGTGTCTATTTTTCTGCCAATACCATGCTGTTTTGAATGTCGTGGCTCTATAATATAGTTTGAAGTCAGGTATTGTAATGCCCCCAGCTTCATCCTTTTTCTTTAGGATTGCTTTGGCTATTCGGGGTTTTTTATAGTTCCATATAAATCTGATGATTTTTTGCTCTATTTCTTTAAAAAACATCTTTGGAAGTTTGATGGGAATTGCATTAAATTTGTATATTGCTTTGGGTAATATGGCCATCTTGATTATATTAATTCTTCCTAACCAAGAAAAAGGGAAATTCTTCCATCTCATTATATCTTTTTTGATTTCCCTTAACAATGGTTTATAGTTTTCATTATATAAGTCCTTTACATTCTTTGTTATGTTTATTCCTAAGTATTTTATTTTTTTTGTTGCAATCATGAAGGGAATTATTCTTTTGCGTTCATTCTCAATTGTTTCATTGTTGGCATATAGAAAGGCTATTGACTTCTGTATGTTAATTTTGTATCCTGTGACCTTACTGTATTGGCTTATTGTTTCTAGTAGTCTTTTTGTGGATTCTTTGGGGGTTTCAATGTATAGGATCATATCATCTGCAAAAAGTGATACCTTTACTTCTTCTTTTCCAATATGGATGCCTTTTATTTCTTTGTCTTCTCTGATTGCTCTGGCTAGAACCTCTAGTACCACATTAAGTAAGAGTGGAGAGAGTGGACAACCCTGTCTTGTTCCTGATTTAAGGGGGAAAGCCTTCAGTTTAGTGCCATTTAATATGATGTTAGCTGATGGTTTATCATATATGGCCGTTATCATGTTGAGATATTTTCTTTCTACACCCATTTTGTTGAGAGTCTTATACATAAAATTGTGTTGTATTTTATCGAAAGCCTTTTCTGTGTCTATTGATAAGATCATGGGGTTTTTGTTCTTTGTTTTGTTGATTTGGTGTATTACGTTAACCGTTTTACATATGTTGAACCATCCTTGAGATTCTGGGATGAATCCCACTTGATCATGATGTATTATTTTTTTAATATGTTGTTGTATTCGATTTGCTAGTATTTTGTTTAGTATTTTAGCATCTGTATTCATTAGAGATATTGGTCTGTAGTTTTCTTTTTTTGTGCCATCCTTGCCTGGTTTTGGTATGAGGGTTATGTTGGCCTAATAAAATGTGTTTGGAAGTATTGCTTCTTCTTCAATTTTTTGGAAGACTTTCAGTAGAATAGAAACCAAGTCTTCTTTGAATGTTTGATAAAATTCGCTGGTATAGCCGGCAGGGCCTGGACTTTTATTTTTGGGGAGGTTTTTAATAGTTTCTTTTATTTCTTCTCTACTAATTGGTCTTTTTAGGCTTTCTGCTTCTTCTTGACTCACTCTAGGAAGGTTATATTGTTCTAGGAATTTATCCATTTCTTTTAGATTGTTGAATTTAGTGTCATAAAGTTTTTCATAGTATTCTACAATAATTCTTTGTATATCTACGGTGCCCGTGGTTATTTCTCCTCTTTCATTTTGGATTTTGTTTATATGAGTTTTTTCTCTTTTTTCCTTGGTAAGTCTTACCAAGGGTTTGTCAATTTTGTTGATGTTTTCAAAGAACCAGCTCCTTGTTCTATTAATTTTTTCTATAGTTTTTCTGTTCTCTATTTCATTTATTTCTGCTCTGATTTTTATTATCTCCTTTCTTCGGCTGGTTTTGGATTGTCTTTGTTCTTCTTTTTCTAGTTCCTTAAGGTGTGAAGTTAAGTTGTACACTTGGGCTCTCTCTTGTTTGTTCATATATACCTGAAGTGGTATGAACTTCCCTCTTATCACTACTTTTGCTGCATCCCGTAGATTCTGATATGTCGTATTGTCACTTTCTTTCTTTTTTTTATGTATTTTTCTGAAGCTGGAAACGGGGAGAGACAGTCAGACAGACTCCCTCATGCACCTGACCGGGATCCACCCAGCACGCACACCAGGGGCGATGCTCTGCCCACCAGGGGGCAATGCTCGGCCCCTCCGGGGCATCGCTCTGTCATGACCAGAGCCACTCTAGCACCTGGGGCAGAGGCCAAGGAGCCATCCCCAGCGTCCAGGCCGTCTTTGCTCCAATGGAGCCTTGGCTGCGGGAGGTGAAGAGAGAGACAGAGAGGAAGGAGGGGTGTTGGAGAAGCAAATGGGTGCTTCTCCTATGTGCCCTGGCCGGGAATCGAACCGGGGTCCCCCGCACACCAGGCTGACGCTCTACCGCTGAGCCAACCGGCCAGGGCCCGTATTGTCATTTTCATTTGTCTGTATATATCTTTTGATATCTGCACTTATTTCTTCTTTGACCCATTAATTTTTTAAAAGTATGTTGTTTAGTTTCCACATTTTTTTGGGATTTTTTTCCTCTTTTTTGCAGTTGAATTCTAGTTTCAAGGCTTTATGATCAGAAAATATGCTTGGTACAATTTCGATTTTTCTGAATTTACTAATGTTGTTTTTGTGGCCCAACATATGGTCAATTCTTGATAATGATCCATGTACACTGGAGAAAAATGTATACTCAGTCACTTTGGGATGAAATGTCCTGTAGGTGTCTGTCATATCCAAGTGCTCTAGGGTTTTGTTTAAGTCCACTATATCTTTGTTGATTCTCTGTTTGGATGACTGATCTAGAGCCGTCAGCGGTGTATTGATGTCTCCAAGTATGATTGTATTTTTGTCAGTTTTTGTTTTAAGGTCAATAAGTAGCTGTCTTATATATTTTGGTGCTCCTTGGTTTGGTGCATATATATTAGGAATTGTTATGTCTTCTTGATTCAGTGTCCCCTTAGCCATTATGAAATGACCACTTTTGTCTCTGAATACTTCTGCTGTCTTGTAGTCAGCATGATCAGATATGAGTATTGCTATGCCTGCTTTTTTTGGATGTTATTTGCTTGGAGTATTGTTTTCCAGCTTTTCACTTTGAATTTGTTTTTATCCTTGTTACTCAGATGAGTTTCCTGTAGGCAGCATACAGTTGGATTTTCTTTTTTAATCCATTCTGCTACTCTGTGCCTTTTTATTGGTGAGTTTAATCTGTTTACATTTAGTGTAATTATTGACACTTGTGAGTTCCCTATTTCCATTTTATAGATTGCTTTCTGTTAGTTTTGTGTCTTGTTTGATCCTTCTCTTTCGTTTTTCTATCTTTTGTTTTTATTTGGTTGTATTCCATACATCTTTCCTCTGTTGCTATATTTTTTATCTCATGTGCTTCTGTGGTGGTTTTTTAATGGTGGTTACCTTTAAGTAATGAAAAGAGTTCCTACCCTGTTCATTGTAGCGCACTATTTTGTGAGTACTTTTGCACTCCATCATCCTTTGCTACTGTTAATCTCCATCCTCTCCCCCCCCCCTTTCTATTTGTTGTTGTCACGGTTTAAATTTGGTTTTATTGTATTCTTCTTGGAGCTTTTACTTGTGGCTTTGTATTTGTTTTGTTCTTTGTATCTGATTGGAGAACTCCCTTTAGTAATTCCTGGAGTGGGAGTTTTCTAATGATAAATGCCCTCATCTTTTCTGTATCTGTGAATGTTTTTATTTCTCCTTCATATTTGAAGGATAGCTTTGATGGGTATATTATTTGTGTCTGAAAGTTTCTCTCTTTCAGGACTTTAAATATTGGTGTCCACTCTCTTCTAGCTTTTAGACTTTCTTTTGAGAAATCTGATGATAATCTAATGGGCCTTCCTTTATATTTTGTATTCTTCTTTTCCCTGGGTGCCTTGAGAATTTTTTCTTTGCAGTTGGTTTGTGCCAATTTCATTATGATGTGCCTTGGAGTAGGTTTGTTGGGGTTAAGAAAACTCAGAGTTCTGTTTGCTTCTTGAATTTGAGGCTTTAGTTCTTTCCACAGGCTTGGGAAGTTCTCATCTATTATTTGTTTGAGTATGTTCTCCATTCCATTTTCTCTCTCTTCTCCCTCTGATTCCTATTATTCTTATGTTATTCTTTTTGATAGAGACAGATAATTCTTGTAGGGATATCTCATTTTTTAAATTTTTGTGTCTCTTCTTCTCTCTGTTGTACCTCAAGTTGCTTGTCTTCTATTTCACTAATCCTCTCTTCTATCTGGCCTGTTCTATTAGCTAAGCTTGTTACCTCGTTTTTCAGCTCGTGAGTTGAGTTTTTCTTCTCTGTTTGATTTTTTTAATAGTTTCAATTTCCTTGGAAATATATTCTTTGTGTTCATTGAGTTGTTTTCTGAGCTCCCAAAATTGCCTTTCTGTGTTTTCTTGTATGTTTTGGAGGATTTTTAGGATTTCTATCTTGAATTCTGTATCATTTAGCTCCAAGGTTTCCAATATATTAAATTTTTTCTCCATAGATTTTCCTCATCTAGCTGTGTTACCT
Organism: Saccopteryx leptura; assembly: GCF_036850995.1. Taxonomy (NCBI): domain Eukaryota; kingdom Metazoa; phylum Chordata; class Mammalia; order Chiroptera; family Emballonuridae; genus Saccopteryx; species Saccopteryx leptura. The sequence continues at coordinate 138,520,750 of NC_089516.1, read as the reverse complement.
CTCTTTCTTTTGTATCCATGATATTCAATTTTCTCTTCATTAATGTCATCTGAGGGTCGTTTTGTTGATAGTATTAATGAGATTTAATAAAGGATAAAAAGTTGAAAAAATAAAAAATTGAAAAGAGTTTTTTTTAAATTAATAATGAAATAATGAAAAATAAAATAAAATAAAAATTAATAAAAAAGGAATTTATTCCCCCATCATTTTTTTCTCTCCTCTTCTCTCCCCTCTTTCTTGAGAAAATCTTGTGGTGAACTGTGAATTATAACAAACAATGCCTTTCATGGAGGGCCTGAATTGTGGAAAAGTAATAAAGGGGCAAAAAAAAAAAAAAAGAAAGAAAAAAGAAGGGGGTATGGACCCACAAAAAGCAAATAAGGAAAAAATTTGGGTCAAGAATAAAATAATTTGCTTTTAGGTGTTGGTTGACTAAGAGTTATAATGAGAGGAATAAGAGGGAAACAGGAAAATGGAGGGACAAATGAAAAAATTACTATTGTATTTAGTGGAACAAGAACTAGATAAAATGAAGATCCAGGGATGGGAGCACTGCTAGTGAGTTAAAAAGGTGAAGTAAACACCCCCCAAAATGCCGCAAACGTAAGTTTGAGTCCCAGATAAGATAATTTGTTCATTATTGAGGTTTGAATGAGGGGAGATGTAAAGGAGAAAGGAAGAAACTAATATAGAGGGAGAAAAGAAAGAGAGAGAGAGAAAAAAGAGAGGGAACCAATAAAGGAAGAAAAAAGAAAAAAGAGAAGAGAGAGAGAGGGTTAAGGGTTTTGGAGTGCAACCCTCATAGAGAGAAAGGAAGAGGAAAGATAAGATAATGGGAGATGTAACAGTTATGGGTAGTGTAGTTCAAGGAGAGGAGAGAGTAAGACTGGCAGAGAGTTAATCGACCAAATTGGAGGAGGAAAGAAAATATCAAGAATGAAGATAAGAGAAACAAACAAACAAATATAATAAAATGTGATAGGTTATAAAGTCTGCGGATTATTCTTGATTTTGAGAAGTTATCTTCTTGCTTTTTCTTTTCTCTCCCTCTTTCTGGTTGTTGACTCTGTACCCAGGTTCTGCCCCTTTGTCATGCTCAGGTAGAGGTTTGCAGTTCATAAGTCTCTATGGCGATGTCATGTATTGTGCTTTAGTCTCATTGGCAGTCGAGGCTCATTAGCATTTATAGGCTCTGATAGTAAGAGAGTCCGTGTTCCTGGAGCCTTTCTCCTAGTCTTTCCTTCCTCAATTAGTAGCCTGATAATCCAGCTATGGGGTTGCTGCTGCCTCTGCCTGGATAGTAATAGGCTCAAATAGCTGGCAACTCCCCACTCTATTTCCACTCAACACAGGGCTCTGGGTAAGGCTCAGTCATTCAGAGCTGCTAGCATAATCAGGCGGGCTTCTGCCCACTCAAAGACCTCTGGCATTGCCACTCTCTCTGGTAACACGAACGGGCGCCCACTCCCGGGGCGCTTGGAGGAAACTCTCGCTCCGTCCCTGTGCACAGCTTTTGCAAGGTGCTGGGGCAGCCCGAGATTCTGCTTTTGGCCCACACAAAGGCCCCTGACTCTGCCCCTCTGTGGGATAACACAGGCGCGCACTGCCGAGGCACTCGGAGGAATCTCTCACTCACTATCTGCATGCACAGACCAGGATATCAGGCCGGCCGCCACCTCACCCTCTGAGTGAAACCCTTACCCACACGAAAAAGTTCCAGCATTGGAATTGGCTCTTGCTCCATCCCCGTGCGCGGCTTTTCCAAGGCACTTGGGTGGCCCGAGATTTTGCTTTCGGCCCTCACAAAGGCCTCTGTCTCTGCCTCTCTGTGGGACAACACGGGTGCCCACTCCCGGGGCTTTGGAAGAAATCTCTCGCCCACTATCTACGTGCGCCGACCAGGGGATCGAGGTAAATGGCTGCCCCACTTGTCTTTCTTTGTCTGGGTTTGGCGCGAGTGTTAGCTTGTATTGCCCGGGTTGCCATAGGAACAGTTTTTCCTCGGCTTGGATCTCTGTGCCACAGCCTGGTTCATCCATTTGTGCCGCGGCCTGGATCTCTTCACCCCCTTTGCCTGCCTCAGTTTCTATATTCTCAGTTCCCAATGAAAGCCGCCCTGTTTAGGTTAGTGAGGAAGGCGGAGTATTTCTTACTCCCTATTTCCTTCAGGGTTTGATTATATATTTAGCCAATTTATCACTCAACCATACCTTCGGGTGTATTGCGAAACATCTGGAAGCTTCAAGGAGAGGTTTTTCTGTTTCTGGTTGAAGATCTTGTTGAGTTTTGGGAGAGATTTATTGGTATCGCCTCCTACCCCATCATTACTGTGACATCATCTCCTCATGCAAATTTTTAAAAAATTAAAACAAGAAGACAGAAAGGAGAAAGTGTCATGTTAAAGAAATGGACTTTCTGTCTAGTTTTGTGACCTTTATTATATTTTTCACATGAACAGTCAATTTTTTTTCTTTTTTATTTAGTGAGAGAAAGAGTGTGTGTGTGAGAGAGAGACAGAGGGAGGGACAGACAGGGGCAGATAGGCTGGAAGGGAGAGAGATGAGAAGCATCATCAGTCTTTCATTTTGGCTCCTTTGTTTATCATTGATTGCTTTCTCATATGTGCCTTGATGGGGGGGAGCTACAGCAGAGTGAATGACCCCTTGTTAAAGCCAGAGACCTTGGACAAAAGCCAGTGACCAGGGGGTCATGCTTATGATCACATGCTCAAGCTGGCAGCCCCACTCTCGAGCTGGTGAGCTGGCACTCAAGCTGTATTAGCCCACAGTCAAGCCAGCAACCTCGGGGTTTCGAACCTGGGTCCTCAGCATCACAATCCTAGGCTCTATTAACTGCACCACTGCCTGGTCAGGTCCAGTTTCTTTTTTCTTTTTAGAACAATTTACTATTTTAAAATATTTAACAGATACCTTATGATCATAGGATGAAACATAGATAATCCTTTATTTTTTTAACATTTTAAGAAAATTAGTTGATACCCTTAATAGAAGCATAGACCCGAATGATACCTCAGAAAACATTTTTCAATTATCCTTTAATTTTCCTCATGTTACTGATTCACAATTCTGTGTGTCTAATAAAAATCTCCAGATTTTGGAAACATTTACCAACCAAATCACTAATTTCTCGTCATCTTTTACTTAAGCCTTCTTGGATGACCTTCAGAGCAGAACAGAGGAAACACCAGAAGGTGAGTATTTCCCAAATCCTATTGACAAATTAATTTTCATCATGGTTATAAATGCAGGTAATAGTTGAAAAATGCAGACTATCTTAGGAAGTGCTGCCTTCCTTTCCTTATCTTTTCAACACAATGTCTGATAACATCATCATTATCATCTTTTTTTTTTACAGAGACAGAGGGAGAATCAGAGAGAGGGATAGACAGGGACAGACAGACAGGAATGGAGAGATGAGAAACATCAATCATTAGTTTCTCTTTGCGCATTGTGACAACTTAGTTGTTCGTTGATTGCTTTCTCATATGTGCCTTGACCGCGGGCCTTCAGCAGACCGAGTAACCCCTTGCTCGAGCCAGTGACCTTGAGTCCAAGCTGGTGAGCTTTTGCTCAAACCAGATGAGCCCTCACTCAAGCTGGCTACCTTGAGGTCTCGAACTTGGGTCCTCAGAATCCCAGTCCAATACTCTATCCACTGCACCACTGCCTGCTCAGGCATCATCATCATCTTAATAGTTAATAACAACAGCAACAATAGTAGCTACCACTTGTTTTATTTTCACATTGTTTCTGATTTTAAGAATTCCATATGAGCAATGGCTGGGTAACTCAGGAGCACTATACTGATACACCAAAGCTGTGGGTTCGATCCCCAGTCAGAGCCCATACTGGAAGCAACCAATGAATGCACAACTAAGTAGAACAACAAATCAATCTCTCTCTCTCTCTCTCTCTTCTTCCCTCCTTCTCTCCCTTTCTCTCTCTCTTAAGTCAATAGATTTTAAAAAAGAAATCTACATAAATTAACTCATTTAAACCTTACCTGTCCTTCCTTCTTTCTTTCTGTCTTCTTGTCTTCCTCCCTCCCTCCCTCCCTCCCTCCTTCCCCCTTCTCTTTTTTACTTTCTTCCTTCTCTCTTTCCTTCCCTCCTTCTCCTCCCTCCCTCCTTCCCACACTCCCTCTACCCCTCCCATTCTTCTTTCTTTCTTTCTTTCTTTCTTTCTTTCTTTCTTTCTTTCTTCTTTTTCTTTCTTTCTTTCCTTCTTTAATTCAGTGAAAGGAGGGGAGGCAGAGCCTGACTCCCACATGTGCTCCAACTGGGATCCAGTAGGCAAGCCCAATAGGGGATGATGCTCTGCCCATTGTAAGCATTGTTCTGTTGCTCAGCAACTGAACTCTTAGCACTTGAGGTGGAGGCCATGAAGCCATCCTCAGCACCAGGGGCCCACTCGCTCCAATTGAGCCATGGCTGCAGGAGGGGAAGAGAGAAAGAGAGGGAGAGAGAAGTGAGAGGGGAAGTGGTGGAGAAACAGATGGGTGCTTCTCCTGTGTGCCCTGGATGGGAATCAAACCCAAGACATTCACACACTGGGCCGATGCTCCACCACTCATCTGACTGATTTCAACTGCAGTTTTCTCTGCTGTGCTGAAGTGAGAGAGGCACTAAGACTCTCTGACTAAGGGAAGCTTAATGGTATATGGGTAGTTTGTACAGTGGATGGTCCCAGAGGAAGAAGGATTATAGGCTTCCCAGAATCAGAGCCACCAACTATAATAAAAGAAAGCATCTCCCATCTCTGAGGAGCTCCAGGTTTGATGTCTGAAAACCAACAAACAGTAACATGACTTAAGGACTTCATATATGTTATACATAATTCAACAGAAAGTCATCCATCTGAAACTGGTTTCAAATGCCTATTCCTGTAGGAGAAAGTAAGTTCTTTCTCTCAGCTCTGATTAGGCCACTCTCATCTTGTTTGGAATCATTTGTTCAGCATGTCTCCTTCTGTGCTGTGAGCTCTTTTGAGAGACTGGTCCATGCCTGATTCTTCTCAGAAGTTCCAGGCCCAGCTCAGGCTTCCGAGGGCCCAATTAGTATCTGTTGAATGAATTATTTTATATTTACAAATTAAACCAGAAGTTGGTCAATAAATGCTGGATTACTTTTATGAGATTTTAAATATGGACATGGGTGAGGAATAAATCAATAGCAGGACTGATATCTCACATTCATACTGTATTAAGAAGCTCACAAAACAATATAATGAACATCATTATATTTCATATCACTGTAACATTAAAAATTAGCATGTTATAGATCATGAAACTGAAATGAACTAGCTAGAGTTACAATCTTATTCAAACAGAATTGATTGGAACCAGTTAATGTAATTAAAAAGATTCTTTTCAAAATATAGCAATTTGAAAATTCAGCATCATTTTCTTTTTTGTCTAGATATGTTTCTGCCAACTATTTATTTACTCTCTTACCAATATTCCTCACTCTATTATATAGAAAGTTGAAATGAAAGAGCCTGAAAACATGAGTTTCAGTATTGGATTCACTACCCACATAGGCTCTTTCTTTTCCCTCTAATAGTCATACTCCCAATTCTTCCAAAGGTCATTGAAGCATTAATTGAAGTCATGCATGTGAAAATATATCGTAAGTCCTACAGAATTAAATAAAAGCATGTTATCTTTTACTATGTGACTTTCACATTGAAGGCAGTGTCCAGGACCCCATTCAGTCAGGAGTCCAGTTTGAAGGAATTGTCAGGAACAGCAAACTTGCTCACTGCAAGTGGCTCAGAGCAGGCCCAGAAACCAGTGCCCCATCCTGGTGAAGCAAGACTCTCTGGACACCATACTAAATGAAAATTGGGTAAGAGAAAATCATTTGGAGATTTCAGTTCCTCTGAGTCCTCTAGAAAAGCTAAAAAGTATGACCTAGGTATGTGGGATGGATTTTGTATAGGCCTGGATTTAAGCTCTATTAAGCTAAGACTGAATAGCTTTGGGCAAATCTTACAGATTCTCTGAGCTCTTGAATGCTAATGTGTAAAGTTAAATATGTGCATATAGTCTTCGACAGTATTCAATTCAATTGATTTAATTTTGTATGTATTTACTTATTTTTTAGGTAAGAGGAGGGGAGATAGTGAGGCTGACTCCCATATGCACTCTTACCAGGATCTACCTGGCAACCCTAAAGCTAGAGTACTGAGCTATCTTTTTTGTGCCTCAGGATGACATGCTCTGACTAACTGAGCCATCCTCAGCACCCAGGGCCAATGTTTGAACCAACTGAGCCACTGGATGTAGGAAAGGAAGAGGGAGAGAAGGGAGAGAGAGGAGGGCAGAGAAGGAGATGGTTGCTTCTCTTATGTACCCTGACTGGAATCAAACCCGGGAAATACATTGAGCCAACACTCTATCTACTGAGTCACCAGCCAGGGTTTAAATTCAATTTAAAAAAACTGAAACATGTAAATTGCCCAATTAATACATCTCTAATAATAGTGACCATATACTGTTGGTATTGTTTGCCCAGGCCTTTACTCAATACCTAACATATAATGTGTCCTCAATAAATATTTTATGAATAACTAAAGGTTTGGAAGTTAAATCTCATAATGGGAAGATCTAGAAACAAAAATTGCATTGGCCATTTGTAGTCACTGGGGAGGCTTACTCTCTCTGAACCAGTAGTTGACAGAGAAAAATACCAGAGTATATAGAAGGACAGGTGATAATTTTTTTTTTGTTTTGTTTTTTTGTTTTCATTTTTCTGAAGCTGGAAACAGGGAGAGACAGTCAGACAGACTCCCGCATGCGCCCGACCGGGATCCACCCGGCACGCCCACCAGGGGCGACGCTCTGCCCACCAGGGGGCGATGCTCTGCCCATCCTGGGCGTCGCCATGTTGCGACCAGAGCCACTCTAGCGCCTGAGGCAGAGGCCACAGAGCCCTCCCCAGCGCCTGGGCCATTTTTGCTCCAATGGAGCCTCGGCTGCGGGAGGGGAAGAGAGAGACAGAGAGGAAAGCGCGGCGGAGGGGTCGAGAAGCAAATGGGCGCTTCTCCTGTGTGCCCTGGCCGGGAATCGAACCCGGGTCCTCCGCACGCTAGGCCGATGCTCTACCGCTGGGACAGGTGATAATTTAATGGGAGCAGATTGTGTGTTTTCTGACAAAACAGGGACTAACACTCCATACCTCCCAACCTCACTCTTCTCCAACTTAGAACTCAGGAGAAAGGAAACTGAAGTGAACATATATAGCCTACGAGAAAGAAAGGGCCATGTGTACCAAGAGGTCAGCGAGCCCCAGGATGATGACTACTTCTGTAAGTGTCCTTCACAAAGAAGCATGTTATGTTTTCATCCAATAATTTTATCTGGTCCCCAAAGCATTCTGTTTCCCTATGGACCTGCACTACAGGATTGAGGCTCAATGATGTGAGTGATTGGGTTCTCTTTTTTTTTAATTTTTATTTTATTTATTCATTTTAGAAAGGAGAGACAGAAGGAGAGAGACAGAGAGAGGGAGAGAGGAGAGAGAGACAGAGAGTGCTTGGGTTCTCTTGGAGGCTCTTTATGTCCAGGAACATGCACTACACTTTCCCTAATTTCTATTGCTCTCACTTCCAGATTGTGAGAAGTGTCAGAACTGCTTCATTGACAGTTGTGCCATGCATAGGCCCCCTACATTTCTAAAAGACAGTGCAGTGGATAAGGGGCATCCAAACCGCTCAACCCTCACTCTGCCCCCTGGGTTGAGAATCAGACCATCGAGCATCTCTGAGGCTGGGCTTGGAGTGTGGAACGAGGCATCTGCTCTGCCAGTGGGTCTGCACTTTGGCCCTTATGAGGGTCATATCACAGAAGATGAAGAGGCAGGCAACAACAGATACTCCTGGCTGGTGAGAAGCATTAACCTCTTCCCCTGTCTTCTGGCTTCCCACATCCCTCCCATAGCTTAGTGAGACCTGCCCTTCTACACACTAGGACATGGATGTAGACAATATGGTTAGCTCTGGTTACTGAGTAGACTTTGCAGAACATGGAGCTCCTGTTGACGATCACAGGTTAAGTGGCAACAAAGTGGTACAGACACAAAGGAATGCCTCCTCCCAGCCCTGAGTGCACAGGTCAACTCAGATGTGATGAGTAAGAAAAATATGTGGTCACGAGTGGCAATGCATGCAACCTGAAAGAGCTTTGTTGACAATTGGGTAAAATAATTCTTCTATTACCTCCTCACCCAAAAAAACCCTTTATTTCTTCTTCCTGAAATGCAGATCACTAAAGGGAAAAACTGCTATGATTATGTGGATGGAAAGGATGAATCCTGGGCCAACTGGATGAGGTAAGGCCAAGAAGTTTCTGGGAGTCACGAGAACACTCATCCCTCTCAGGCCCATACATTTTTCCTTCTAATCATGCTTCCCTCAGTGGGCTCCCTCAATCCCCTTTCTCTTTTTTCTCCATTTGGTGCTCTTTCAAAGCAAGAGGTATTTAAGGGGAAAAAAGGGATAAAAATATAGCATATATCCTCAAAATATAAATCTCTAAGCTAGACAAAATTTAGGCACTGCAAAAACACTTTGAGGAGCCTGGATTATACTTAAATTGATCTAATGAACATTATTTTTTTTAAAAATTTATTTTTTTTAATGGGGTGACATCAATAAATCAGGATACATATATTCAAAGATAACATGTCCAGGTTATCTTGTCGTTCAATTATGTTGCATACCCATCACCCAAAGTCAGATTGTCCTCTGTCAACTTCTATCTAGTTTTCTTTGTGCCCCTCCCCCTCCCCCTTTCCCTCTCCCTCTCCCCCCTCCCCCCATAACCACCACACTCTTATCAATGTCTCTTAGTCTCACTTTTATGTCCCACCTACGTATGGAATAATGCACTTCCTGGTTTTTTCTGATTTACTTATTTCACTTCGTATAATGTTATCAAGATCCCACCATTTTGCTGTAAATGATCCGATGTCATCATTTCTTATGGCTGAGTAGTATTCCATAGTGTATATGTGCCACATCTACTTTATCCAGTCATCTATTGATGGAATTTTTGGTTGATGAACATTATTTAAGCCCTACTATATTCCAGTTTAGATGAAGATATTCATTACTTAAACAGATCATATAACCCATCTTCTTATGGAGGACTAATTGCAGACACAGTCAAACAATTGATTTTAGATATATTTAACTATAAATTTCCTATTTTTTGAGAAGTGCACAGTGCCAGGATACCTAAATCAAGGATAGCCTAAACCTGTGAGGGCAGCAAAATTTTCCAGCCTCATTTCTAACTAGAAATGAGTTCTGCAGCCTGCAGAGCAATGATCATGGGCCACTTTCCTGAAGGGGTCTTTTATCATGGGCTACAGACTGTGAATAAGCTATTATTGTTTTTTATTTTATTTTTTATTTTATTAAATTTAATGCAGTGACATTGATAAATCAGGGTACATATATTGAGAGAAAACACCTCCAGATTACTTTGACATTTGGTTATGCTGTATAACCCTCACACAAACCAAATTGTCTTTGTCACCTTCTATCTGGTTTTCTTTGTGCCCCTCCCTTCCCCATCCCCTATCTCCTTCTTTGCCTCATTCCCCCCTCCCCTCACCCCTCCACCCCCATTACCATCACATTCTTGTTCATGTCTCTGAGCCTCATTTTTATATCCCATCTATGTATGGATGCATATAGTTCTTTGTTTTTTCTGATTTACTTATTTCACTCCGTATAATGTTATCAAGGTCCATCCATGTTATTGTAAATGATCCGATGTCATCATTTCTTATGGCTGAGTAGTATTCCATAGTATATATGTACCAAAGCTTTTTAATCCACTCGTCCTCTGACGGACACTTGGGCTATTTCTAGATCTTCGAAAACTGTGAACAATGCTGCCACAAACAGGGGGGTGCATTTCTCATTTTGGAGCTGTTCTATGGTGTTCTTAGGGTATATTCCTAAAAGTGGGATAGCTGGGTCAAAAGGCAGTTCAATTTTCAACTTTTTGAGGAATCTCCATACTCTTTTCCACAGTGGCTGCACAAGTCTGCATTGCCACCAGCAGTGTAGGAGGATTCTCTTTTCTCCACATCCTCGCCAGCACTTATTCTGTGTTGTTTTGTTGATGAGCGCCATTCTGGCTGGTGTGAGGTGATATTTTATTGTGGTTTTAATTTGCATTTCTCTAATGATTAATGATGTTGAGCATGTTTTCATATGCCTATTGGCCATCTGTATGTCCTCTTTGGAGAAGTGGCATTTCATTTCTTTTTTCCATTTTTTGATTGGATTGTTTGTCTTCCTGGTGTTGAGATTTACAAGTTCTTTATAAATTTTGGTTATTAACCCCTTATCAGACATATTGTCAAATATGTTCTCCCATTATGTAGTTTGTCTTTTTATTCTGTTCTTATTGTCTTTAGCTGTGCAAAAGCTTTTTAGTTTGATATAGTTTCATTTTTTATCCTGTCTTTTATTTTCCTTGCCTGTAGAGATAAATCAGCAAATATATCGCTGCAAGAGATGTTGGATAGCTTACTGCCTATGTTTTCTTCTAAGATGCTTATGTTTTCACAGCTTACATTTAAGTCTTTTATCCATTTTGAGTTTATTTTTGGGAGTGGTGTAAGCTGGTGATCTAGTTTCATTTTTTTGCAGGTAGCTGTCCAATTTTCCCAACACCATTTGTTGAAGATGCTGCCTTTACTCCATTGTATTTCTTTACCTCCTTTGTCAAATATCAGTTGTCCATAGAGCTGTGGGTTTATTTCTGGGTTTTATGTTCTGTTCCATTGATCTATATACCTGTTCTTATGCCAGTACCAGGCTGTTTTGAGTACAGTGGTCTTGTAGTATAACTTGATATCAGGAAGTGTGATACCTCCCACTTTCTTCTTCTTTTTTTTATAAATAAATTTTTTTAATGGGGTGACATCAATAAATCAGGGTACATATATTCAAAGAAAACATTTCCAGGTTATCTTGTCATTTAGTTCTGTTGCATACCCATCACCCAAAGAGAGATCGTCCTCCGTCACCCTCTATCCAGTTTTTTGTACCACTCCCCCTCCTCCTTCCCTCTTCCTCCTTCCCTCCCCCAACCCCCTGTAACCACCACACTCCTGTCCAAGTCTCTTAGTCTCGCTTTTATGTCCCACCAATGTATGGAATCCTGCAGTTCTTGTTTTTTTCTGATTCACTTATTTCACTCCGCATAATGTTATCAAGTTCCACCATTCTGCTGAAAGTGACCCGCTGTCATCATTTCTTCTAGCTGAATAGTATACCATGGTGTATATGTGCCCCATCTTCTTTATCCAGTCTTCTATTTTTTTTACAGTGATAAAAAGCCTTTAAGCAAACTCTTGGCCAATACAGCAAGAATCCATAAAAGAGTAGTGACCTTAACATGTTCACCAAGTCCAAGTTGGCCCCATCACTATGCCAAACCCCTGAAAAATGCAACCCAACCACAGTACAGTCTGTTAGGAGCTGTCACGGGGAGCAGGAGTCCAGGAAAAGTCCTCATGGCACTGGAATTGTTGTCACCATTCTATACTTTGCAGCTCATGTCCAAGTCCCAATGACCGCTGCTTCTAGCTGGTAATGATTCAGGTAGACTGGAAAAGCCATTTGCAGCATGCGTGGATATGGACCTTCTGTTCTCCTCAGCCTGGAGAGATGAGACCAGTTTGCATTTCCCTGGAGCTCTGTGACTGTGGCATGGTAAAGAGAACCTTAGGATACACTAAGCTGGGTGGCAAAGGTAGATTCATAATAGAAGTTGTCAAAAGGGGAAAAGAGAGCTCTAAATTAGGAGTAGGTCCCAGCCTGAAATATGATTGGGGCATTGAGGTAGGAGGGATAAAGAAAAACACTATATGTTAAGCAAAGCAACAGAAAATAGGAATATCAACACCCACAACAGAGATCTTTGAAGGAGAATAAAAAACCTGACTATTCAGGCAACACATAGTTAAGTGGCCCTTGTGCAAATGAGATCAGTTTACCTGCTTCTTGGAAGAAATACCCTAGGCTTGTCCACAGTGTCGTAGATGGGGCTGACGGCTCTGGGCACCTTCAGCTTTCAGTGGCAAACCCCAGCTTTCTGGGCAAGGTTAGGTCATAGGTGGCTGGAGCAGGGCTGGAAAAGACTGAACACTCCCTTATAGGAGCTAGGGGGAAGCCTACCTTCCAGTGTCCCTGTTTCCTCACAGCAGAGGCATGTAAGCCTGGCAGGCTTTTAGCTCAAAGACCTTCCTTTCCACTACTGAAGCAGGACCCAGATGGCATCCTATGAGACCCCTTTGGGGCATTGGAGCCTTTAAGGGTGTATCCTAAAAGCTGGTAGTTCCCCTGATCTCTATTGGGCTTTTTCTGCCTCTAGGTATCTTAAAAGCCATGCTCAGAAGATCTCGCTGAGGGGTTTGAGGATCCCCATCTGCCTATATAAATCTTTTCCATATATCTGGAGCTATTTGGAAAAAGACAAAACAGTGTTATTAGCTGGATCTAATAAAGAAGGTAGTAGTTTGCAGGTGAAAAAGATTTGGTGTCTCCTGTTTATCAGAATTCAAAAGAAATGTAAATTTTTTTAAAAAATAAAAAGCATGATATAGTAGACCCAAAGGAGTTCCAGGATATGAGTACCCCCTTTGAAAGTTTTTTTTTTTTAATTGACCTTAAAATATTTGCTGAGTACACTTTAATAATACCTTAGCTTTAAAGATTGTAAGCATGAAAAAATACAGTAAATGCTTTTGCTCCATATGCAGGAGCATTTTCAGTTTAGCCAGTTTAGGAAATCCAATAATAGAACAATGCATACAGACCATGAGCTATAACATGCTTAGCAGCCTCTCCTGTTCTGACAGAGATTACTATAGATCCGGAATATGTATCCACTGTAATGTGGACATATGACTGTTTGCTAAATGAAGGTATATGAGTAACATCCATCTGCCAAAGTTGTCCTGGTAGGGGTCCTTGAAGGTTAACTCCAAATGAAGGGGCAGTATAGGACCCCTTGGACAGGATTTCCCAATCTGCCATGCTGCTTCCCGAGAAAGTTGAAACTGTTTACACCAGGCTGCAGCGTTCTGGTGATGAATTGCATGAGACTGACTAGCTCGGACTGTCGTTGTTGTTCCATATAATTTTCTTTTGGGTAGCTTGATCAACAAGGGCATTCCTAGGCCCTGGCCGGTTGGCTCAGTGGTAGAGCATTGGCCTGGTGTGCAGGATTCCTGGGTTTGATGCCAAGTCAGAGCACACAGGAGAAGCGCCTATCTACTTCTCCACCCCTTCCCCCTCTCCTTCTCTGTCTCTTTCTTCCCCTCCCGCAGCCAAGGCTTTACCAGAGCGAAGCCACCCCATGCACTAAGGATGGCCCCATGGCCTCTGCCTCAGTAGCTAGAATGGCTCTGGTTGCAACAGAGCAACATCCCAGATGGGCAGAGTATGCCCCCCTGGTAGGCATGCCAAGTGGATCCCGGTCAGGTGCATGCGGGAGTCTGTCTGACTGCCTCCCCATTTCCATCTTCAGAAAAAATACAAAAAATAAATAAATAAAAGAAAAAATACAACAACAACAACAAAAAAAAAAAAAAAAGAAAAGAGAAAAAAAAGAAAAAAAAAGGGCATTCCCTTGTGCTAAAGCTCCAGGGAGCATGGAGTGAGCTTGAGTATGTCCTATGAAACATGGAGCTCTATGTTGACATATAAGTCTTTGAAGAAGGAGGAACTGCTGAAATAGTTCATCAGCATTTTTCCCAAAGACAGCAGTCTTTATAGTGGAAACACCATAAGTAAATATTTGCTGTCAGTCTATAGATTAAAGGAAGAATATTGCAAATTCTGAAAAGCCATGATCTTTAAGTCCCTCTCTACCCCCCACCCTGTAAACCCCAACACTGTTGTCCATGTCTCTGAGTCTCATCTTTATTTCCCACCTATGTATGGAATCATATAGTTCTTAGATTTTTCTGATTTACTTTCGCTCAGTATAATGTTATCAAGGCCTATCCATGTTGTAAAAGATCCTATGTCATCATTTCTTATGGCTGAATAGTATTCCATTGTATATATATATACCAAAGCTTTTTAATCCACTCGTCCTCTGATGGACACGGGCTGTTTTCAGATCTTTGCTATTGTGAAAAATGCTACCATAAACATGGGGGTGCATTTCTTCTTTTGAAACAGTGCTATGGTGTTCTTGGGGTATATTCCTAACAGTGTTATAGCTGGGTCAAAAGGCAGTTCAATTTTTAATTTCTTGAGGAATCTCCATACTGTTTTCCACAGTGGTTGCACCAGTCTGCATTCCCACCAGCAGTGCAGGAGGGTTCCCTTTTCTCCACATCCTCGCCAGCACTTATTCTGTGTTGTTTTATTGATGAGCGCTGTTCTGACTGGTGTGAGTGATATCTCATTGTGGTTTTAATTTGCATTTCTCTAATGATTAGTGATGTTGAGCATGTTTTCATATGCCTATTGGCCATCTGTATGTCCTCTTTGGAAAAGTGTCTATTCATCTCTTTTGCCCATTTTTGGATTGGGTTGTTTGTCTTCCTGGTGTTGAGTTTTACAAGTTCTTTATAAATTTTGGTTATTAACCCCTTATCAGACGTATTGTCAAATATGTTCTCCCATTGTGTAGTTTCTCTTTTTATTCTGTTCTTGTTGTCTTTAGCTGTGCAAAGGATTTTAGTTTGATATAGTCCCATTTATTTATTCTGTCTTTTATTTCACTTCCCCGAGGAGATAAATCAGCAAATATATTGCTCCGAGAGATGTCCGAGAGCTTACTGCCTATGTTTTCTTCTAAGATGCTTATGGTTTCACGGCCTACATTCAAGTCTTTTATCCATTTTGAGTTTATTTTTGTAAGTGGTGTAAGCTGGTGATCTAGTTTCATTTTTTTGCAGGTAGCTGTCCAATTTTGCCAACACCATTTGTTAAAGAGGCTGTCTTTAGTCCATTGTATTTCCTTACCTCATTTATCAAATATCAGTTGTCCATAGAACTGTGGATTTATTTCTGGGTTCTCAGTTCTGTTTCATTGATCTATATGCCTGTTCTTATGCCAGTACCAGGCTGTTTTGAGTACAACGGCCTTGTAGTATAACTTGATATCAAGAAGTGTGATACCTCCCACTTTATTCTTCTTTTTTAAAATTGCTGAGGCTATTCGTGTTCTTTTTTGGTTCCATATAAATTTTTGGAATATGTGTTCTATATCTTTGAAGTATGTCATTGGTATTTTAATTGGTATTGCATTGAATTTATAGATTGCTTTGGGTAATACAGACATTTTAATGATATTTATTCTTCCTAACCATGAGCACAGTATATCCTTCCACTTGTTTGTATCTTCCTTGATTTCTTTTATCAATGTTTTGTAATTTTCCGAGTACATGTCTTTTGTCTCCTTGGTTAAGTTTACTCCTAGGTACTTTATTTTTTTGGTTGTAATTGTGAAGGGGATTGTTTCCTTAATTTCTCTTTCTGACTGTTCATTGTTGGTGTATAAAAATGCTTCTGATTTCTGAGTATTGATTTTATATCCTGCCACTTTGCTGAACGTATTTATCAGGTCCAGTAGTTTTTTGACTGAGACTTTAGGGTTTTCTATATACAATATCATATCATCTGCAAATAATGATAGTTTTACTTCTTCTTTTCCAACTTGAATGCCTTTTATTTCTTCTTCTTGTCTGATTGCTGTAGCTAGGACTTCCAGGACTGTGTTAAATAAGAGTGGTGAAAGGGGGCACCCCTGCCTTGTTCCTGATCTTAAGGGTATTGCTTTTAATTTTTTCCCATCGAGTATGATGTTGGCTGTGGGTTTCTCATAGATGGCTTTTATCATGTTGAGGTATGTTTCCTGTATTCCCACTTTGCTGAGAGTTTTGATCATAAATGGGTGCTGGATTTTATCAAATGCTTTTTCTGCATCTATTGAAATTATCATGTGGTTTTTCTCCTTATTTTTGTTTATGTGCTGAATCACATTGATTGATTTACGAATATTGTACCAGCCTTGCCTCCCCAGAATAAATCCCACTTGATCATGGTGTATGATTTTTTCCATATCTTGTTGGATCCGGTTTGCTAATATTTTGTTGAGGATTTTAGCATCTAAATTCATCAGAGATATTGGCCTATAATTTTCTTTCTTTGTGTTGTCTTTGCCTGGTTTTGGAATCAGAATTATCCTCGCCTCATAAAAGGAGCTTGGAAGTCTTCCTTCCTCTTGAATTTTTTGAAATAGTTTGAGAAGGATAGGAGTTAGTTCTTCTTTGAATATTTGGTAGAATTCCGTTGTGAAGCCATCGGGCCCCAGACTTTCATTTGTTGGTCGTTTTTTGATAACTGTTTCGATCTCATTTGTTGTAATCGGTCTGTTTAGGTTTTCTGATTCTTCCAGATTGATTTTTGGAAGATTGTATGTTTCAAGGAATTTGTCCATTTCATCTAGGTTGTCTAGTTTTTTGGCATACAGTTCTTCATAGTATTTTCTTACAATATTTTGTATTTCTGTTGTGTCAGTTGTTATTTCTCCTCCCTCATTTCTAATTTTATTTATTTGAGGCCTCTCTCTCTTTTTCTTGGTGAGTCTACTTAAAGGCTCATCAATCTTGTTTACCTTTTCAAAGAACCAGCTCCTAGTTTCATTGAACCTCTGTATTGTTTCTTTAGCCTCTCTGTCATGTATTTCTCCTCTGATCTTTATTATTTCCTTCCTTCTACTACATTTGGGCTTTACTTGCTGTTCTTTTTCTAATTCTTTTAGATGCAGGGTTAAGTTGTTTATTTGAGCTTTTTCTAGCTTCTGAAAGTGTGCCTGTAGTGCTATGAACTTCCCTCTCAGAACTGCTTTCGCTGTGTCCCATAAATTTTGAGTAGTTGTATGCTCATTGTCATTCGTTTCTAGGAATTTTTTTATTTCTTCTTTGATCTCATTCTTAATCCATTCAATATTTTTTTTAAATAAATTTTTATTAATGGTAATGGGATGACATTAATAAATCAGGGTACATATATTCAAAGAAAACATGTCTAGGTTATTTTGTCATTAAATTATGTTGCATACCCCTCGCCCAAAGTCAGATTGTCCTTCGCCACCCTCTATCTAGTACTCTGTGCCCCTCCCCCTCCCCCTAACTCTCCCCCTGTTCTCCCTCCCCCCACCCCTGGTAACCACCACACTCTTGTCCATGTCTCTTAGTCTCATTTTTATGTTCCACCAATGTATGGAATCATGTAGTTCTTGTTTTTTTCTGATTTACTTATTTCACTCCTTATAATGTTATCAAGATCCCACCATTTTGCTGTAAATGATCTGATGTCATCGTTTCTTATGGCTGAGTAGTATTCCATAGTGTATATGTGCCACATCTTCTTTATCCAGTCTTCTATTGAAGGGCTTTTTGGTTGTTTCCATGTCTTGGCCACTGTGAACAGTGCTGCAATGAACACGGGGCTACATGTGTCTTCACGTATCAATGTTTCTGAGGTTTTGGGGTATATACCCAGTAGAGGGATTGCTGGGTCATAAGGTAGTTCTATTTGCAGTTTTTTGAGGAACCACCATACTTTCCTCCATAATGGTTGTACTACTTTACAGTCCCACCAACAGTGAATGAGGGTTCCTTTTTCTCCACAGCCTCTCCAACATTTGCTATTACCCGTCTTGTTGATCATAGCTAATCTAACAGGGGTGAGGTGGTATCTCATTGTAGTTTTGATTTGCATTTCCCTAATAACTAATGAAGCTGAGCATTTTTTCATATATCTGTTGGCCATTTGTATCTCTTCCTGGGAGAAGTGTCTATTCATGTCTTCTTCCCATTTTTTTATTGGATTGTTTGTTTGTTTGTTGTTGAGTTTTATGAGTTCTTTGTAAATTTTGGAAATTAGGCCCTTATCTGAGCTGTTGTTTGAAAATATCATTTCCCATTTAGTTGGCTGTCTGTTTATTTTTATATCAGTTTCTCTTGCTGAGCAAAAACTTTTTATTCTGATGTAGTCCCATTCATTTATCTTTGCCTTCACTTCTCTTGCCATTGGAGTCAAGTTCATCAAATGTTCTTTAAAACCCAGGTCCATGAGTTTAGTACCTATGTCTTCTTCTATGTACTTTATTGTTTCAGGTCTTATATTTAGGTCTTTGATCCATTTTGAATTAATTTTAGTACACGGGGACAGGCTGTAGTCGAGTTTCATTCTTTTGCATGTGGCTTTCCAGTTTTCCCAACACCATTTGTTGAATAGGCTTTCTTTTCTCCATTGTGTGTTGTTGGCCCCTTTATCAAAGATTATTTGACCATATATATGTGGTTTTATTTCTGGGCTTTCTATTCTGTTCCATTGGTCTGAGTGTCTATTTTTCTGCCAATACCATGCTGTTTTGATTATTGTGGCCCTATAATATAGTTTAAAGTCAGGTATTGTAATGCCCCCAGCTTCATTCTTTTTCCTTAGGATTGTTTTGGCTATTCGGGGTTTTTTATAGTTCCATATAAATCTGATGATTTTTTGTTCCATTTCTTTAAAAAATCCCATAGGGATTTTGATGGGAATTGCATTAAATTTGTATATTGCTTTGGGTAATATGGCCATTTTGATTATATTTATTCTTCCTATCCAAGAACAAGGAATATTTTTCCATCTCATTGTATCTTTTTCGATTTCTCTTAACAATGCTTTGTAATTTTCATTATATAGGTCCTTTACATTCTTTGTTATGTTTATTCCTAGGTATTTTATTTTTTTTGTTGCAATCGTGAAGGGGATTATTTTTTTGAGTTCGTTTTCTAATATTTTATTGTTGGCATAGAGAAAGGCTATGGACTTCTGTATGTTAATTTTGTATCCTGCGACCTTACTGTATTGGTTTATTGTTTCTAATAATCTTTTTGTGGAGTCCTTCGGGTTTTCGATGTATAGGATCATATCATCAGCAAAAAGTGATACCTTTACTTCTTCTTTTCCAATATGGATGCCTTTTATTTCTTTGTCTTGTCTGATTGCTCTGGCCAGAACTTCTAGCACCACATTAAATAAGAGTGGAGAGAGTGGAAAACCCTGTCTTGTTCCTGATTTAAGGTAGAAAGTCCTCAGTTTTATGCCATTTAAAATGATGTTGGCTGATGGTTTATCATATATGGCCTTTATCATGTTGAGATATTTTCCTTCTATACCCATTTTGTTGAGAGTCTTAAACATAAAATTGTGTTGTATTTTATCAAAAGCCTTTTCTGCATCTATTGATAAGATCATATGGTTTTTGTTCTTTCTTTTGTTGATATGGTGTATTACGTTAACCGTTTTGCGTATGTTGAACCATCCTTGAGATTCTGGGATGAATCCCACTTGATCATGATGTATTATTTTTTTAATATGTTGTTGTATTCGGTTTGCCAGTATTTTGTTTAGAATTTTAGCATCTGTATTCATTAGAGATATTGGTCTGTAGTTTTCTTTCTTTGTGCCATCCTTGCCAGGTTTTGGTATGAGGGTTATGTTGGCCTCATAAAATGTGTTTGGAAGTATTGCTTCTTCTTCAATTTTTTGGAAGACTTTGAGTAGAATAGGAACCAAGTCTTCTTTGAATGTTTGATAGAATTCACTAGTATAACCGTCTGGGCCTGGACTTTTATTTTTGGGGAGGTTTTTAATAGTTTTTTCTATTTCCTCCCTGCTGATTGGTCTGTTTAGGCTTTCTGCTTCTTCATGACTCAGTCTAGGAAGGTTGTATTGTTCTAGGAATTTATCCATTTCTTCTAGATTGTTGTATTTGGTGGCATATAATTTTTCATAGTATTCTACAATAATTCTTTGTATATCTATGATGTCTGTGGTGATCTCTCCTCTTTCATTTTGGATTTTATTTATTTGAGTCCTGTGCCTTTTTTCCTTGGTGAGTCTTGCCAAGGGTTTGTCAATTTTGTTGATCTTTTCAAAGAACCAGCTCCTTGTTTTATTGATTTTTTCTATAGTTTTTCTGTTCTCTATTTCATTTATTTCTGCTCTGATTTTTATTATCTCCTTTCTTCGGCTGGTTTTGGGTTGTCTTTGTTCTTCTTTTTCTAGTTCCTTAAGGTGTGAAGTTAAGTGGTTTACTTCGGCTCTCTCTTGTTTGTTCATATAGGCCTGAAGTGATATGAACTTTCCTCTTATTACTGCTTTTGCAGCATCCCAGAGATTCTGATATGTCGTATTTTCATTTTCATTTGTCTGTATGTATCTTTTGATCTCTGCGCTTATTTCTTCTTTGACCCATTCATTTTTTAGAAGTATGTTGTTTAGTTTCCACATTTTTGTGGTTTTTTCCCCCTCTTTTTTGCAGTTGAATTCTAGTTTCAAGGCTTTATGATCAGAAAATATGCTTGGTACAATTTCAATTTTTCTAAATTTGCTGATATTGTCTTTGTGGCCCAACATATGGTCAATTCTTGAGAATGTTCCATGTACACTAGAGAAAAATGTATACTCTGTCGCTTTGGGATGAAGTGTCCTGTAGATGTCTATCATATCCAGGTGTTCTAGTATTTCGTTCAAGGCCACTATATCTTTATTGATTCTCTGTTTGGATGACCGATCTAGAGCCGTCAGCGGAGTATTGAGGTCTCCAAGTATGATTGTATTTTTGTTAGTTTTTGTTTTAAGGTCAATAAGTAGCTGTCTTATATATTTTGGTGCTCCTTGGTTTGGTGCATATATATTAAGGATTGTTATGTCTTCTTGATTCAGTGTCCCCTTAATCATTATGAAGTGACCATTTTTGTCTCTGAGTACTTTTTCTGTCTTGTAGTCAGCATTATCAGATATGAGTATTGCTACACCTGCTTTTTTTTGGGTGTTGTTTGCTTGGAGTATTGTTTTCCAGCCTTTCACTTTGAATTTGTTTTTATCCTTGTTGCTTAGATGTGTTTCTTGTAGGCAGCATATAGTTGGATTTTCTTTTTTAATCCATTTTGCTACTCTGTGTCTTTTTATTGGTAAGTTTAATCCATTTACATTTAGTGTAATTATTGACACTTGTGGGTTCCCTACTGCCATTTTATAAATTGCTTTCTGTTAGTTTTGTATCTAGTTTGATTCTTCTCTTTTGTTTTTCTATCATTTGTTTCTGTTTGTTTGTGTTCCATACTTCTTTCCTCTGTTGCTACCTTTTTTAAGTCATGTGTTTTTGTGGTGGCTTTTTCTAGGGTGGTTACCATTAAGTAATGAAAAGGGTACCTACCATATTCATTGTAGTACCCTATCTTATAAGTATTTCTGCACTTCATCGTCCTTTGCTACTGTTAATCTCCATTCTCTCCCCCCCCTTTTTTTTTTTCCTTTGTTGTCACAGTTTAAGTTTGGTTTTATTGTGTTCTTGGTGAAGCTGTTACTTGTGGTGTTGTTTTCTTTTGTTCTTTGAATCTGGTTGGAAAACCCCCTTTAGTATTTCCTGGAGTGGGGGCTTTCTCGTGATAAATTCTCTCATCTTTTCTGTATTTGTGAATGTTTTTATATCTCCTTCATACTTGAAGGATAGCTTTGATGGGTATAGTATTCTTGGCTGAAAGTTCCTCTCTTTCAGGGCTTTAAATATTGGGGTCCACTCTCTTCTAGCTTGTAGAGTTTCTGCTGAGAAATCTGATGATAATCTAATAGGCCTTCCTTTATATGTTGTACTCTTCTTTTCCCTGGCTGCCTTGAGAATTTTTTCTTTGTCATTGGTTTGTGTCATCTTTATTATGATGTGCCTTGGAGTGGGTTTGTTGGGGTTAAGAAAACTCGGTGTTCTGTTTGCTTCTTGAATTTGAGGCTTTAGTTCTTTCCACAGGCTTGGGAAGTTCTCGTCTATTATTTGTTTGAGTATATTCTCCATTCCATTTTCTTTCTCTTCTCCCTCTGATATACCTATTATTCTTATGTTATTCTTTCTGATGGAGTCAGATAATTCCTGTAGGGCTTTCTCGTTTTTTATTATTTTTGAGTCTCTTTCTTCTTCTCTCTGTTGTGCCTCAAGTTGTTTGTCTTCTATTTCACTAATCCTATCTTCAATCTGGGTTGTTCTGCTAGCTAAGCTTGTTACCTCGTTTTTCAGCTCGTGAATTGAGTTTTTCATTTCTGTTTGATTTGTTTTTATAGTTTCAATTTCCTTGGTAATATATTCTTTGTGTTCATTGAGTTGTTTTCTGATCTCCCTATATTGCCTTTCCGTGTTTTCTTGTATATCTCTGAGTATTTTTAAGATTTCTATTTTAAATTCTCTGTCATTTAGCTCCAAGGCTTCCAATATGTTAAGTCTTTTCTCCATAGATTTTTCCACATCTATTTGTGTTACCTCTCTTTCTTTTGTATCCATAATATTCGATTTCCTCTTTCTTATTGGCATCTGGTGGTGGTCTTGTTGATAGCACTAATTAGAATTAATAAGGAGTAAAAAGTAAAAAACAAAAAACAAAAACAAAAACAAAAAAAACAAAACAAACAAACAAACAAAAAAAACCAGAGGGTAAAACACCCCACAAAAAAAGCAGTAATAATTTATTGTTTCCCCCTTTTTTTTTTCTTTGTTCCACTTCCCTCCTCTCCCCTCCTCAGGGAAATATCGTGCCTATAATGGAGGGCCTGGTTTGCGGTGAAGAGTTCAAGGGGGCAAAAAATAAAAAAAATAAAAAAAATAAAAATAAAAAAATTAAAAAAAAAAATTAAAAATAAAAAAAGGAAGAAAATCTTAGACAAGCATAAGTTGATCTGCCTGCGGGTGACGGTCAACCAAGAGATATAATGAGAGGGAGAAGAGGGAACCAGAAAAAAGGACAAAAAAAGGAATAATAAAGAAGAAAAAATAAAAATAATAAGTAAAAATACGTTGTAGTAAGTGGAGCAAAGACCAAATACAATGGAGACCTTGGGTTGGGAGGACCCAAAATGCCACAAAAACAAACCAACCAGAAAAAAACAAAAACAATACCGAAAAAGAAAAACAAAGCCAAAAAAAAAAAAAAAACCTTGAGTCCCAAATTAACTAATTTGTTCGTGATTGAGGATTAAATGGGAGGAAAGTAAAACGAGAAAAGAAAAAAGGAATATAAAGGGAAAAATAAGAAAAAGAGAAAAACGAAGGAAGAAATAAGAAAGCAAGAGAAAAAAAACAAAATAAGGCAAAAAAAAACAAAAGAGGAGAGAGTGAGAATTAAGTGTCCTGGAGTATAACCCCAAAGGAGGGTGAGGATGAAGAAGAGAAATAAAATGTAACACTTATGGGTAGTGTAGTTCAAGAAAAGGGAAGCATAAGATGGGCAGAGAATAGAAGGACTGAGGTGGAGGAAATAAAGACAATAAGATAGAAGGAACAAACAACAAAAAAACAAACAAAAAAAAAACAGTGGAACAAGCTGCAAGGTCTGTGGATTTTTCCTGATTTTGAGATGTCAACCTCTTCCTCCTTCTCCTCTCTCCCTCTTCCCGGTCGGCGACTCTGCACCCCAGGCCCTGCCCCTGCGCCACACCCAGGCAGGGACTTGCAGTTGATGGGGTTCTACGGCAATGTCACACAATTGGCTTTAGTCTTGCTGGTAATCAAGGCCTGCCGGCGTCTGCAGGGTCTAACGACGAGAGAGTTCGCCTTCGTGGATTCTCTCTCCCAGTCCCCCCCTCCCGAACCAGCAGCCTGGCGATCCAGCCACAAGGCTGCCACTGCTTCTGCCTGGGGAGTAAGAGGCTCAAAGAGCTGGGAAATCCCCACTCTATCCCCACTCAGTGCAAGGCTCTGGGAAGGGCTCTGACAGTCAGGGCCTCCAGTGTAATCAGGCGGGGGTGGGAGTCAATTGTTGTCAAGGTGATTGTTCAGCGCCTAGCATTCCGTTGGACCTCTCAACCCAGGCTTTCCACACTTTGTAGCCTGTTTTGGCCGGTAAGAAGAGGCACTAGTCTCTGCTTGCGACTAGTGTGGTATAGATCTTATTATCTGCCAAGTCCTTCTTGTTAGCGTTTATCCCTGAATATGGAGGCTCTATCAATCAGAAGTTGCCCCCGCCCCTTTAGCGAGAGGCACCAAAAAATATCACGCCTCTTGTCTTGGGTCGGTGAACTGAGAGAGATCTTATCAATTAGAACCGAGGGTGCGCAGATTTCACGGGTTAAGTTAATTTTAGTAATTGGGTCGCAGCTGTGCTCCCGAAGGTATTTCAGGCTGCCTGCGCGCGCCCCTCCCCCAACGCTTGATTGTTAGCTTGAATGGCTGGGTGAGGTGCCCCGCCCGCGGAGAGAATCTCCCAAGTAGGGAATACCGCCCTGGGGCCTCTCCCGCTCCCCGTGCGCGGGCCGCTGGGAACGTTAGCGGTGCTCGGTCTGCAATGCTCGGTCTGCAACCAGACCGGGAGCGCGCCAGCAGCTGCTCGCCGCTCGTTCTGCAACCGACCCGGGCACTGTTCGCGGCCGCTGGCGGCGGCGGCGGCGGCGGCTGGCGGCGGCTTCCGAGTGCGGGATGACTTACCACAAGCGGACTTTCTCGCGGCTTGAATGAACGTCCCTGCGGTAGCTTCCTCCACACCCTCGTCTCTCAGATTCGAGCGATAACAGTCCTTTTGCTTTCAGTTTGCTCCGAAGATAAATTTTCCTGTTTCTAGTTGATAAATTTGTTGTGATTTTGGGGAGATCTGTCGAACGCGCTTCTCACGGTGCCATTTCCGTGACGTCACTCAATCCATTCAATATTTAACACCCTGCTCTTTAGTTTCCATGTGTTTGAGAATTTTTGAGCTTTTCTACTGTGATTCATTTCTAGTTTCATGCCGTTGTGATCGGAGAAAGTGCTTGATATGATTTCAGTCTTCTTAAATTTGTTGAGAGCACTTTTGTGCCCTAACATGTGGTCTATCCTAGAGAATGTTCCATGAGCACTTGAAAAGAATGTATATTCTGCTGTTTAGGGTAAAAGATTCTGAAGATATCTATTAAATCGAGTTGATCTAGTGTTTCCAAAAGTCTGCTGTTTCTTTGTTAACTTTCTTTCTTGAGGATCTATCTAGTGATGTTAGTGGGGTATTGAAATCCCCTACTATTATAGTATTGCTGTTGATCTTGCTCTTTAAATCCATCAAAGTCTGCTTTATATATTTGGGTGCTCCTATATTAGGTGAATAGATATTTATAATAGTTATATCTTCCTGTTGGATTACTCCCTTTATCATTATGTAGTGGCCTTTTTTTTATCTCTTACTATATCCTTTGTTTTAAAGTCCAATTTGTCTGATATAAGTATTGCTACCTCTGCTTTTTTTTCATTTCCGTTTGCATGAAATGGTTTTTTCTATACTTTTACCTTCAATCTATGTGTGTCTTTTGTTCTAAGGTGTGTCTCTTGTAGACAGCATATGTATGAGTCCTGTTTTATTATCCACGCAGCTACCCTATGTCTTTTTATTGGATCATTTAATCCATTTACATTTAAGGTTATTATTGAAATGTAGTTGTTTATTGCTATTTTTTTCTTTAAAGGTGTATTCTTTTTTTGCTATATTCTTTTCTCATTTTGATCTGTTTACAACAGGTCCCTTACCATTTCCTGCAGCATTGGTTTGGTTGTAATGAATTCCTTGAGTTGTTTTTTGTCTGGGAAGCTTTTTATTTCTCCTTCGATTTTAAACGATAGCCTTGCTGGATAAAGTAGTCTTGGTTGTAGATTCTTATTCTGCATTACTTTGAATATTTCTTGCCATTCCCTTCCGGCCTCAAGTGTTTCTGTTGAGAAATCGGATGTCATCCTTATGGGGGCTCCTTTGTAGATGATAACTTTTTTTTTTCTTGCAGCTTTTAATATTTTCTCTTTTTCGCTCAGCTTTGGTATTTTAATTATGATGTGTCTTGGTGTAGGTTTCTTTGGGTTTCTCTTTAATGGAGTCCTCTGTGCTTTTTGGACTTGTGAGAGTTTCTCTTGCATTAATTTAGGGAAGTTTTCAGCTATGATATGATTGAACAACATCTCTATTCCTTGCTTCTTTTCTTCTTCTTCAGGAACACCTATGACGTGGATGTTATTTCTCTTCATATTGTCACAGAGCTCTCTAAGAGTTTCCTCTGACTTTTTGAGTCTCTTTTCTCTTTTCTTCTCTGCTTTCATGCCTTCATTCCAGTTGTCCTCTAACTCGCTGATTCGATCCTCTGCTATATCTATCCTGTTTTTAATTCCTTCCATTTTGGTCTTTATTTCTGATATTGTATTTGTCATGTCCACCTGATTCATTTTTATACTTGCTATTTCTTTATTTAGGTGTTCATAATGACCATCCATTGTTGTTCTAAGATCCCTAAGCATCCATTGTTGTTCTAAGATCCCTAAGCATTCTTACAATCATTGTTTTGAACTCCACATCTGGAAGTTTGATTATTTCCATATCACTCAGTTCATCTCCTGAAGGTGTCACTTGTGGTTTCATTTGGATTGCACTTCTTTGTCTTCTCATTGTCTGTTTTTGGGTGTTTTATTTGTAGAGTTGGTTGAGTCTAGGCTTGGTCTTGTCTGCCTCCAGTTTTCAGTTGTGTTATTTCTACGTCTTCTTGAGTTGGTATCAGCTGTTATCTGTAATCCACTTTTGGATTTGGGCAGCTTTGAAGTCTTGATTTGTTTGTTTTCTTAACAGGTGATAGTCTTGTTAACTGATCTCAGCAGGGGGCTTCCTTGAAAGTGTATCCAGGAATGCGATGGGTGTAACATGAGACTCTGAAGTCCTCTTTAGCCAGCTAATCTCACTGGGGGCAGGGTGTTTTCTCAGCTTCAGTAGGGGGAGGTGTATCTCAGATCTCCATGGAGACCTGAGTTACTGCCCCTCCTCTCCATTTTTTGTGTTCAGCTGTGTCTTGTTGTGCTGATTGGAGCTGGATAGATGTCCGGAGATCTCTGATCCAGAAGCACTTCAGCTCTGTTTTGTGAAAGGTTTAGTCCCACCCCCAGCTTTGGCTGCCTCCAGCACGAATGAGTCAGCTTTTTTTGGTCTTCTCCTTTATTTCTTAGCTCCTCACAGTCTGTTCCTCTCTCTTTCCTTTCCACTTGGGAGATAAGCTGGGCTTTTCAACACACCTCACTCCCTGGTCACCAGGTAAGTGGCTGTGAGCAGTAGCTTCTGCTCTTTTCCCTATGTGAGATCTCCTCTGGGCTCTCAGCCTCACCCCCCCCCTCCGTTCCTGTAAGCAGAGGAGATTCAGGCGCTCCCTACCAGGATTATTGTGGCTTCTATTTTGCTCCTTGGTTTTTGAGAGCTGTTCTTGCAGTTCAGAGTTGGTTTTTCATGCTGATTTTTCCTAGATTGAGTTGTATTCCAGTTTGTTGGTTATAACTGGGCTTCTGTGCGTTTGCCTACTCTGCTTCCTTCTTGGACTCCTACCCTATGTCTCCTGATCGGATCATTTAATCCATTAACATTTAAGGTTATTACTGATATGTAATTGTTTATTGCTATTTTTTTCTTTAAAACTGTATTCCTCTTTTGCTATATTCATTTTTCCTTTGATCTGCTTAAAACAGGTCCCTTAGCATTTCTTGCAGCCTTGGTTTGGTTGCAGTGAATTCTTTGAGTATTTTTTTTGTCTGTAAAGCTTTTTATTTCTCCTTCAATTTTAAATGATAGCCTTGCTGGATAAAGTAGTCTTGGTTCTAGGTTTTTGTTCTGCATTACTTTGAATATTTCTTGCCATTCCCTTCTGGCCTCAAGTGTTTCTGTTGAGAAGTCAGAAGTCATCCTTATGGGGGTTCCTTTGTAAGTGATAGTCTTTTTTTCTCTAGCAGCTTTAAATATTTTCTCTTTGTCAGTTAGCTTTGGTATTTTAATTATGATGTGTCTTGGTGTAGGTTTTTTTCTAATTGAGTTCTCTGTGCTTCCTGAACATGTGAAATGTTTTCTTGCCTTAATTGGGGGAAGTTTTCCACTATGATATGTTTGAACAAAGTCTCTATCCCTTGTTCTTTCTCTTCTTCTTCAGGAACCTCTATGGTGCGCATGTTATTTCTCTTCATGTTGTCACAGAGCTCTCTTAGAGTTTCCTCAGACTTTTTGAGTCTCTTTTCCTTTTTCAGCTCTGCTTCTGTGCCTTTATTTATCATGTCCTCTAACTCACTGATTTGATTCTCTGCTTCATCCATCCTGCTTTTAATTCCTTCCATTGTATTCTTTATTTCAGATTTTGTATTTGTCATTTCTGAGTGATTCTTTTTTATTCTTTCAATGTCCTTTTTTATATTTGTTATCTCTTTATTTAGGTTTCTGTAATGGCCATCTATGGTTGTTCTAATATCTTTTAGCATCCTAACAATTGTTATTTTAAACTCTGCATCTTGTAATTTGGTTATATCTGATTCACTTAGGTCCTTTTCTGGGGATTTCTCTTGGTTTATTTTTGTTGTATTTCTCTGCCTCTGCATTTTCTCTTCACAGGAGTGGCTGTGATCACGCGCTTGGGTGCACAAGCATTGGTGGCCATTGCCCCACCCCCATGTGTGACTTTATGCTCGGTCCTGAGGGCACTGCCGAGGACCTTTGCTCAGCTGCGGGTCTCCACCTGTTTCCAGGCTTTCACCCTGCCCTTGCAGGAGGAGCTGGCTCAAGTAACGCCTGCTAGCCTTGGCTCTACAACTGGGCAGGACTGCGTGCCCAAGCTTAGCTCAGCAGCAGAAATCCAGCTCTTCTTGGGTTTTGTTCCACCTCCATGGGAGGAGCCGGCTACCAAGTCAGATCTCAAGCCTGGGTTGCATGGGCGGGGCAAGGCTGTGCTCCTGTACCCTTGCTCAGGGGCTGGTCTCCACCCTTTCTTGGGTTTCCACCCTTCTCTCGCAGGCTGGATTACAGGCTGCCGGAAGATGAGCTTGACCGCTTTTGCGCGCCCCCTTCTCTCCAGCCAGGCAAGATTGAGCTCACACCTGAGCCCAGTGGCGGCCAGCTGGCTTCAGCCCCTGCCAGCAGAACCATGCTTTTGTGTCCTGCTGCCGCCTGCCCTCCATCGAGCCCTCAGCTGCGTAGGTGTCAGCATTGCAGCTCGGACCCTAAGACTCACTACTGTATACCCAAAAGTTCCCTCCTTCTATGCGACTCTGCTCTGATTGCCGTGGGGGAGCTTGTTTGGCTTCTCTCCTGCTTCCCTTTGCTGGTATTGCTGTTTCTGAGGCAAATATTCACTTCAGCTTTGGAGAGTGACTCGTCCCAGGGGTTAGGGTGGCTATCTCCCAAAATGTTTCTTCCTGTGCCTCCTAGATTACACTCTCTTCCTGTTACTCTGGTCCTCTCCTCTCTCCCCGTCCCCAGGAGCCCCAGGTGAGTGGTTGTGAGAGAGATGTTCTGCGCAGTCCCTTTAAGAAGGATCCTGGTTCTGAGAAATCAGACTCTTTATCAAGAACAGTATCCTGACTTGTTTCCAGCTAAATATTGTCCTTATGCCTCTTCTGGGCTCTGGGGCTGCAGGCTGGGTCTTTTTGTTCCTGGGGCTCAGGACCCTTCCCCCTCTGCTAAACTCACTTTTTGCCAGGCGAGTCTCTCCCTGCTGCCGTTCGCTCCGGGGAGCTGGGCAGCCCTCTCTGCGTTTCTGCTTTCCCTACCAGTTTTGGTGTGGCTTCTTCAGTGTTCTTTGTTTGAAGAGTCCTCTTAGTTTAGTCCAAAGTTGGTTTTTCCAGATGATAGTTCATAAAATTAGTTTGTAATCCATTTTGGTTCTGGGAGGTAGATGTTGGTATGTCCGCCTACTCCAGCACCATCTTGTCTCTCCTTAGTCTTCTTTTTTAAGATTCCTGAAGCTATTTGTGTTTTTTTTTGGTTATATATAAATTTGTGGAATATGTGATCTATATCTTTAAAGTATGTCATTGGTATTTTAATTGGTATTGCATTGAATTTATAGATTGCTTTGGGTAATATAAACATTTTAATGATGTTTATTCTTCCTAACCATGAGCACGGTATATGCTTCCACTTGTTTGTATCTTCCTTGATCTCTTTTATCAAAGAAAGAAAATTATAGACCAATATCTCTGATGAACATAGATACTAAAATCCTCAATAAAATATTAGCAAACTGGATCCAACAATATAGGGAAAAAATCATACACCGTGATCAAGTGGGATTTATTCTGGGGAGGCAAGGCTGATACAATATTTGTAAATCAATCAATGTGATTCATCACATAAACAAAAAGAAGGAGAAAAACCATATGATAATTTCAATAGATGCAGAAAAAGCCTTTGATAAAATCCAGCACCCATTCATGATCAAAACCCTCCGCAAAGTGGTAATACAGGGAGCATACCTCAACATGATAAAACCATCTATGAGAAACCCACAGCCAACATCATACTCAATGGGCAAAAATTAAAAGCAATACCCTTAAGATTAGGGACAAGTCAGGGGTTCCCCCTTTCACCACTCTTATTTAACATAGTCCTGGAAGTCCTAGCCACAGCAATCAGACAACAAGAATAAATAAAATGCATTCAAGTTGGAAAAGAAGAAGTAAAACTATCATTATTTGCAGATGACATGATATTGTATATAGAAAACCCTAAAGTCTCAGTCAAAAAACTACTAGACCTGATAAATAAATTTGGCAAGGTGGCAGGATATAAAATCAATACTCAGCAATCAGAGGCATTTTTATACACCAACAATGAGCAGTCAGAAATAGAAATTAAGAAAACAATTCCCTTCACTATTACAACCAAAAACATAAAGTACCTAGGAGTAAACTTAACCAAGGAGACTAAAGACTTGTACTCGAAAAATTATAAAGCATTGGTAAAAGAAATCAAGGAAGATACAAAGAAGTGGAAGCTATTATTGTTTTTTATAATTTTTTTAACTCAAAGTGGCTTCCAGGTTTTTATGGGTACCTGAGTGAGGCATCAAATGCTACCTAAATAAAATGTGAAGAGAATGGAGAAAGGCCTCTCAAGAGCATTTGGTCTTGGGCTGAGTATGTTATGATGGAAGTAATCTACACACGGAGTCGAACATCAAGTAGCAAGTTCTGTGATATAAAAGGAAACCTGATTTAGTTTAGTTGAAGCTAGTTCTGGTCACTGGGTTTTATGGCCAATCAGGGTGAAGGTTACTTCTGGAATTGGTTTTTGAAAATGGTATTAGGCAAGATGAGCACCATAAGCAGGACCGGGAGATAGGAAGTCATATGACATTGTCACAGGTTCAGACATTGAACAGAAGGTTCTCTGGAAGCACTTTGGGAGTGGGCAACATCACAGCCCAAGTGTCAGGTGCAGAGCTGGACATGGATGTGAGAGGTAGTAGGAACTCATCGCCTGTGGGTTTATTTCTTTCACCTGCCTCAATCCCAGGTATGTGAACTGTGCCCAGTTTGAGGAAGAGCAGAACCTGGTGGCCTTTCAGTATCATGGGCAGATTTTTTACTGAACCCTCCGGGTCATCAGGCCAGACTGTGAGCTGCTGGTCTGGTATGGTGACGAGTATGGCCAGGAGCTGGGCATCAAGTGTGGCAGCAAGCGGAAGAGAGAGCTCACAGCAGCTAGAGGTGGGCCCAGCTACTCTTCAAAATGGAAAGAAAAGAGAGAACTCACCTTAGACATTTTCATGGTACACTCTAAAGTCAGTAAGATTTCAAATCCAATGCTTTATAAATTAAGGATTCATTTCATATGCCTTTGATTCTTAGGAAAAATCTTTATATTTTTACTTTTTTATTAATGTTTTTTTTTTTAAGTGAGAGGAGGGGAGATAGATAGATTCCTTCACGTGCCCTGACCAGGATTCACCCATCAACCCCTGTCTGAGGTCCATTCTTGGACCAGCCAAGCTATCTTCAGCACCTGAGGTCAACACTTGAACCAACTGAGCTATTGGGCTGATGCTTGAACTAATCAAGCCACTGGCTGTGGGATGGGAAGAGAGAAAGAAGGGGGAGAGGGAGGGGAAAAGAAGCAGACAGTCATTTTTTATGTGTGCCCTGAGTGGGGATTGAACCTGGGACATCCACATGCTGGGCCAACACTCTATCTGCTGAACCAACTGGCCAGGGACTGTTTTCTGAGGAACACCCCTGTCTAGCATACAGGGTAAAAGCAGAGTTTGGATAGATGCCTAGCAGCCTGGAAATGCAATGCTGTGAACCAAGCTGAGATACTAGGGACCTTCCTGAGTGAGGTGGGACAATGGTGCTGTTCTGGCTTGTTCTCTAAGATTTACTCTGTTAATTTTTGAAAATACACTTCACTTGGGAATCCTATCAGAGTTTACTTCATGTCTACACGAGAGAGGATTATGGATTAGCTGGAGATGGATGGGAATCAGGCATGTAAGAAGTATGGTTGGGGGCCCTGGCTGATTAGCTCAGTTGGTTAGAGCATCATCCTGTAATACCAAGATTTAGCCCAGGTCAGGGCACATATGAGAAATGACCAATGACTGCATGTCTAGGTAGTACAATGAATAAATGCCTCTATCTTCTTTTTTTTATTCTTCCTCCTACTACTCCTCTTTTTCCTGTTCTTCTTTTCTTCCTCTTCCTCCTCTTCTTCCTCCTCATCTCTTTGTCTCTCTAAAGTAAATCAATTTTTAAAAAGTATGGTTGGGAAAATATTTTGAAAGAGAACTTCCCATTTTATATGAAATGGGCTGACACTGATTGAAATCAAATATGAATATTTGGTGTGAGGCTTGAGGAAGGACATATTTTCAGATTCTCATCTGTGGGAAACTATGAGGGAAGCAATTCCTAGTTGGGGCCAGTGGTCTTTCTAAATGAGTGTGTTAAAAGTTACATGTATATAAGAAAGGTCAGCGTTCCACCCATACAAGGGGTGAAACAGCCCCTGATGCTACTTGAAAGTCCCTCATCTGGAAATGTGTAGAAAGGACCCTTGATATGGCCTTTCTGGATTTCTAAAGAAGATACAGTACATAAAAATGAAAAGAGAAAACAGACTGTAAGGAAACACTTTGTGGGAGACAGAGCTCACACTGTCAAATCCATAAGAATGACTCATGGACAGGTCTTAACAGCTGACCTGTCTAAAACATATGACCCAGGCAGTCTTGTCAATCTCTTCCCTGACCAAAATTTTCTCTTTCAGCAGAACCAAAGCCATAAATATACCCATGCCCTTCCTGCTCTCTGGCCTTCTCCAGTCAGAAATTACTCAGCCAACACGTAGGACACAATAACCCCTCTCATATTCTCCCAGGAGCATCTACAAGAAAACAGCTCCAATCAGAGGATCCCTGTCCAGAGGGTCCAAATCAGCATCATCAACATACTGATACACACAGCTGGGATGACGAAGCTGAAGGTCAAGAGGTCAAAGAAAAGTCTAAACCTTTGCTTAAAAGGACCAGGCAAAGGAGGACTTTAAAAGACTTTTTAAAACCTCCCAAGAGACGCATGGGGAGCTTTAGTGAGCAAGAGAGAATGATGCAGGATGTGCCCAGCAGAGGCCAGGAAGTGAATTCAGTGGACATAGGCAAACTATCTATGGGAGTAGGAATGTCAAGAATTGTAGCTGTCAAGTATGAAGAGTGTGAGCAAGGCTTTGATTATGGGTCATATCTCCTCAGACACCAGAGGAGACATTCAGGGGAGAAGCACTATGTTTGCAGGGAGTGTGAGCAAGGCTTTACATAGAAGTCAATTATCAGACACCAGAGAACACACTCAAGGAAGAAGCCCTATGTTTGCAGGGAGTGTAAGAGAGGTTTTACACGGAAGTCATCTCTCCTTAGACACCAGAGGACACACTTAGGGGAGAAGCCCTATGTTTGCAGGGAGTGTGAGTGAGGCTTTACAAAGATGTCAGGTCTCCTCAGACACCAGAGGACACACTCAGGGGAGAAGCCCTATGTTTGTAGTGAGTGTGAGAGAGGCTTTGCACAGAAGTCAGCCCTCCTCAGACACAAGAAGACACACTCAGGGGAGAAGCCCTATGTTTGCATGGAGTGTGAGCAAGGCTTTACACAGAAGTCACATCTCCTTAGAGAGCAGAGGACACACTCAGGGTAGAAGCACTATGTTTGCAAGGAGTGTGAGTGAGGCTTTACACAGAAGTCAGCTCTCCTTAGACACCAGAGAACACACTCAGGGGAGAAGCCTTATGTTTGCAGGGAGTGTAAGAGAGGCTTTACACGGAAATCAGCTCTCAGACACCACAGAACACACTCAGGGGAGAAGCCCTGTGTTTGCAGGGAGGGTGAGTGAGTTATTAGCATTAAATTGCATCTCCACAGCCATAGCCACCACACAGGTCATACCTCAGCTCTGAGGGGACTTCAGAGGGACTCACTGATCCCTTACCTTCCCAAGACTGCAATTAATACAGAAGTAACTGGTTAAACAAATTCCTTACTTTCATGACAAGAGATGAGCTAGACAAACAGTTCCTTAAGTGCTATGGGAATGTCAACACCAATCTCCTCTATGATCTCTTTGCATCCTGTTGTAATAAATCTTATCTCTCTAAAAGTATGAAGCCCACATATCTCATTCACCCCCCACCCTCATCACTGAAACAGTTTCTGTGCCTGACACTGTAAGTTCTCTGTGGGCCACAGGGCCACAGAGAACTTACAGTGTCAGGCACAGAAACTCAGCTTCTGGAAACGCAGAAGTCTGGAGTCAATCTTTTTTTTTCAGAGACAGAGAGAGTCAGAGAGAGGGATAGATAAGGTCAGACAGACAAGAACAGAGAGAGATGAGAAGCATCAATCATTAGTTTTTTGTTGTGACACCTTAGTTGCTCATTGATTGCTTTCTCATATGTGCCTTGACCATGGAGCTACAGCAGACTGAGTATCCCCTTGCTCAAGCCAGGGACCTTGGGTCCAAGCTGGTGAGATTTGCTCAAACCAAATGAGCCCACACTCAAACTGGCGATCTTGGGGTCTTGAACCTGTGTCCTCTGCATCCCAGTCAGATGCTCTACCCACTGCACCACCATCTGGTTAGGCTGGAGTCAATCTTCTTAGACTACTTCTCAGGGAGAGGGATTTGAGAGACTCACCAGGCAAGGGATTCCATTGACTCCTGGGAAGTGGAGCCTTTTCTACTAGTAGGATAACCACCTCCTCCCTTGGCTTCTCTTGATTCCTGTCCTGGTTTCCTCTGACCTCTGTAGTCTCAGTGGTGAAAACCAGGGAGGAACATGTGCATGTGCATGTCTGTGTACCTGTCTCAGTCTGGTCACCTGGTCTCCCTCACTCTCTGCTTGCTGCCCCTTTAGGGTGAGTGTTGCAGTAATATAACATTACAGTAATTAAATATATAAAAATATATAAAAATATGGAAGGTATATAAAAGTTAAGATATAATATTAAAACCAATTAAGAAAATTAAATAAAGTTATGCTGTCTGGATAGGAATTAATATAGTTGCACAAATATGATAAACAGGCTCTTCTTTTCAAGCAGGGCCCAGTTAGTGTGTGTGTGAAGTTATACATAGATAAGAAGTGGCTTGATGTCATAACTCTGTAAGTTAACATAAATAAGATGCTTCCCTAGGAACATCTTAAAAAGTGGTTTGATGTAACATTTCAGTAGATTAACATAAAAGGGGTTCCCTGTGAGGAACTCCAAAAATGTGGTTTCAGGTGATAATGCTGTAAATTGACACCTATTAGAAGGTGGGTTGAGGTGATAATCCTGTAGATGGAGACCTGTTAGAAGACATAGACCAGAAAAGGTACTAAAGCTAAGGGGACCCCCTGCTGCAGTGGTCACCCAGACTTCAATGTTGAGGTGGACTGTCTCCACATTGCTCTGACCAAGGACAGCCAAGGGAAGCATGCCAATGGGGTCCCCTTAAGCTGTACCCAGGCACGAAAAAAGGATTTGTGTGATTCTTGCAACTAACTTGTGTGTTGATCGTGCCTTTCCTCCAGTGGCAGTTGGTCTCGGCAATGATAAGTAGAATCCTCATAGCCACCTCAAGAGTAGTCTCAAAGAGGCTTCCAGCCCTGCTGATAAGCAGGAGTGTTCCACAGTGCAGGGAAGTCGAATTGAGGCCTCCTGATCGACATAGAGCTCAGGCTCTATTGGGACAATGAACATTTCATGGAGCACACCACATGAACTCCAGATCATTCCATAGTGAGTTTGAATCTCAGCTCTGTCCTCACCAGCTGTGTGACTTAATGCAACATTCTCAACTTCTCTGTGCCTGTTTTTTAATCTATAAAATGGGAATGGTGACTGACCAGGTGATGATGCAGTGTGCATAGAGCATTGGATTGGGACACAGAGGACCCAGATTTGAAACCTCAAAGTCGCTGGCTTGAATACAGGTTCACCAGCCTGAGTGTGGGTTCACAGATTTGAGCGTGGAATCATAGATGTGAATCCATGGTCACTGGCTTGAGCCCAAGGTTGCTGGCTTGAACAAGGGGTCACTTGCTGTGCTGTAACCTCCTAGTAAAGGCACATATGAGAACAATCAATGATCAACTAAGGTGTCTCTCTCCCTTCCTGTCTGTCTCTATCTGCCCCTCTCTCTGTCTCTCGCAAAAAAAAAAAATTACTTCTCTCTCCACTCTCTAAAATGGATAAAATAAATAAAAAGACTGGACTTGTCTAATCAAGGCACATATGGGAGTTGTTGCTTTCTGCACCTCCTCTTTCTCTCTCTCTCTTTTTCTCTGTCTCCACTCTATAAAATAAATTAAAAAAAATAAAGAAATAAACAAAAAATTGCTACACTGTTATTCTTCAGGATTGGAGATCTTCATCCCAAACGTTTGGAGTCACTTTGGCTCAAGTAAACTCCTAAAAACTCTTGAGTATTCATGTTTCTTATTTCAACAAGACCAAGTACCTAACCTTGTAAAAATAAGCTCTGCCTGATATATCATTAGTAAATAGCAAATTCAGACTACTATAGTATGGCACTCACACCTATTAGAACTGCTAAATTCCAAATATGACAGTACCAGTGTTCTCGTGCACTCATTGTTTAATTCTTGGATGTCCCCTGACTGAAGATTGAAACTATAACCTTGGTGTTTCAGAATGACACTCTAACTAACTGAGCTACCTGGCCAGGTCATAACCATGGGTTTCATCTAACTCTCTCATTTAGGAATAGAAAATACCTCTTTCAGAACCAATAGATTACCACAAAAACAGAAAATCAGTACAGAGATAGAAAACATACTTAACATAAGCAGGTAAGTGGATAAACTGAGGAAGGAGGGGAAGGCCCCTTCTTTCCCGAGGAGGAAGAAACAAAAAGAATGCAAGGGATGGGAGCCTGCAGGGGTAACTGAGTCAGCCAGTTATAGATTAACTACTTCCTATATTTCTCTAAAAGAGTTCCTGGGGCCTCTTGCTACACAGAGCAAAAAAGAAAGAACTTATGTGAAAAGCCCTTCCCCTTTTTTCAAAGGCTTTAAATAATGTTTACATACCTTAATTGAAAAAATTCCAACACCTATCCCCTGAATCCACATAAACTCACTCTCCCATTCTGAAGTCATGAGAGTGACATATACCTCTAGACAAAGGGATCACGAGCCCCTTGCATGGTCCCAAACCTCTAGTCTGTAAAAGGTATATAAGATGTAAGAAATCTAACTTTAGGGAGCATGTGTTTCGTTTCCTCTTTTGGGTTCATGCAGCTCCACCGGCAAAATAAATCCTAATTTCTTCATCAAGTTGGCTGGGCTTTTCTGTCCTTTGATTCCTACCAAACAACCACTGACATATAATGTACTGTACCCAGCCCTGTTCCTCCTGACCACCACCAAGTTGTTAAGATGCACATGACCTAACAGCAAAGTTATGCACTGAGGACACATGTAAAAGGGACCATATTGCACTATAAAGCAAGTGACAACAAACTTCAAAGATTTGAAATTACATAATCCATCTTTCCTCCTCTCATGAGGAGGAAATCATTATTGACAGATAAACCAGGAAGTCCTTATAGTTACACTTATAAAATACAATTTTAAATAACCTGTAACATACATTGCAATTGGAATTCTAAAATAATTTCATCAACTGAAAGATAATAATTTTTAAAAAACCTATGATGCCCTGACCAGATGGCTCAGTGCATGGAGTGTCCTTCCTGTGTGCCAAGGTGGTGGGTTTTTTCACAGGTTTCAGCACCAAAGAGAAGTGACCAAGGGGTTCACAACTAAATGGAACAACTAATTGGAAAAATAAGTTCATGCTTCTCTCTCTCTCATCAATGTAAAAAATGTAAAATACAATGGAAAAAGCTGTGATAGACCTGCAACATGCCTAGTGCATTTCTCTTAACAGAAAGACAGAAAAAGGAGAGAAAGAAAAAGAAAGAAAAAACTTCAGATCTCTCTTCGAACCATGCTTCTATTTTTCACCTTGAAAAGACTACCTTTTCTTACCATCAACAATCTAATTCTGCACCTCACAGTGTTTCCAGCCCATTTCTGACTCCCATGGTGCCTCTCCTACACTGGAACTATTTCCCTCTCCCTTCCCCAAAACACATGACTGGCACTGCCTTAGGGAAACTCCTCTGAAATCTGAACCAGAGGGCTGAGGGGATGATGGACATCTCAGAACACAATAGATTTCTCTAATGTGTCATCACGCCTATGAATATTGAAGCCTTCTATCAGATTTGACTAAATAGAACTTTGAGACTTCTCCCTGGAGCAGGTATTCCAAGTTTTATAGAGTAGAATCTCCCATTTGCTTTGCTCTCTTTCCCTATTCATATCTAGCTTCCTGCCAACATAAACACAACAATCATTACTGAACAGACACCAGAGACCTTAGACAGAATCAAGGACCTGTGGACCCTAGATGACTTAAACTGAGCACTGGACCAATCCCCAAACCAAAAAGGGAACTCAGCACTGAACACCAAACACTGGTCTACAGACCAACTGAGACTAGAAAACACTAATGCCAAAGACTAACATGGTACCTTGAACACCAGAGTCCCTGGTGTTCAACAATCAACACCTGCTCATGGGCCCCACACTGGAATTGAGATATGAGGCTACATGCAAAGGGACCCAAGACCTCAGGTGCACAGCAGAATATGAATTCATCCACAAACCCTGGAAACGGACTCCTGATATGTAACCAAGACCCCATAACCAAACTTCAGAAATGGAGCCAAACAACAGACCCCACTTGCTGCATGACAGATGCAGGAGCTGAACCTGATACTCACAATACAAACATAGCCAGGATTCCATAAAGGGCATCTCATGACTCTCTAAGTCCAAGCAGTGAGATTCAAAATATATTTCACTACCAATGTAAATGTAGAATAGAGAAACATCACTAGCAGCCTTACCACATTTTACCAAACCCCACAAAAATAAACCAAGTAACTGACAGAGGGAATAGCAGTAATGCTTATCCTTAGCTGACACATGTCCATGATTTCAGCTGCTGGACTCTCCAGGACTTAGTGCCCAAGCTATTAGTGTCACATGCCTGGCTCATTGACACTGTAGGAAATGAAATAAAAAAAATGTCCTTATACTTTGAAAGTTCTAGAATCTAGTAGCTGGTCTAATAATCAAGTGAAATAATCAGATGAACAAAGGGTATTCAATACATAATAAATGCTCAAGGGGAACTGATATTTCCAAGAATACAAGACAGTGAGGTCATAGTGGGTGTATAGAACACTTAAAAAACCTGAATAACAGAATCTAAGATTTTTTGAAAAAAAAATTGATTCATTTTAGAGAAAAGAAAGAAGAGACAGAGAGAAAGGGGAAAGGAGCCAGAAGCATCACCTCAGAGGAGCAACCTCTAACATGTACCTTGACCCAGCAACCCTTGAGTTTCAAACCAGCAACCTCAGCCTTCCAAATCAACACTCTATGCACTGCACCACCACAGGTCAGGCTAGAATCTTAGGTCACAAAGGTGGCATGGATAACATGCAGCTAATTTGAGAACATGTGACACATCTGACAGATTGCTTTTGGTTGGGAAATCCCAAAACCTATTGGACAGAAGAAATAAGGTAAGGGGGTCAACAAGCTGCTCCTTGCAGTCTTCATGTCTAACTCTAAGGTGATTGTACTTAAGTTCTCTTCTGAAGCTGGCATGTGCACAAGGTGACAGAGAAGCACACTTCACACATATTTAAAGAGATCACAAAGCTACAGAAAGCAATCTTCAACAAGTTTCATGGTTTGAAAGAATACAAAGTGTGTGTCTTGCTCTCATTGCTATGAACATAAAAAATATTAATAAGAGGGACCTATGAGGTCCTCATGATTTATGATATAAATGACATTTTCTAAATAACCCCTCAAATGCGTCACAATTGGAAATATAAAATAAATTTAATTGAATGATAATTAAAATACTACATTATAAAAAAACCCATGGGGCACTGGCCAAGTAGCTCAGTGCAGATGCCATTTTCCCAAATGCCAAGGTGACAGGTGTGAGCCCCATTATCAGCACATAAAAGGAGCAAACAGTCAGCACATAACTAAATGGATCAACTAAGTGGAGCAATGAGTGAATGCTTCTCTCTCTCTCTCTGTCAAATGAGTGGATAAATTTGGAAAATCTATGGAAAGGGGAGTGATGAATCCACAACGTGCTCACTGTGTTTCTTTCAGCAGGAAGGCAGAAAAAAATGGCAAACAAAATGCCCACATCTCTGTTAGGACCGTGTTTCTATTCTTTAGCTAGGAAGGATGACCTTCCCTGACCATAAACACTCTGGATTCTGAACTTCAGTGTTTCCTGCCCACTTCTGACTCCCAGGGTACCTCTCCTACAATGAAACCATTTCACCCTTTCTTCTCCTCTCACCTGGCTGGCAATGCCTTAGGGAAACTCCTCCCAAACCTGAGCCAGAGGGCTGAGGGTACAATGGACTTCTCAGGACACAATAGATTTTTTTAATATGCCATCAAGCCTATGAGTACTGGAGCCTTCTATCAGATTAGACTAAATGGAACCTTGAGGCTTCTCCCTGGAGCAGGCATTACAAGTTCCATAAA
Source organism: Saccopteryx leptura (assembly GCF_036850995.1). Lineage (NCBI taxonomy): Eukaryota > Metazoa > Chordata > Mammalia > Chiroptera > Emballonuridae > Saccopteryx > Saccopteryx leptura. Next base: position 138,479,742 of record NC_089516.1, on the reverse strand, counting down.
ATATAGTGTCCAACTCTTTTCCCTCTCTTTCCCCACCAATATCTACCTCCCTGCAAACATGAACACAACAAGCATTACTGGACAGGCACCAGAAGCCAGAAAGCTTGTAGCTCACCAGGATCAAGGGGTACAAAGTTACAGTAATATAATGTTATAGTGATTAAGTATATAGAAATATAAAAACTATAGAAGATATATAGAAAAGTTAGGTAATATAAAAAGCTACTAAGGTAAGTGAATAAGGGTATACCCTCTGGGTGAGAGCTAATCTAGTATATAGGGTTATGATAGGCAAGATCAGGGTTCCCCAAACTATGGCCCGCTGGCAGCATGCAGCCCCCAAGGCCATTTATCCAGCCCACGCCGCACTTCTGGAAGGGGCACCTCTTTCATTGGTGGTCAGTGAGAAGAGCACATTGACCATCTCATTAGCCAAAAGCAGGCTCATAGTTCCATTGAAATACTGGTCAGTTTGTTGATTTAAATATACTTGTTCTTTATTTTAAATATTGTATTTGTTCCTTTTTTTTTACTTTAAAATAAGATATGTGCAGTGTGCATAGGGATTTGTTCATAGTTTTTTTTATAGTGTGGCCCTCCAATGGTCTGAGGGACAGTGAACTGGCCCCCTGTGTAAAAAGTTTGGAGACCCCTGCAAGACCATGTCCTTTGCACAGGGCCCAGTTAGTGTGTGTGTGTGAAGTTATATAAAGATAAAAAGAGCTCTTTGCAAGGGACTCCCTAAAAGTAGCTCAATATAACAATAATATAGAGTCCCACAAAAAAGAGCTTCCTGTGAAGAAATCCCCAAAAGTGACTTAATCTAATAATCCTGCAGATGAACACTTGTTAGAAGGCGTATTCCAGAAAGGGTACTAAAGCCAAGGGGCCCTTGTAAATCCAGTAGCTATGGCCACTATTATAGCAGCCTGGCTCATGCAGGTTTGCATTAGATTCAGACAGTCAGTAATGAAAAAATAAAGCCAAGAACTGGTGGGCCATTACCTTTAATCCTAGCTTGCACCCAGCGGGCAAGTAAAAATGCACACTGGGCTCCGAAACCCACACATTCAATGCTCACAAAGCTACTGACTTATCTGAATTTCCTAGAATTAAAAGGTTTCTAGCTCAGTAGCCTTATTCACTTCTGTTCCCCAACTCCTTCTCTCTGCACAAACTCTGTACTAACTGGCATCTCCTTCACTATTATGCCATCTTGGCTGCTTCGCCTCCCCTCCATATGGCCTTTCTCTGCTCTCCTTTCTCTGCTCTCCTCTCTAATGCTAATCTCAGGAACCAAGAGTGAGCAAGATCCCAGTATGTCCCACTTTATAGTATAGAAACCAAAACCTGGTGAAAGAGGGGGAAGACAAGATGGCGCTGGAGTAGGCGGACGTACCAACTTTCACCTCCCAGAACCAGAGTGGACTACAAACTAATTTTAAGAACTATCATCTGGAAAAACAAACTTTGCACTAAACTAAGAGGACTCTTCAAACAAAGAACACTGAAGAAGCCACACCAAAACTGGTAGGAAAAGAAGAAATGCGGAGAGAGATGGCCAGCTCCCTGGACCGAATGGCAGCCAGGAGAGACTCATGTGGCAGGAAGTGAGTTTAGCAGAGAGGGAAGGGTCCTGAATCCCAGGAACAAAGCCCCAGCCCACAGCCCCAGAGCATAGAAGAGGCATATGGACAGTATTTAGCTGGAAACAAGACAGGATACTGTTTGTGAGAAAAAGACTGATTTCTCAGAACCAGAATTCTTCTTAAAGGGACTGCGCAGAACACCTCTCTCACAACCACTCACCCAGGGCTCCGGGGGACAGGGAGAGAGGAGAGGACCAGAGTAGCAGGAAGAGAGTGTAATCTAAGAGGCACAGGGAGAAACATTTTGGAGAGAGCTATCCTAACCCCTGGGACAAGTCATTCCCCAAATCTGAAGTGAATATTTCCCCTGGAAACAGCAATACCAGCAAAGGAAAGCAGGACAACAGCCAAACAAGCTCTCCTGTGGCACTCAGAGCAGAGTCACTTAGAAGGAGGGTGCTTTCAGGACTAGAGTAGTGAGTGTTAGGGTCCAAGCATAGTGCTCACACCCACACGGCTGAGGGCTTGCCAAAGTGTGGGATGTGGTGGGACACTGAAGTGCAGTTCTATCGGAAATGGCGAAAGCTGGCTGGCCACCACTGGGCCCAGGTGTGAGCTCAGTCTTGCCCGGATGGGGAGGAGGGGGCATACAAAAGTGGTCAAGCCCAGGCCATAGCTGGGGGAGGGACTGAACCTTTCACAAAACAGAGCTGAATTGCTTCCAGATCAGAGATCTCCGGAAATCTATCCAGCTCCAATCAGCAAAAAAAGACCCAGCTGAAAACAAGAAGTGGGGAGGAGGGGCAGTAACTCAGGTCTCCATGGAGATCTGAGATACACCTCCCACTACTGAAGCTGAGAAAACATCCTGCCCCCAGAGAAATTAATTGGCTAAAGAGGCTTTCAGAGTCTCAGGTTAAACCCACCGCATTCCTGGATACAGTTTCAAGGAAGTCCCCTGCTGAAATCAGTAAAAAGACTATCAACTGTTAAGAAAACAAACAAATCAAGACTTCAAAGCTGCCCAAATCCGAAATTGGATTACAGATAACAGCTGATACCAACCCAAGAAGACCTAGAAATAACTGAAAAATGGAGGCAGACAACACCAACCCTAGACTCAACCAATTCTACAAATAAAAAACCCAAAAACAGAAAATGAGAAGACAAAGAAGTGCAATCCAAATGAAACCACAACAAACACCTTCAGGAGATGAACTAAGTGATATGGAAATAATCAAACTTCCAGATGCAGAGTTCAAAATAATGATTGTAAGGATGCTTAAGGATCTTAGAACAACAATGGATGGTCATTATGAACACTTAAATAAAGAAATAGCAAGTATAAAAAAGTATCAGTCGAAGATGACAAATACAATATCAGAAATAAAGACCACAATGGAAGGAATTAAAAACAGGATAGATAGAGCTGAGGATCGAATCAGCAAGTTGGAGGACAACTGGAATGAAGGCATGACAGCAGAGAAGAAAAGAGAAAAGAGACTCAAAAAGTCGGAGGAAACCCTTAGAGAGCTCTGTAACAACATGAAGAGAAATAACATCCGCATCATAGGGGTTCCTGAAGAAGAATAAGAAGAACAAGGGATAGAGACTTTGTTCAATCATATCATAGCTGAAAACTTCCCTAAATTAATGCAAGAGAAACTCTCACAAGTCCAAGAAGAACAGAGGACTCCATTAAAGAGAAACCCAAAGAAACCTACACCAAGACACATCATAATTAAAATACCAAAGCTAAGCGATAAAGAGAAAATATTAAAAGCTGCAAGAGAAAAAATAGTTATCACGTATAAAGGAGCCCTGATAAGGATGACATCCGACTTCTCAACAGAAGCATTTGAGGCCAGAAGGGAATGGCAAGAAATATTCAAAGTAATGCAGAACAAGAATCTACAACCAAGACTACTTTATCCAGCAAGGCTTTCGTTTAAAATCGAAGGAGAAATAAAAAGCTTCCCAGACAAAAAACAACTCAAGGAATTTATTACAACCAAACCAATGCTGCAGGAAATGGTAAGGGACCTGTTGTAAACAGATCAAAGTGGGAAAAGAATATAGCAAAAAAGGAATACACCTTTAAAGAAGAAAATGTCAATGAACAACTACATATCAATAATAACCTTAAACATAAATCGATTAAACAATCCATTCAAAAGACATAGGGTAGCTGCATGGATAAAAAAACAGGACCCATACATATGCTGTCTACAAGAGACACACCTTAGAACAAAAGATACACATAGATTGAAGGTAAAAGGATGGAAAAAAACATTTCATGCAAATGGAAATAAAAAAAAAAGCTGGGATAGCAATACTTATATCAGACAAATTGGACTTTAAAGCAAAAGATATAGTCAGAGATAAAGAAGGCCACTACATGATGATAAAAGGAGTAATCCAACAGGAAGATATAACTATTATAAATATCTATGCACCTAATATAGGAGCACCCAAATATATAAAGCAGACTTTGATGGATTTAAAGAGCAAGATCAACATCAATACTATAATAGAAGGGGATTTCAATACCCCACTAACATCACTAGATAGATCCTCAAGAAAGAAAATTAACAAAGAAACAGCAGACTTATTGGACAAACTAGATCAACTCGATTTAGTAGATATCTTCAGAACCTTTCACCCTAAAACAGCAGAATATACATTCTTTTCAAGTGCTCATGGTACATTCTCTAGGATAGACATGTTAGGGCACAAAAGTGCTCTCAACAAATTTAAGAAGACTGAAATCATATCAAGCACTTTCTCCGATTACAATGGCATGAAACTAGAAATGAACCACAACAGAAAAGCTCAAAAATTCTCAAGCAGATAGAAACTAAATAGCAGGTTGTTAAATAATGAATGGATTAAGAATGAGATCAAAGAATAAATAAATAATTTTTAGAAACGAATGACAATGGGCATACAAGAACTCAAAATTTATGGAACACAACAAAAGCAGTCCTGAGAGGGAAGTTCATAACACTACAGGCACACTGTCAGAAGCTAGAAAAAGCTCAAATAAACAACTTAACCCTGCATCTAAAAGAATTAGAAAAAGAAGAGCAAGTAAAGACCAAATGTAGTAGAAGGAAGGAAATAATAAAGGTCAGAGCAGAAATAAATGACATAGAGGCTAAAGAAACAATACAGAGGATCAATGAAACTAGGAGCTGGTTCTTTGAAAAGGTAAACAAGATTGATGAACCTTTAAGTAGACTCACCAAGAAAAAGAGAGAGAGGACTCAAATGAATAAAATTAGAAATGAGAGAGGAGAAATAACAACTGACACAACAGAAATACAAAATATTGTAAGAAAATACTATGAAGAACTGAATGCCAAAAAACTAGACAACCTAGATGAAATGGACAAATTCCTTGAAGCATACAATATTCCAAAAATCAGTCTGGAAGAATCAGAAAACCTAAACAGACTGATTACAACAAATGAGATAGAAACAGTTATCAAAAAACTCTCAACAAAGAAAAGTCCAGGGCCCAATGGCTTCACAACGGAATTCTACCAAATATTCAAAGAAGAACTAACTCCTATCCTTCTCAAATTATTTCAAGAAATTCAAGAGGAGGAGGGAAGACTTCCCAGCTCCTTTTATGAGGCGAACATAATTCTGATTCCAAAACCAGGCAAAGACAACACAAAGAAAGAAAATTATAGGCAAATATCTCTGATGAATATAGATGCTAAAATCCTCAACAAAATATTAGCAAACCGGATCCAACAATATATGGAAAAAAATCATACACCATGTTCAAGTGAGATTTATTCTGGGGAGGCAAGACTGGTATAATATTCGTAGAGCAAACAATGTGATTCATCACATAAACAAAAAGAAGGAGAAAAACCACATGATAATTTCAATAGATGCAGAAAAAGCATTTGATAAAATATAGCACCAATTCATGATCAAAACTCTCTGCAAAGTGAGAATACAGGGAACATACCTCAACAAGATAAAAGCTGTCTATGAGAAACCCACAGCCAAAATCATACTCAATGGGAAAAAATTAAAAGCAATACCCTTAAGATCAGGAACAAGGCAGAGGTGCCCCATTTCACCACTCTTATTTAACATATTCCTGGAAGTCCTAGCCAAAGCAATCAGACATAAGAAGAAATAAAAAGCATTCAAGATGGAAAAGAAGAAGTAAAGCTATCATAATTTGCAGATGATATGACATTGTATATAGAAAACCCTAAAGTCTCAGTCAAATAACTACTGGACCTGATAAATGAATTCAGCAAAGTGGCAGGATATAAAATCAATACTCAGAAATCAGAGGCATTTTTATATGCCAACAATGAACAGTCAGAAAGAGAAATTAAGGAAACAATCCCCTTCACAATTAGAACCAAAAAAATAAAGTACCTAGGAGTTAACTTAACCAAGGAGACTAAGTACATATACTTGGAATATTAGAAAGCATTGATAAAATAAATCAAGGAAGATACAATCAAGTGGAAGCATATACCGTGCTCATGGTTAGGAAGAATAAACATCATTAAAATGTCAATATTACCCAAAGCAATCTATAAATTCACTGCAATACCAATTAAAACACCAATGACATACTTCAAAGATATAGATCACATATTCCAAAAATTTATATGGAACCAAAAAAGAACACGAATAGCCTCAGCAATCTTAAAAAAGATGTATAAAGTGGGAGGTATCACACTTCCTGATATCAATTTATACTACAAGGCCATTGTACTCAAAACAGCTTGGTACTGGCATAAGAACAGGCATATATATCAGTGGAACAAAACAGAGAACTCAGAAATAAACCCACAGTTCTATGGACAACTGATATTTGACAAAGGAGGTAAGAAAATACAATGGAGTAAAGACAACCTCTTTAACAAATGGTGTTGGGAAAATTGGACAGTTACATGCTAAAAAATGAAACTAGATCACCAGCTTACACCACTCACAAAAATAAACTCAAAATGGATAAAAGACTTAAATGTAGGCCATGAAACCATAAGCATCTTAGAAGAAAACATAGGCAGTAAGCTCTCGGACATCTTTCGGGGCAATATATTTGCTGATTTATGTCCACAGGGAACTGAAATAAAAGACAGGATAAACAAATGGGACTATATCAAACTAAAAAGCTTTTGCACAGCTAAAGACAACAAGAACAGAATAAAAAGACAAACTACATAATGGGAGAACATATTTGACAATACGTGTGATAAGGGGTTAATAACCACAATTTATAAAGAACTTGTGAATCTCAACACCAGGAAGACAAACAATCCAATCCAAAAATGAGCAAAAGAGATGAATAAACACTTCTCCAAAGAGGACATACAGATGGCCAATAGGCATATGAAAAAATGCTCAACATCACTAATCATTAGAGAAATGCAAATTAAAACCACAATGAGATATCACCCCACACCAGGCAGAATGGCGCTCATCAACAAAACAATGCAGAATAAGTGCTCGCAAGGATGTGGAGAAAAGGGAACTCTCCTGCACTGCTGGTGGGAATGCAGACTGGTGCAGCCACTGTCGAAAACAGTATGGAGATTTCTCAAAAAACTGAAAATCCTACTGCCTTTTGACCCAGCTATCCCACTTTTAGGAATATACCCCAAGGACACCATAGAACGGCTCCAAAAGGAGAAATGCACCGCCATGTTTGTGACAGCATTGTTTACAATAGCAAAGATCTGGATACAGCTCAAGTGTCCGTTAGTGGACGAGTGGATTAAAAAACTTTGGTACATATATACTATGGAATACTACTCAGCCATAAGAAATGATGACATAGGATCATTTACAATAAAATGTATGGACCTTGATAACATTATACAGAGTGAAATACATAAATCAGAAAAATAGCTAAGAACTTTATGAATCCATACATAGAAGGGATATAAAAATGAGACTCAGAGACATGAGAAGAATGTGACGGCAAGAGGGGTGAGGGTGGGGGGAGGGGGGATGTGGCGAAGAAGGAGAGAGGGGTTGGGGGAGTGGAGGGGCACATGAAAACCAAATAGAATGTGACAGAAAACAATTTAACTTTGGGGGAGGGGTACACAGCACAATCAATTGTCAAAATAATCTAGAGATATTTTCTTTCAACATATGTACCCTGATTTATCAATGTAACTGCATTAAGTTTAATAAATAAATTTGAAAATATGTAAACAAACAAAGAAAAAAAACAAAAGTGGTCAAGCCCAGCTACGGGCCGCCTGCAATCCAACCTGCGGAAGAAGGGCAGGAACCCCAGAACGGGTGGAGACCAGACCTTGAGCAAGGGTTCAGGAGCACAGCCTTGCCCCATGTATGGAACCGATGCTTGTGGCCTGACTTGGGAGCCGGCTCCTCCCATGGGGAGGGAGCCAAAACCCAGAACAGGCAGAGTCCTGCTAGTGAGCATGGGCATGCAGTCCCACCTACTCTGTGGAGCCAAGCCTTGCAGATGTCCCATGAGCGGGCTCCTACTTCAAGGGTGGGGAGAAAGCCTGGAAATAGGTGGAGACCTGCAGCTGAGCAAAGGTGCTCATCAGTGCCCTCAGGGCTGGGCATAATGCCACCCATGGGGGCGGTGCAAAGGCCAAGGCCACTAAGGCTTATACAACCAAGCACGTGATCACAGCGACTCCTGTGATGGAGAGGCAGAAACCACAGCAACAGCCCCAGTGGGTAGGCACCGGCAACACCCATACCTAAACGTCCTAGTTGGCAACAACAGAACAGGTGGCGGGCCTGCAGACAGACCATACCTAGGGAACAGAGGACACACCCAGTGGACTCCAGTGGCCAAAACTTTCTTTTACACAGAGAAGATGAGAAGGCAGAGAAACACAACATAAATGAATCAAGAGAAATCCCCAGAAAAGGACTTGAATGAATCAGATATAACCAAATTATCAGAAGCAGAGTTTAAAATAAAGATTGTTAGGATGCTCAAAGATATTAGAACAACAATAGATCATCATTACAAACACCTAAATAAAGATATATCAAATATAAAAAGGACATTGAAATAATAAAAAAGAATCAGTCAGAAATGACAAATAAAATATCAGAAATGAAGAACACAATGGAAGAAATTAAAAGCAGGATGGATGAAGTTGAGAATCAAATCAGCAAGTTAGAGAACAAGATAAATAAAGACACGAAAGCAGAACAGAAAAAAGAAAAGAGACTGAAGAAGTCTGAGGAAACTCTAAGAGAGCTCTGTGACAATATGAAGAAAAATAACATCCTTATCATAGGGTTCCTGAAGAAGAAGAGAAAGAACAAGGGATAGAGACTTTGTTCAAGCATATCATAGCTGAAAACTTCCCTCAATTAAGGCAGGAAAACATCTCTCATGTTCAGGAAGCACAGAGAACTCCATTAAAGAGAAACCCAAAGAAACCAACACCAAGACACATCATAATTAAAATACTAAAGTTAAGTGATAAAGAGAAAATATTAAAAGCTGCTAGAGAAAAGAGACTATCACCTAAAAAGAATCCCCCATAAGGATGACTTCCGACTTCTCAACAGAAACACTTGAAGCCAGAAGGGAATGGCAAGAAATATTCAAAGTAATGCAGAACAACAGCCTACAATCAAGACTACTTTATCCAGCAAGGCTATCATTTAAAATTGAAGGAGAAATAAAAAGCTTTCCAGACAAAAAACAACTCAAGGAATTCACTACAACCAAACCAAGGCTGCAAGAAATGCTAAGGGGCCTGTTGTAAACAGATCAAAGAAGAAAAATAATATAGCAAAAGAGAAATACAGTTTTAAAGAATAAAATGGCAATAAACAATTACATATCAATAACCTTAAATGTAAATGGATTAAATGATACAATCAAAAGACACAGGGTAGCTGCATGGATAAGAAAGCAGGACCCATACATATGCTGTCTACAAGAGATACACCTTAAAACAAAAGATGCACATTGGCTGAAGATAAAAGGATGGAAAAAAATATTTCATGCAAATGGAAATAAAAAAAAAAGCTGGGGTAGCAATATTTATATCAGACAAAATAGACTTTAAAACAAAGACCATATTTAGAGATAAAGAAGGTCACTATATAAAGATAAAGGGAGCAATCTAACAGGAAGATATAACCATTATAAAAATCTACACACCTAATATAGTAGCACCTACAGATATAAAGCAGACTTTGATGAATTTAAAGGGTGAGATCAACAGCAATACTATAATAGTAGGGGATTTCAATACCCCACTAACATTACTAAATAGATCCTCAAGAAAGAAAATTAACAAAGAAACAGCAGACATAAAGGACATACTAGATCGACTTGATTTAATAGATATCTTCAGAACCTTTCACGTTAAAACAGCAGAATATGCATTCTTTTCAATTGCTCATGGTACATTCTCTAGAATAGACCACATGCTAGGGCTCAAAAGCGGTGTCAACAAATTTAAGAAGATTGAAATCATATCGAGCACTTTCTCTGATCACAATGGCATGAAACTAGAAATCAACCACAACAGAAAAACTGAAAAATACATAAACACTTGGAAACTAAATAGCATGTTATTAAATAACAAATGGGTGAACAATGAGATCAAAGAAGAAATTAAAAAATTTCTAGAAATGAACAATAATGAACATATATTAACTCAAATTTTATGGGACACAGCAAAAGCAGTCCTGAGAGGGAAGTTCATGGAATTAGAGGCATATCTCAAGAAGGTAGAAAAAGCTCAATAAACAACTTGACCTTACATTTAAAAGAACTAGAAAAAGAACAGCAAGTAAAGCCCAGAGCTAGTAGAAGGAAGGAAATAATAAAGATCAGCACAGAAATAAATAATATAGAGGCTAAAGAAACAATACAAAGGATCAATGAAACCAGGAGCTGGATCTTTGAAAAGGTAAACAAGATTGATGAACCTTTAACCAGACTCACCAAGAAAAAAAGAGAGAGGACTTAAATAAATAAAATTAGAAATGAGAGTGGAGAAATAACAGCTGACACAACAGAAATACAAAGGAGTGTAGGAAAATACTATAAAGAATTGTATTCCAAAAAACTAGACAACCTAGATGAAATGGACAAATTCTTTAAAACATATAATCTTCCAAAATTAATCTGGAAAAAATCAGAAAACCTAAGCAGACCGATTACAACAAATGAGATTGAAACGGTTATCAAAAAAATCCCAAAGAAGAAAAGTCCTGGGCCTGATGGCTTCACAAGTGAATTCTACCAAATATGCAAAGAAGAACTAACTCCTGTCCTTCTCAAGCTATTTTAAAAAATTCAAGAGTAAGGAAGACTTCCAAGCTCCTTTTATGAGGCGAGCATAATTCTGATTCTAAAACCAGGCAAAGACAACACAAAAAAAGAAAATTATAGGCCAATATCCTTAATGAATTTTAATGCTAAAATCCTCAACAAAATATTAGCAAACCGGACTCAGCAATATATGAAAAAAATCATACAACATGATCAAGTGGGATTTATTCTTGGGAGGCAAGGCTGGCACAATATTCGCAAATCAATCTATGTAATTCATCAGATAAACAAAAGGAAGGAGAAAAACCACATGATAATTTAAATAGATGCAGAAAAAGCATTTTATAAAATCCAGAACCCATTCATGATCAAAACTCTCAGCAAAGTGGAAATAAAGGCAACATACCTCAACATGATAAAGGCCATCTATGACAAACCCACAGCCAACATCATACTGAATGGGCAAAAATTAAAAGCAATTCCCTTAAGATCAGGAACAAGGCAGGGGTGCCTCCTTTCACCACTCTTATTGAACATAGTTCTGGAAGTCCTGGCCACAGCAATCAGACAAGACAAAGAAATTAAAGGCATCCAAATTGGAAAAGAAGAAGTAAAACTATCATTATTTGCAGATGATATCATATTGTATATGGAAAACCCTAAAGTCTCAGTCAAAAAATTACTGGACTTTATACATGAATTCAGCAAGGTGGCAGGATATAAAATTAATAGTCAGAAATCAGAGGCATTTTTATACACTTGCAATGAACTCTCAGAAAGAGAAATTAAGAGAGAAATCCCCTTTACCATTGCAACCAGAAAAATAAAGTACCTATCAATAAATTTATCCAGGGAGATTATAGACTTGTACTCAGAAAATTATGAAACATTGATAAAAGAAATCAAGGAAGATACAAACAAGTGGAAGCATATACCATGCTCATGGTTAGGGAGAATAAACATCATTAAAATGTCTATATTACCCAAAGCAATTTATAAATTCAATACAATACCGATTAAAATACCAATGACTTACTTCAAAGATATAGAATACATATTCCAAAAAATTATATGGAACCAAAAGAGAACACAGATAGCCTCAGCAATCTTGAAAAGAAAAAATAAAGTGGGAGGTATCACCCTTCCTAATATCAAGTTATACTACATGGCCATGTACTCAGAACAGGCTGGTACTGGCATAAGAACAGGCATATAGATCAATGGAACAGAACTGAGATCCCAGAAATAAACCCACACTTTTATGGACAACTGATATTTGAAAAAGTAAGTAAGAGCATACAATGGATTAAAGACAGACTCTTCAACAGCTGGTGTTGGGAAAATTGGACAGCTACCTGTAAAAAAATGAAACTAGACCACCAACTTACACCATTCACAAAAAGAAACTCAAAATCGATAAATGTAAGTCGTAAAACCATAAGCATCTTTGAAGAAAACATAAGCAGTAAGCTCTCTGACATCTCTTGCAGCAACATATTTGCCGATTTGTCTCCACAGGCAAGTGAAATAAAAGACAGGGTAAACACATGGGACTTTATCAAACTCAAAAGCTTCTGCACAGCTAAAGAAAATTAGAACAGAATAAAAAGACAAACTACACAATGGGAGAATATATTTAACAATGCATCTGATAAGGGATTAGTAACCAAAATTTATAAAGAACTTATAAAACTAAATACCAGGAAGACAAACAATCCAATCCAAAAATGGGCAAAAAAATGAATAGACACTTCTCCAAAGAGGACATACAGATGGTCAATAGGCATTTGAAAAAATGCTCAACATCACTAATTATTAGAGAAATGCAAATTAAAACCACAATGAGATATCACCTCACACCAGTCAGAATGGCGCTCATTAACAAAACAACACAGAATAAGTGCTGAGGAGGATGTGGAGAAAAGGGAACCCTCTGGCACTGCTGGTGGGAATGCAGACTGGTGCAGCCACTGTGGAAAACAATTTGGAGATTTCTCAAGATATTAAAAATTGAACTGCCTTTTGACCCAGCTATACCACTGTTAGGAATATACCCCAGGAACACCATAGAACTGTTTGAAAAGAAAAAATGCACCCCCATATTTATGGCAGCATTTTTCACAATAGCGAATATGTGGGAACAGCCTAAGTGTCTGTCAGTGGACAAGGGGATTAAAAAGCTTTTGTACATATATACTATGTTATACTACTCAGCCATAAGAAATGATGATATTGGATCATTTACAACAACATGGGTGGACCTTGATAACAGTATTCTGAGCGAAATAAATAAATCAGAAAAAACTAAGAACTATATAATTCCATACATATGTGGGAAATAAAAATGAGACTCAGAGACATGGACAAAGGAGTGTGGGTTACAGGGTGGGGGGGAGGAGATGAAGGGGGTTGGGTGAGGGTAGGGGCACAGAGAAAACCAGTTAGAAGGTGACAGAAGACAATTTGATTTTTGGTGATGCAAATGCAGCTTAATCAAATGTCAAAATAACCTAGAAATGTTTTCTCTGAACATATGTACCCTGATTTATCAATATCACCCCATTAAAATTAATCAGAAAAAAAGAAACCAAAACCTGTAATCCAATATACAAACAAGGAAGTCTCTGATACAAAGTTACTTATCTGAGGCATAATGGGATTCCTCATGAGAGTGTAACACCCCACATCAAAAAGGGTGGGAAAGGCTTAGTCCAAAACCAAGCCCCAGGCTACAAGGATTCTGCCTGCCCACAGCCTGCCCCCAACACCCATTAATATCATCATGCCCATCCCAAGCAAGAAGGGCAACCAATACCATCAACTAGGCAACGGCCTTCCACGTGGGCAGCGCCATCTTTAACAAAGTGAGCATAATATATTTTATCTGCCCAACAGCAGTCAGCTGCAGTTAGTCACCCAGACTCCAATGTTGAATGTGGACTATCTTCACGCTGGCCGCTCTAACAAAGGACAGCCAAGGGGAGCACGCTGATGCGGCCCCATTAAGCTGTGCCCAGGAATATTATATGATCTGTGAGTAATAAACTGCATGTGTGATCCTTGCAACTAACTTGTGTGTTGGTTGTGTCTTTCCTCCAGTGCTGATTGGTCTCAGTACCAATAAGTAGAATCCTCATAGCCTCCTCAAGAGTAGTCTCAAAGAGGCTGACAGTCCTGCTGCTAATCAGAAGTTTCCTGCTGCATGGGGAAGTCAAATCAAAGATCCTTGAGCTTCATAATGCTCAGGGTTTATTGGGACAGGGGAGCACTTCTCTAGGAAGCCAGCGTCTCTTTGAGGAGTGTGTGAACAAAAAACTGGCCACATGTTGAACCTGACAAGCTCAGGGGAGGCTTGCATGGTGGCCTTACAAACTCAGAGACCTAAAATAACCACACAGGATAGTCTGAAATGAAAACTTTCTAACTAAAAGCAGTTCATGCTGGGTAGTCATGTCCTAGGGTGCCTAGGGTGCTATTTTTCTCTAACAAAGGTCAAAGGCTTACTTTAATTGAGCCTGTCTGTTGTCTTTTGCATCTACAATAATGTACCTGATAATGGCACCAGAGAAAACTCAGGTCCAAGGGGGCTTCTCAGGTGAGAAAGAATTCAGGTGAGAGACAGGGTGCAGTGTCCAAGAAAAGCAAGCAGTTTATTAAGCAAAGGTGTGCACTTGGCACAAGACACAAGTGGGCAACTCAGCTAGTCTGAGCACTGCTACCTGTTGGGATCTTTGTGATAATATACTTTTTAACTGTAACTTCCAAGGTTCCATTTTGCTGATACTCTGACCAATGTACAGTGTTTCAAGGCCATTTGGACATCTGGTGATTTTGTCCTGGCAGACAGTGTGATTGCTGAACCCCTCCTTCAGTGGGAGAGATAAAACCCCTTCTGTTTTTTCTCCTCTTTTCCTGCCCTGATGCCTGTCTATCCTATCTAACAATAGCACTCCTTTGAAATGTAAGGGCAATTTTTTCCTGCAGTCCTCAGAGCAAGCATTATCAGCAGAGCAGAAGCCAACCACCCCATTGTTGTTATTATCATGGTCATTGTTAACTATTGAAGATTTTATTCCTGCCCATGTAAAATAAATGTCAGTATATACATTTTTACTTTCAACCAGTCCCATAGATTACCCTGTTTAGCTTTCTCGGCCTCTCTAATCTATCTACAATCAATTTCATGTAACACTCCTGTCTTCTGCTTTAATTATGATGTACAAAAGGGAAAAAACACCATTTTCCAGATAATATTTTCAATCTTCTGGGACTTTGATTATCAGCAATTTTCAACAGTTTGGCTGAAATAAACTCATAAACATTCTACAGGTCTGGATGTTGCTTAAGTTGACAAGAGAGACCTGGGGGGGAAAGGCTCCCTCCTCTCACTGAACAATTCCAGGGTGATGCCGCTTCTCCATGGAACAAAAGCCACTCTCCAGAGGGAGGGCCCCCTCACTCAGAAGGTCACCAAATCCTAGGAGAAAGACCCTCTCCAGGGAGTTATCCCCTCTCCGGAGAGGAAGCTACTGTCCAAGGAGAGGCTGGAGCTCCTTTCCAGGGACTGACCCAAATACAGGGAGGTGTCCTCCCCTCGCTGTCCCTGCCCTGTGCCACCCAGCCACATGCTTTTCACCCCATCAAACGCTGTCCTCACCCTGCACCACTTCGTCTATGCCCCTCCCCATGCCATCCCTAAAACATAAGCATGAAAAGATATTCAGAGTAAAAAAATGTGAAAAGACACATTGGTGGTGCAAAAGTAGGTTGACAAATTTTTTGTTACATGCACTCAGCTTTTTATTTCAAATTGTACACCAGTTTTCAGCAGAGGAAAAAAATTTCTGGTGACTTTTACCTAGCTGTTATTCTCAATATGTCCATAAAATGGCAGCAAAAACATAGTTGTGGGGTTTTTCTTCCTAGACAGGTCCACTGTGATGTTGATCCAAATATGTGCAAAACAGAGAAGCACACACCCTGGCTGGATGGCTCAGTTGATTGCAGCATGGTGCTGAGATGCAGAGGTGGCTGGTTCAATCCTAGGCTGGGGCACATACAGGAATAGATTGATGTTTTTTTCTCCCTCTCTCCCTTTTCCCCTCTTTGGATTCAATACAAAAATAAAAAATAAAAGAAGGACCAAAAAATAAAAATTAGGCAATGGCACTGCCCACTGCATTAAATGAGAATCCAGACCTGGTAATAATTCCTATTTTAAGACCCTCACATGCCTCACTTTACTTATTGCTCCCATTTGCTGAATGAAATAGGGACGATTATCTCCATTTTACAGGCGTTTGAACTAAAGACTGATTCTAACATAGTTCAAATTCCAGAACCGATAGTTTGAGATGGAGTAGAAAGGTGCGCACTCACAGTATCCTGGACAAATTGAGCAATCCAGGTACTCCTTGCAGCCTTCTGTTGAATATTGTACTTTAATTTTTTAATGTTTTTAAGAAAACCTGCACATATCCTGATGGTCCACTTACCATGTTCTCACCCGAGGTGGTTTTTGAGGTGGAACTTGGGAAGGAAACGAGATAGGATAGGTGGAGAGGGAGGAAGTGGCTTGGCCCTTCCCAGGTGCTCAACCAAGAGATCACTTTAAGAGTGCCCTCCCCACTTCTATTCCCTCCCTGTCTTTAAAATCTGTTCTTCAGTCCAGAGCACCAGTCTCCTTGTACCCATGTGTCCTTCCTCTGAGATCTCACCTGACAGGACCTTCCCACAGGCTTTGAATGAACTCTAGAGTTGACTTCTGCCTCCACCACCTGCAAGCAAAGAAATAAAAACTCAGTCTCCTCACCCATCAAATGGGGAAAATGGCTCCCTCTCGTGTGTCTGTGAGGATTCAGGAAAGTGGTGCATGTTAGCTTCTGCCAACCATGTGACCAGCGCTCTCTATCCCTCTGTCCTATTTTGGCCCATGCTTCATTCGACATTCCTATCAATTCCCTACTCTCTGCAGCCACCACCACATGGCATCTGAGACCTTGGAGCTCAGGACGACTCTCCTCCACTCTGTCCTTGCTATTTTTAGCTGACATCCAGGTCAATAAAAAACTGATAATGGCCAAGCAACCAGAAACCCAGGCTTAGCCAGAGATGCCCTCCCAGTCCTTGCACTCTCACAACCTCTTCATTCCTTAAAGACCACACTCCAAGAAGGAACACTGAGGGGCCACCTGAAAAGGGGAGGCATCCAGAGGAAAAGGGGTTTGAGAATAAGAGGAGAAGGGGCTCATGGGGAGCCCAGGACCCAGATTCAGTATGAAATGCTGGAGCAAAAGGCAGGACAGGACCAGAACTTCCTGCAAGAAAATTGGGGTTGGACATCCTGAAAACCAGTGTAAGAGCCAATAGTAGGCAGAGAATGGCCTGATGGATGAGGGACTTAAGAACACAGTAGAGAAGGGAGGGGCCCCCTGGCTAGCAGGGGAGGAGAAAGAGAGAATGGTATTGGTATATAAGAAACAGAATTTTGCAAAGGGAGGAGAGGGGGTCTTGGAGGGAAGAGAATTGAGTGAAGAGGTCCACAGAGAGACCAGAGAGAAGTCCCAAGAGAGGGGTGCCCCCAGGGGTCAGGCAGGAGGGGGAGATAGTTGGGAGTCCACGAAGGAGGAAAGCTCAGGAGTGGAGGTTTTACGTGAGTTTTTTCTGGCCAGAAAAAGGGCCTGCATGGTGGAACAGGTGGCACAGAGATTAAGGACGGACACACAAAAAATTAGAAGCTGTGAGTTTAAGAGATCTCTAATTAGTTCCCAGCTTTTTTGGCAATAGTTAAATTGGTGGGGGTGTTAAAACCAAAAGTCCCTTCAGGAGGCTAAGTCAGTGGGTTTTGTGGCCTAGCCACAGTGGAACAGTTTCTTCCTCTTTAGGGAGGGAGATTCCTGTGCCCCCATGGCCACCCTCAGTCCTTGGAGTGGTCAGAGTTGAGAAATGGCATCCCAAAACTCAAGTTCTGGCCACGGACAGATAAGGTAAAGTGGATGTGCTTAGGACGTCTCCATGGCCACATGCACTTGGAATAGAAAGACTTTCCTGATGTAGCTACGGTTTCCAGACAGGGAGTCTCAGTGGAAAGAACTTAAGGGTGGCTGGAGGCAGGGGACTTACAGCACTGTGCGCTGAAGTGGGTGGAAGGTTGGAGATCCTGGTTATTTCTCAAAGGGGAAGGCAAGAGGAGCGATCCTTGCAGACTTCAAAGTCCTCCTGGGTTTTCGGCACCAAAATGTAAGGTATTTTTTCCTGCTGAGAAGGAATAAAGAGGCTGGAGCCACAACGTGTGGAAAAATAAAAGGCTTAAATGAGTACAGCATGCATCCCACCTGAGGAGGTTCCCTTGCCCAAGGAAAGATGGAGGCCAAGGATGTCACAAGGATTGAACTGTGTGATGGATATTTCAAGGGTCCCTAGGGTGGGTGAGCTAATATGACATAGTAAAATCTCACTGGCTAGCAGACAGTCACTTTTTTCCAAAGAACTCCTGTAAAGTTTCTTTTGACGTGCTTGGCTGAGGGTGATCCTAGCCAAAGTTCTCGGCTAGGGAACCCATGTGACCTTCCTCCATTATCCACTGCTTTACAGTAATAATCAAGTGAATTCAATAAGATGAACAAGATACTCAACATATAATAAATGCTCAAGGTGAATTCATATTCCAAAGAATACAAGACAGTAAAGTAACAGGGAATCCTCTCACAGGAAGAAGGCTCATCACACCCAGACTCTCTGTTCTGAAAGCCTCAGGCTTCTCTTATTACACCTTACTCTACCATAGGCATGCACCCCTCCTTTCCTTTACCCACCTCTTCATAGCGCCCCTCACAGCAGTCTCATCCTCTTTCCAAACACAGGCCACAGCCCCTTCCCTTCTCACCCCGGGTTTCTCCAGCCCCGTAGTGATGGGGTAGCATTCCCGCTTCCACCTCTGCCTACACTACCCCCCTCACCTGGCCCAGCCTGGACCCTTCTCTCACCTCCCATCAGTGCTGTGTTCCTTCCCCCACTGTCTCGCCCCTCCCCTCCCCCACCTGGCAGCGTCCTAGTCACTTGTTTCTCTGGAGGTTATTTGTCACCACCCTCTCCCATCAATGTTCCACCCCTAGAACCTTGGCAGTCTGTGCCCTGTTTGGCCTGACACTCAGAAGGACTTTTGCCACCACATCTGCCCATGCAGATTCATCCGCACTGGGCATTTCAGGTCCTGACACCGCTGGGAGGAAAAAGTAGAGGAGAGACGGGCAAAGGCTGGGAGAGGCTGTGATCTGAGAAGTGATTCTGGAACCTGGCCGGCTGGGGGAGGCCTCAGGACCAGTGAGCCCTGACCTGAGCTGAGCAGCTGAGACAGGGCTGCCTGGCAGCAGCATAGCCAGACTCATGTTGGCTGAGGTGCACCCCTCACCCCAGAAACCCCACTACCTCTCACAGGCTGATGAGAAGCCCGTCCAGGTCTTTCCTCGCCCTTGACCTCAGGACACCCTCTGCCCAGCACAGACCTGCTGGAGCCAAAAAGAAAGAAGTGGCTCTAGGTCTCCCCTCACCTGTTTCTGGAGGCTCCAGCTGCCCATGAGATACTGGGCTGGAGTCAGAAAAAACAATACTCTCCAGGTTTCTCCTGGTCCTTTCCTACAGAAACCTCTCCTGCCCATGATTCTGGCTAAAGAAGGGATGAAAATTCAGCCCAGATGACCCCTTTCACCACTCAAGCTGCTTGAGCTGGGATGCAGAATCCTGCTCACAGTTTTTCCTGGCCAGAGAACTGAAGACTCACTGTGCTATTCGCACCCTGGCTCAAGCAATGAGGGAGAATTCACCGCCAGTCTCTTCTTGCCTGTTTTCTCATGACCTTCTCCAAGAGATGCATGCAGAGGAGATAAATATTCATCTCTGGGTGTCTCCTCATCCCTTAGCTGAAACATCTGCTCTGCCCTCATACACTGATCTCAAGGCTCTATGGAAAACTTGCCAGAAGGTCAGCCGCATCCTTTTCCATACTTCCCCTCTACTCCTTGATGCTTGCTGGGAATCGGGAAAGAAAGTTTGCCTCCAAGTATTTCTCACCCCTCACCCCAGTACACCAGACGTTAGACACGTGGACCCAGGGAACAAACCTCTCAGGGTCTCTCTCCTATTGTAAAATGCCAAAAGTTACAGAATTAATATTAATATTTTAGGAAGTTTAAAGAATTTTATTAATTTGGGTTAGGTGTGCAGAAGATTTTGTAAATGATTTCTATGCTTGTGTGATTAGCATCAAAACTAAGATGGCCGATGGCATTATGTTGTAAATGCAGAAGAGAAAGGAGACTTGGATTCCCTGACCTTCCCCCATACCTATGGGAGGAGGGGTGAATAACTAGCCAGGTATGGGAAGAGAAGCTTAAATGAACATCTTTTCTTGTGCTGATGAACCATTTACAGGCATCTGTCCCTATGGAAACTACCCCTCCTCTCCTGAAAGCATGTAGTTAATGTATGTATCTCTAAACAAAAGGTATAAACTTATGCTGTAATGTCAGGTTTTCTCCCCTCCCATGTATAATTAGGAGTATATAAACAGCTCCTGAACTATTTTTGGGGTCTGCACAATTTGGGTCTGTAGCCTTGTGTCAGCCATATGTGGATGGCATATTTAATAAATTTCCTCCTTTAATAAAACTTTTTAAAAACTTATTTGGACTACGTGCCTCTACGAACACCCATAGATTTGTGGATTTAGTTACTTTACAACACTCTCATTTATGAAAGTTCTCCTTTCTTGAGCTTGGAACATGCATCTAGGTTCTGCTGCCTGGAAGTCTGTGAGGTTAGAACTCACCATGCTCAATAAACTGGGACCACAATAGTGTACTTCTGAATCTGCTTGCACTCTACAGGTGAGACTCAGAAAAAGTGGTCCCATGGAAATAGCTCATGTAATTTAGGACATGAGGCATCTACCTCAGAAATAGTCTGGGTACCCTTTCTGGGTCTTCACAAGCTGCCTGTAGCTGTTCCTCACTCTTGCTCACCTCAATTCCCTCCACTTACCTAATATCCCCTGGACCACACTGCTCATTTCACATTTGGATTCTGATATGTGAACAGAAATAGAGCCCATATCTACTAATAGAGACCACACCCAAAGTGTACAAAACAGCTGAAAGAACAGCTATTCTGCTACAGACTGGATTTCCTCATCTTCCTCTCTTGTTCCACCCCATGCACTCACTAGGTCCACATGGAGGGGACTGGAGGACAACAACTGTTGTTGTTTTCAGGGTTTCATGAAGAGGAGCTGCAAAGGAATGAGGTAGCAACAATACTGCAAGTGGAGGACCCTAATCTCTGCAGAACTGAGGTGCCTTGAAGAGATCAGCTATTCAATTTATTAAGCAAAAACATGACATGATGCATGAGAAACTAACAAGCAGAATACAGTGTCCAATTTTATTATTTAGTTTTACAAAACTAATTAGAATTCTCTTGCCCTTTCTGAGACATAACACCACACCATCTGTTGTCTGATTCCTGACCTGCAGAAAGCTCCATCAGGGCCAAGCTTCCACGTCCTTGGGCCTTCTCTGGATATGACTGCCTTTAGTCATGTATGCTTGGTCTCAACCTTCACTACCTCAGGATAGGGACAGAAAGTCACTCAGTGCTTTAGCCTTCCTCCAAACTCTCTCCCCTTTTTCTTTTTTTTTAACTTTTAAATCAGTATTTATTCATCAAATTTAATAAATATTTTCCAAATTCTCTCATTAACCATAGGGTACATTGTGAGTAGAAAGGATATTCAAAATAAATAAAGCTATCTGGCCAGGGGACTCTGCCATGTGTTTGATAAATTAACCTTGCCCTATTTTTATATCAAGACAGTCTAAATAAAGCCAAGCTCACATTTTGGCCATATATTTGGAAGTCTAGATCCTTCCAACAATGGTTTTTTTAAACTTATTTTTATTAATTTTAATGCAGTGACATTGATAAATCAGGGTACATATGTTCCGAGAAAACATCCTAGATTATTTTGACCTTTGATTATGCTGCATACCCTTCACCCAAAGTCAAATTGTCTTCTGTCACCTTCTATCTGGTTTTCCTTGAGCTCCTACCCTCACGCTACCCCTTACCTCTCCTTCCTCTCCCCCTCCCCACCCGTCCACCCCACTACCTGTTACCATCACATTCTTTTCCATGTCTCTGAGTCTCATTTTTATGTCCCATCTATGCATGGGTTCATATAGTTCTTAGTTTTTTCTGATTTATTTATTTCACTCTGTATAATGTTATCAAGGTCCAACCATTTTATTGTAAATGATCCGATGTCATCATTTCTTATGGCTGAGTAGTATTCCATAGTATATATGTACCAAAGCTTTTTAATCCACTCATCCTCTGATGGACACTTGGGCTGTTTCCAGATCTTTGCTATTGTGAACAATGCTGCCACAAACATGGGGGTGCATTTCTCCTGGAATCATTCTATGGTGTTTTTGTGGTATATTCCTAAAAATGGGATGGCTGGGTCAAAAGGCAGTTCGATTTTCAATTTTTAGAGGAATTTCCATTCTGTTTGCCACAGAGGCTGCATCAGTCTGCATTCCCACCAGCAGTGCCAGAGGGTTTCCTTTTCTCCGCATCCTCACCAGCAATTATTCCGTGTTGTTTTGTTGATGAGTGCCATTCTGACCGGTGTGAGGTGATATCTCATTCTGGTTTTAATTTGCATTTCTCTAATGATTAGTGATGTTGAGCATTTTTTTATATGCGTATTGGCCATCTCTATATCCTCTTTGGAGAAGTGTCTATTCATTTTTTTCCCCATTTTTGGATTGCATTGTTTGTCTTTCTGGTGTTGAGATTTACAAGTTCTTTATAAATTTTGGTTATTAACCCCTTATCAGACATAATGTCAAATATGTTCTCCCATTGTGTAGTTTGTCTTTTTATACTGTTCTTATTGTGTTTGGCTGTGCAAAAGCTTTTTAATTTGATATAGTCCCATTTGTTTATCCTGTCTTTTATTTCCCTTGCCTCTGGAGATAAATCAGCAAATATATCACTGCAAGAGATGTCGGAGAGCTTACTGCTTACATTTTCTTCTAAGATGCTCATGGTTTTATGCCTTACATTTAAGTCTTTTATCTATTTTGAGTTTATTTTTGTGAATGGTGTAAGTTGATGGTCTAGTTTCATTTTTTTGCAGGTTGCTGTCCAATTTTCCCAACACCATTTTTTGAAGAAGCTGTCTTCAATCCATTGTATGCCCTTATCTCGTTTGTCAAATATCAGTTGTCGAAAGAACTGTGGGTTTATTGCTGGGTTCTCCGT
Organism: Saccopteryx leptura; assembly: GCF_036850995.1. Classification (NCBI taxonomy): domain Eukaryota; kingdom Metazoa; phylum Chordata; class Mammalia; order Chiroptera; family Emballonuridae; genus Saccopteryx; species Saccopteryx leptura. The sequence continues at coordinate 138,456,546 of NC_089516.1, read as the reverse complement.
TCTGTTTCATTGATCTATGTGCCGGTTCTTATGCCAGTACCATGATGTTTTGAGTACAATGGCCTTGTAGTATAGCTTGATATCAGGAAGTGTGATACCTCCCCCTTTCTTTTTCTTTTTGAAGATTGCTGAGGCTATTCATGTTCTATTTGGTTCCATATAAAATGTTGAAATATGTGATCTATATCTTTAAAGAATGTCATTGATATTTTAATTGGTACTGCAATGAATTTATAAATTACTTTGGGTAATATAGACATTTTAATGATGTTTATTCTTCCTAACCATGAGCATGGTATATGCTTTCACTTGTTTGTATCTTCCTTGATTTCTTTTATCAATGTTTTATAATTTTTCGAGTACAAGTCTTTAGTCTCCTTGGTGACGTTTACTCCTAGGGACTTTATTTTTTTGGTTGTAATAGTGAAGGGGATTGTTTCTTTAATTTCTCTTCCTGACTGTTCACTGTTGGTGAATAAAAATGCCTCTAATTTCTGAGTATTAATTTTATATCCTGCCACCTTGCTGAATTCATTTATCAGGTCCAGTAGTTTTTTTGACTAGGATTTAAGGGTTTTCTATATATAATGTCATATCATCTGCGAATAATAGTTTTATTTCTTCTTTTCCAATTTGGATGCCTTTTATTTCTTCTTGTGTGGTTGCTGTGGCTAGGACTTCCAGGACTATGATGAATAAGAGTGGTGAAAGGGGGCACCCATGCCTTGTTCCTGATCTTAAGGTGATTGCTTTTAATTTTTGCCCATTGAGTATGATGTTGGCTGTGGGTTTGTCATAGATGGCCTTTATCATGTTGAGGTATGTTCCCTGTATTCCCACTTTGCTGAGAGTTTTGATCATAAATGGGTGCTGGATTTTATCAAATGCCTTTTCTGCATCTATTGATATTATCATGTGGTTTTTCTCTTTCCTTTTGTTTATGTGATGAATAACATTGATAGATTTGCAAATATTGTACCAGCCTTGCCTCCCCAAAATAAATCCCACTTGATCGTGGTGTATGATTTTTTTCATATATTGTTGGATCCAGTTTGCTAATATTTTGTTGAGGATTTCAGCATCTATATTCATCAAGGATATTGGCCTATAATTTTTTTTCTTTGTGTTGTCTTTGCCTTGTTTTGGAATCAGAATTATGCTCGCCTCATAAAAGGAGTGTGGAAATCTTCCTTCCTCTTGAATTTTTTGAAATAGTTTGAGAAGGATAGGAGTTAGTTCTTCTTTGAATATTTGGTAGAATTCAATTGTGAAGCCATCTGGCCCAGGACTTTTCTTTGTTGAGAGTTTTTTGATAACTGATTTGATCTCATTTGGTGTAATCGGTCTGTTTAGGTTTTCTCATTCTTCCAGATTGATTTTTGGAAAATTGAATGTTTTAAGGAATTTTTCCATTTCTTCTAGGTTGTCTAGTTTTTTGGCATACACTTCTTTATAGTATTTTCTTACAATCCTTTGTATTTCTGTTGTGTCAGTTTTTATTTCTCCCCTCTCATTTTTAATTTTCTTTATTTGAGTCCTCTTTTTCTTGGTGAGTCTAGTTAAAGGTTCATTAGTCTTGTTTACCTTTTCAAAAAACCTGCTCCTAGTTTTATTGATCCTGTGTATTGTTTCTTTAGTCTCTATGTCATTTATTTATTTATTATTTTAATTTTTTTTAAATTTTATTTTTTTAATGGGGCGACATCAATAAATCAGGACACATATATTCAAAGATAACCAGTCCAGGTTATCTTGTCTTTCAATTTGTTGCATACCCATCACCCCAAATCAGCCTGTCCTCTGTCACCTTCTATCTAGATTTCTTTGTGCCCCTCCCCGTCCCCCTTTCCCTCTCACTTTCCCCCCTCCCCCCATAACCACCACACTTTTATCAATGTCTCTTAGTTTCACTTTTATGTCCCACCTATGTATGGAATAAAGCAATTCCTGTTTTATTCTTATTTACTTATTTCACTTCGTATAATGTTATCAAGATCCCACCATTTTCCTGTAAATGATCTGATGTCATCATTTCTTATGGCTGAGTAGTATTCCATAGTGTATACGTGGCACATCTTCTTTATCCAGTCATCTATTGACGGGCTTTTTGGTTGTTTCCATGTCCTGGCCACTGTGAACGATGCTGAAATGAACATGGGGCTGCATGTATCTTTACGTACCAATTTTTCTGAGTTTTTGGGGTATATACCCAGTATATATATATTGCTGGGTCATAAGGTAGTTCTATTTTCAGTTATTTGATGAACCACCATACTTTCTTCCATAATGGTTGTACTACTTTACATTCCCACCAACAGTGTGTAAGGGTTCCTTATTCTCCACAGCCTCTCCAACATTTGCTATTACCTGTCTTGTTAATAATAGCTAATCTAACAGGTGTGAGGTGGTATCTCATTGCAGTTTTGATTTGCATTTCTCTAATAACTAACGAAGATGAGCATCTTTTCATATATCTGTTGGCCATTTGTACTTCCTCCTGGGAGAAGTGTCTGTTCATGTCCTCTTCCCATTTTTTTATTGGATTGTTTGTATGTTGTTGAGTTTTATGAGTTCTTTGTATATTTTGGATATTAGGCCCTTATCTGAGCTTTTGTTTGAAAATATCATTTCCCATGTAGTTGGCTGTCTGTTTATTATGTTATCAGTTTCTCTTACTGAGCAAAAACTTCTTAGTCTGATGGAGTCCCATTCATTAATTTTTGCCTTCACTTCTCTTGCCATTGGAGTCAAATTCATAAAATGCTCTTTAAAACCCAGGCCCATGAGTTTATTACCTATGTCTTCTTCTATGTACTTCATTGTTTCAGGTCTTATGTTTAGATCTTTGATTCATTTCGAGTTAATTTTTGTACAGGGGGACAAACTGTAGTTCAGGTTTATTCTTTTGCATGTGGCTTTCCAGTTTTCCCAGCACCATTTAATGAAGAGGCTTTCTTTTCTCCACTGTATGTTCTTGGCTCCTTTATCAAAAATTATTTGACTATATGTATGTGGTTTTATTTCTGGACTTTCTATTCTGTTCCATTGGTCTGAGTGTCTACTTTTCTGCCAATACCATGCTGTTTTGATTGTCGTGGCCCTATATTATAGTTTGAAGTCAGTTATTGTAATGCCCCCAGCTTCATTCTTTTTCTTTAGGATTGATTTGCTACTCGGGGTTTTTTATAGTTCCATATAAATGTGATGATTTTTTGCTCTATTTCTTTAAAAAATGTCATTGGAATTTTGATGGGAATTGCATTAAATTTGTATATTGCTTTCAGTAATATGGCCATCTTGATTGTATTTATTCTTCCTAACCAAGAACAAGGAATATTCTTCCATCTCATTATATATTTTTCGATTTCTCTTAACAATGGTTTATAGATTTCATTATATAAGTCCTTTACATTCTTTGTTATATTTATTCCTAAGTATTTTTTTTGTTGTTGTTGTAATTGTGAAGGGGATTATTCTTTTGAGTTTGTTCTCAGTTGTTTCATTGTTGGCATACAGAAAGGCTATTTCCTTCTCTATGTTAGTTTTGTATCCTGCAACCTTTCTGTATTGGCTTATTGTTTCTAGTAGTCTTTTTGTGGATTCTTTGGGGTTTTCGATGTATAGGATCATATCATCTGCAAAAAGTGATACCTTTACTTCTTCTTTTCCGATATGGATGCCTTTTATTTCTTTGTCTTGTCTGATTGCTCTGGCTAGAACCTCTAGTACCACATTAAATAAGAGTGGAGAGAGTGGACAACCCTGTCTTGTTCCTGACTTAAGGGGGAAAGCCTTCAGTTTAGTGCCATTTAATATGATGTTAGCTGATGGTTTATCATATATGGCCTTTATCATGTGGACATATTTTTCTTCTATACCCATTTTGTTGAGAGTCTTAAACATAAAATTGTGTTGTATTTCATCAAAAGCCTTTTCTGCGTCTATTGATCAGATCATGTGGTTTTTGTTCTTTGTTTTTTTGATATGGTGTATTACATTAACCGTTTTAGGTATGTTGAACCATCCTTGAGATACTTGGATGAATCCCACTTGATTATGATGTATTATTTTTTTAATATGTTGTTGTATTCGATTTGCTAGAATTTTGTTTAGTATTTTAGCATCTGTATTCATTAGAGATATTGGTCTGTAGTTTTCTTTTTTTGTGCCATCCTTGCCTGGTTTTGGTATGAGGGTTATGTTGGCCTCATAAAATGTGTTTAGAAGTATTGCTTCTTCTTCAAATTTTTGGAAGACTTTGAGTAGAATAGGAACCAAGTCTTCTTTGAATGTTTTATAAAATTTGCTGGTATAGCCGTCAGGGCCTGAACTTTTATTTTTGGTGAGGTTTTTAATGGTTTTTTCTATTCTCTACTAATAGGTCTGTTTAGGCTTTCTGCTTCTTCTTGACTCAGTCTAGGAAGGTTGTATTGTTCTAGCAATTTATCCATTTCTTCTAGATTGTTGAATTCAGTAGCATAAAGTTTTCATAGTATTCTACAATAATTCTTTGTATATCTAAGGTGTCCGTGGTGATTTCTCCTCTTTCATTTTGGATTTTGTTTATATGAGTTCTTTCTCTTTTTTCCTTGGTTAGTCTTGCCAAGGGTTTGTCAATTTTGTTGATCTTTTCAAAGAACCAGCTCTTTGTTCTATTAATTTTTTCTATAGTTTTACTGTTCTCTATTTCATTTATTTCTGCTCTGATTTTTATTATCTCCTTTCTTTGGCTGGTTTTGGGTTGTCTTTGTTCTTCTTTTTCTATTTCCTTAAGGTGGGAAGTTAAGTGGTTCATATGGGCTCTCTCTTGTTTTTTCATATATGCCTGAAGTGATATGAACTTCCCTCTTATCACTGCTTTTGCTGCATCCCATAGATTTTGATATGTCGTAATGTCATTTTCATTAGTCTGTATATATGTTTTGATCTCTGCATTTATTTTTTCTTTGACCCATTCATTTTTTAAAAGTATGTTGTTTAGTTTTCACATTTTTGTGGGATTTTTTCCTCTTTTTTGGAGTTGAATTCTAATTTCAATGCTTTATTATCAGAAATTATGCTCAGTACAACTTCAATTTTTCTGAATTTGCTGATGTTGTTTTTGTGGCCCAACATATGGTCAATTCTTGAGAATGATCCATGTACACTGGAGAAAAATGTATACTCAGTCACTTTGGGATGAAATGTCCTGTAGATGTCTATCATATCCAGGTGCTCTAGTGTTTTGTTTAAGGCCAATATATGTTTGTTGATTCTCTGTTTGGATGACGGATCTAGAGCCGTCAGCGGTGTATTGAGGTGTCCAAGTATGATTGTATTTTTGTCAGTTTTTGTTTTAAGGTCAATAAGTAGCTGTCTTATATATATTTTGGTGCCCCTTGGTTTGGTGCATATATATTAAGAATTGTTATGTCTTCTTGATTCAGTGTCCCCTTAGCCATTATGAAATGGCCATTTTTGTCTCTGAGTACTTTTGCTGTCTTGTAGTCAGCATTATCAGATATGAGTATTGCTACGCCTGCTATTTTTTGGATGTTATTTGCTTGGAGTATTGTTTTCCAGCCTTTCACTTTGAATTTATTTTTATCCTTATTTTTAAACTTAGATGAGTTTCCTGTAGGCAGAATACAGTTGGATTTTCTTTTTTAATCCATTCTGCTACTCTGTGTTTTTTATTGCTGAGTTTAATCCGTTTAAATTTAATGTAATTATTGATACTTGTGAGTTCCCTATTGCCATTTTATATCTTGCTTTCTGTTAGTTTTGTGTCTTGTTTGATCCTTCTCTTTCGTTTTTCTATGTTTTGTTTTTATTTGGTTGTATTCCATACATCTTTCCTCTGTTGCTATCTTATTTATCTCATGTGCTTCTGTGGTGGCTTTTTCAATGGTGGTTACCTTTGAGTAATGAAAAAGGTCCCTACCCTGTTCATTGTAGCGAACTATTTTGTGAGTACTTTTGCACTCCATCGTCCTTTGCTACTGTTAATCTCCATCTTCTCCCCCTCTTTCTTTTGTTGTTGTCACAGTTTAAATTTGGTTTTATTGTGTTCTTCTTGGAGCTTTTACTTGTGGCTCTGTTTTTTTTTTTGTTCTTTGTATCTGATTGGAGAACCCCCTTTAGTAATTCCTGGAGTGGGGGTTTTCTGATGATAAATTCCCTCATCTTTTCTGTATCTGTGAATGTTTTTATTTATCCTTCATATTTGAAGGATAGCTTTGATGGGTATAGTATTCGTGGCTGAAAGTTCCTCTCTTTCAGGACTTTAAATATTGGGGTCCACTCTCTTCTCTCTTGTAGAGTTTCTGCTGAGAAATCTGATGATAATCTAATGGGCCTTCCTTTATTTGTTGTATTCTTCTTTTCCCTGGCTGCCTTGAGAATTTTTTCTTTGCTGTTGGTTTGTGCCAATTTCATTATAATGTGCCTTGGAGCAGGTTTGTTGGGGTTTAGAAAACTCGGAGTTCTTCATGAATTTGAGGCTTTAGTTCTTTCCACAGGCTTGGGAAGTTCTCATCTATTATTTGTTTGAGCATGTTCTCCATTCCATTTTCTCTCTCTTCTCCCTCTGATAGATCTATTATTCTTATGTTCTTCTTTCTGATGGAGTAAGATAATTCTTGTAGGGTAATCTCATTTTTTTTTTTAATTTTTGAGTCTCTTTCTTCTTCTCTCTGTTGTGCCTCAAGTTGCTTCTCTTCTTTTTCACTAATCCTCTCTTCTATCTGGCCTGTTCTATTAGCTAAGCTTGTTACCTCGTTTTTCAGCTCGTGAATTGAGTTTTTCATCTCTGTTTGATTTGTTTTTATAGTTTCAATTTCCTTGGACATATATTCTTTGTGTGCATTGAGTTGTTTTCTGAGCTCTCTAAATTGCCTTTCTGTGTTTTCTTGTATATCTCTGAGTATTTTAGGATTTCTATCTTGAATTCTTTGTCATTTAGCTCCAAGGTTTCCAATATATTAATTTTTTTCTCTATAGATTTTTCCTCATCTATGTATGTTACTTCTCTTTCTTTTGTATCCATGATATTCGATTTTCCCTTCCTTAATGGCATTTGAGGGTGGTTTTGTTGATAGTATTAATGAGATTTAATAAAGAATAAAAAGGTAAAAAAATTAAAATGCGATAAAAGTTGTTTTTTTAAAATTAATAATGAAATAAAGAAAAATAAAATAATAAAAACAATTAAAAAAATTAAAAAAAAAGAAATTATTCCTCCCCTCCTTTTTGCCTCTCCTCTCCTCTCCCCTGTTTCTTGAGAAAATCTTGTGGTGAACTGTGAATTATATTGTATTTAATAGAACAAACAATGCCTGTAATGGAGGGCCTGAATTGAGCAAAAATAATAAAGGGGTAAAAAAATAAAATAAAATAAATATAAAAAGGGGGGGGGTATGGACCCACAAAAAGCCAATAATGAAAAAATTTGGATCAAGAATATAATGATTTGCATTTACGTGTTGGTTGACTAAGAGTTATGATGAGAGGAGTAAGAGGGAAACAGGAAAATGGGGGGACAAATTAAAAAATTACTATTGTATTTAGTGGAACAAGAGCTTGATAAAATGGAGAGCCAGGGATGGGAGCACTGCTAGTGAGTTAAAAAGGTGAAGTAAAAAAACCCCTAAAATGCCTCAAATATAAGTTTGAGTCCCAGATAAGATAATTTGTTTGTTATTGAGGTTTGAATGAGGGGAGATGTAAAGGAGAAAGGAAGAAACTAATATAGAGGGAGAAAAGAAAGAGAGAGAGAAAAAAAGAGGGAACCACTAAAAGAAGAAAAAAAAAGAGGAGAGAGAGAGAGAGAGAGAGTTAAGGGTTTTGGATTGCAACCCTCATAAAGAGACAGGAAGAGGAAAGAAAAGATAATGGGAGATGTAACACTTATGGGTAGTGTAGTTTAAGGAAAGGAGAGAGTAAGACCGGTAGAGAGTCAAACGACCAAATTGGAAAAGGAAAAAAAAAAAAATCAAGGATGAAGATAAGAGAAACAAATGAACAAATATAATAAAATGGGATAGGTTATAAAGTCTGCGGATTATTCTTGATTTTGAGAGGTTATCTTCTTGCTTTTTCTTTTCTCTCCTTCTTTCTGGTCGGTGACTCTGCACCCCGGGTTCTGCCCCTTTGGCACGCTCAGGTAGAGGTTTGCAGTTGATAAGTCTCTATGGTGATGTCATGTATTGTACTTTAATCACGTTGGCAGTTGAGGCTCATTAGCATTTATAGGCTCCGACAGTGAGAGAGTCCGTGTTCCTGGAGCCTCTCTCCTAGTCTTTCCTTCCTCAATTAGTAGCCTGATAATCCAGATATGGGGTTGCTGCTGCCTCTGCCTGGATCGTAAGAGCCTCAAAGAGCTGGCCACTCCCCACTCTATTCCCACTCAGCACAGGGCTCTGGGTAAGGCTCAGTCAATCACAGCTGCTAGCATAATCAGGCGGGGCTTCTGCCCACTCAAAGACCTCTGGCTCTGCCACTCTGTCCGGTAACACGGGCGGGCAACCACTCCCGGGGCGCTTAGAGGAAACTCTCATTCACTATCTGCGCACGCAGACCAGGATTTCAGACCGGAAGTCTCACCCTCTGAGTGAAACCCCCTGCCCGCACTGAAAAGTTCCAGCATTCGAATTGGCTCTCCCTCTGTTTCCGTGTGTGGCTTATTCAAGGTGCTGGGGCGGCCTGAGATTCCACTTTAGGCCCACACAAAGGCCCCTGACTCTTCCCCCCTGTGGGATAACACGGGTAGGCACTGCCGAGGCACTCGGAGGAACCTCTCACTCACTATCTTTGCGCGCAGACCAGGATGTCAGACCAGAAGTCTTGCCCTCTGAGTGAAACCCCCTGCCTGCACTGAAAAGTTCCAGCGTTGGAATTGGTTCTTGCTCTGTCCCCGTGTGCGGCTTTTTCAAGGCACTGGGGCGGCCTGAGGTTCTGCTTTAGGCCCACAAAAAGGCACCTGACTCTGCCCCTCTGTGGGATAACACGGGCAGGCACTGCCGAGGCACTCGGAGGAATCTCTTGCTCACTATCTACACGCGCAAACCAGGATATCAGACCAGTGACCTCACCCTCTGAGTGAAACCCCCTTCTGCATGGAAAAGTTCCAGTGTTCGAATCAGTTTTCACTCCCTCCCCTGCGTGGCTCCCCCAGGGTGCTGGGGAGGCCTGGAGATTCTACTTTCAGCCCACACAAAGGCCTCTGACTCTGCCTCTGTGTGGTATAACACGGGTGCACACTCCCGGGACTTTGGAAGGAATCTCTCGCCCACTATCTGCGCGCGCCGACCAGGAGATCGGGTAAAATGGCTGCCCTGCTTGTCTTTCTTTGTCTGGATTTGGCACAAGTGTTAGCTGTATTGCCCGGGTTGTCACAGGAACAGTTTTTCCTTGGCTTGGATCTCCGTGCCACAGCCTGGTTCGGCCGTTTGTGCCGTGGCCTGGATCTATTCACCCCCTTTGCTTGCCTTAGTTTCTATATTCTCAGTTTCCAGTGAAAGCCGCCCTGTTTAGGTTAGTGAGGAAGGCGGAGCATCTCTTACTCCCTCTTTCCTTCGGGGTTTGGATATATATTTAGCCAAGTTTTCGCTCGATCATACCTTTGGGTGTATTGCAAAACATCTGGAGGCTCCAAGGATAGGTTTTTCTGTTTCTTTTTTTTTTCTTTCATTTTTTTTTCTGAAGCTGGAAACAGGGAGAGACAGTCAGACAGACTCCCACATGCGCCCAACCGGGATCCACCCAGCACGCCCACCAGGGGCGACGCTCTGCCCACCAGGGAGCGATGCTCTGCCCATCCTGGGCGTCACCATGTTGCGACCAGAGCCACTCTAGAGCCTGAGGCAGAGGCCACAGAGCCATCCCCAGTGCCCGGGCCATCTTTGCTCCAATGGAGCCTTGGCTGTGGGAGGGGAAGAGAGTGACAGAGAGGAAAGCGCAGCAGAGGGGTGGAGAAGCAAATGGGCACTTCTCCTATGTGCCCTGGCCAGGAATCGATCCGAGGTCCTCCGCACGCTAGGCCGACGCTCTACCGCTGAGCCAACCGGCTAGGGCAGGTTTTTCTGTTTCTGGTTGAAGATCTTGTTGAGTTTTGGGGGACATTTATCGGTATAGCTTCCTACCCCGCCATTACTCTGACTATGTCATTTATTTCTGCTCTGATCTTTATTATTTCCTTCTTTCTACTACATTTGGGCTTTACTTGCTGTTCTTTTTTTAGTTCTTTTAGATGCAGGTTAAGTTGTTTATTTGAGCTTTTTCTAGCTTCTTAAAGTGTGCCTGTAGTGCTGTGAACTTGCCTCTCAGGACTGCTTTTGCTGTGTCACATAAATTTTGAGTTGTTGTATGCTCATTGTCATTCATTTCTAGGAATTTTTTATTTTTTCTTTGATCTCATTCTTAATTCCTTCATTATTTAACAACCTGCTATTTAGTTTCCATGTGTTTGAAAATTTTTGAGCTTTTCTGTTGTGGTTGATTTCTAGTTTCATGCCATTTTGATCAGAGAAAATGCTTGATATGATTTCAATTTTCTTAAATTTGTTGAGACCACTTTTGTGCCATAACATGTGGTCTATTCTAAAGAATGTACCATGAGCACTTGAAAAGAATGTATATTCTGCTGCTTTACGGTGAAAGGTTCTGAAGATACCTATTAAATTGAGTTGATCTAATGCAGCAGTTCTCAACCTGTGGGTCGCGACCCCGGTAGTGGTCAAATGACCAAAACACAGGGGCCACCTAAAGCCATTGGAAATACATATTTTATTTAAAAATGTATTGTATAATAAATATGTATTTTCCGATGGCTTTAGGAGACCCCTATATTTTGGTTGTTCGCCTCCTGCTGGGGTCACAACCCACAGGTTGACAACCGCTGATCTTGTGTGTCCTTTAAATCTGCTGTTTCTTTGTTAATTTTCTTCCTTGAGGATCTATCTAGTGATGTTAGTTGGGTATTAAAATCCCCTACTATTATAGTGTTGCTGTTGATCTCACTCTTTATATCCATCAAAGTCTGCTTTATATACTTAGGTGCTCCTATATTAGGTGTGTAGATATTTATAATAGTTATATCTTTCTGTTGGATTGCTCCCTTTATCATTATGTAGTGGCTTTCTTTATCTTTTATGATATTATTTGTTTTAAAGTCCATTTTGTCTGATATAAGTATTGTAACTCCAGCTTTTTTTTCATGTTCATTTGCATGAAATGCTTTTTTCCAACCTTTTACCTTCAAACTATGTGCATCTTTTGTTTTAAGATGTATCTTTTGTAGACAGCATATGTAGGGGTCCTGTTTTCTTATCCATGCAGCTACCTTATGTCTTTTGACTGGATCATTTAATCCATTTACATTTAAGGTTATTATTGATATGTAGTTGTTTATTGCCATTTTATTCTTTAAAATTGTATTCCACTTTTGCTATATATTTTTTCCACTTTGATCTGTTTACACCATTCCCCTTAACATTTCCTGCAGCATTGTTTTGGTTGTAATCAATTCCTTGAGTTTTTTTATTCTGGAAAACTTCTTATTTCTTCTTCAATTTTAAATGAGAGCCTTGCTGGATAATGCAGTCTTGGTTGTAAGTTCTTGTTCTGCATTACTTTCAATATTTCTTGCCATTCCCTTCTGGCTTCAAATGTTTCTGTTGAGAAGTCTGATGTCATTCTTATGGGGGCTTCTCTGTAAGTGATAGCCTTTTTTTTCTCTCACAGCTTTTAATATTTTCTGTTTATCACTTAGCTTTGGTATTTTATTTATGATGTGTCTTGGTGTAGGTTTCTTTGGGTTTTTCTTTAATGTAGTCCTCTGTGCTGCTTGAATTTGTGAGTGTTTCTCCTGCATTAATTTACGGAAGTTTTCAGTTATGATATGATTGAACAATGCCTCTATTTCTTGTTCTTTTTCTTCTTCAGGAACCCTTATGATGCGGATATTATTTCTCTTTATGTTGTCACAGAGCTCTCTAAGAGTTTTCTCAGAATTTTGAGTCTCTTTTATTTTTTCTTCTCTGCTTTTATGCCTTCCTTTCAGTTGTCCTCCAACTTGGTGATTTGATCCTCAGCTCTATCCATCTTATTTTTAATTCCTTCCATTGTGGTCTTTAATTCTGATATTGTATTTGTCATCTCTGACTGATTCTTTTTTATACTTGCTATTTCTTTATTTAGGTCTTCATAATGACCATCCATTGTTGTTCTAAGATCCCTAAGCATACTTACAATCATTATTTTGAAATCTGCAATTGGAAGTTTGATTATTTCCATATCATTCAGTTCATCTCCTGAAGGATTCTCTTGTGGTTTCATTTGGATTGCACTTCTTTGTCTTCTCATTGTGTCTGTGTTTGGGTGTGTTTTTTTTTTTTGTAGAGCTGGTTGAGTCTAGGCTTGGTATTGTCTGCCTCCAGTTTTTATTTCTGTTGTTTCTAGGTCTTCTTGTGTTGGCATCAGCTATTATTTGTAATCCACTTTAGGATTTGGGCCGCTTTGATGGCTGGATCTGTTTGTTTTCTTAATAGGTGATTGTCTTGTTTGCTGATCTCAGCAGGGCCTTATTTGAAACTGTATCCAGGAATGCGGTGGGTGTGACCTGAGGCTCAGAAGTCCTCTTCTGCCAGTTAATCTTTCTGGGGGTGGGTTGGTTTCTCAGCTTCAGTAAGGGGAGGTGTATCTCAGATTTCCATGGAGACCTGAGTTACTGCCCCTCCTCCCCACTTCTTGTTTTTAGCTGTGTCTTTTTGCACTGATTGGAGCTAGAGAGATGTCTGTATCTCTGTGACCTGGAAGTACTTTTGTATTTTGCTTTGTGGAATGATCAGCCCCCTCCCTAATTATGGTCGCCTCCAGTACTGAATGAGTCAGCTTTTTCTGTCATCACCTGTATTCTTCTCCCCCTCACCATCCGTCTCTCTCTCTCTCCTTTGTTTTTGGAAGAAAAGTGGGCCCTTTCAACATACCTCATTCTCTGTTTACCAGGCAAGTGGCTTTGAACAGTATTTACTGCTCTTTTCCTTGGAGTGAGAGCCCAGCCTTACACCCCCCTGTTCCTGTAAGTAGGGGAGATTTAGGTGCTCCCTACTGTGACATCTTAGGACAAGCAGTGCAGGCCACTAGCCATGAAAACTGAGTACATTCAGTACATGGCTGGAGGAAAAAAAAGATAAACAACTGTTAGAAATGTAGCAATATTTTCCACAGAACTCTATGTACTGAACATCAAGAAAGCCCTACCCTAGAGACTTAGCTAAGAACAAGGTCAGCTAATCGCACCTCTCCCACCCTTGTAAACGTTGCTTGTTTGCTCAGCCTAGATAGCCACCCTATAAAAAGGAGCCATTTTAGAAGCTTGGGGTTGCAGTGTTCCCTTGTGTGGGTTGCCTGCAGTCCCTGTGCAGGTTTGTAATAAAACTCATAAAATTCACTTTGGGTTTGCTGTGGTCTGTCTCCTGGGATGTAACACATGGAGGCCCCCAGCGAGATACGCCATATAAGACCCCTCCTCATGGAGTCGGCTGCAGCAGACGTTGGTAGCTGGCCAGCCTCTGGCAGTTGCCATTTGGAAACTGAATTTGGCTGATCCCAAACATTTGGAGACTCCAGACTGTTTGGTAAGGAAGCTTCCTCTCTGAATATTTGGAAACAGAGCTCTAATTAGAAAAGGGTGTAGTGGAGCAGGCGAGATGCCACCTGATTTCTCCCCACCTGGTCGGGGAATGCAGGATGCTCCCTTCTACCTTTGGTTTTGGTTTAGAAGTTTTGTTTGTTTTTTGTGCATATTTGGTTTGTTTGTCTGCTTCGCCCATTGCTTCCTCACAGGATTCCTTCAAGAGTCAAGGGCCATGGGTCAGGGGCAATCTGCTGCCCTAATGCTTGCTTGATAACTTGCTTGTTTGATAACTTTTCTGATTTCTCTCACAGGGCACAAGACTATGGGACTCCTGTTGATTCCGCCACGTTGCGGACTCTTTGTGAACTAGAATGGCCAACTTAAGAGCAGACTGGCCAAAACAAGGATTGCTAGACCCATAGAAAACATAGAAAGTTTAGCATACTATCACCAGCCCCCACCTGCAGGCAGGTGGCATGGTCAGAAGTTAAAATAGACCATGGTTCAACTATAAATTGATTGATTTGGAAGTATACACAGTATAGAGCCATAAGTATAGAGATATAAACAGGTATGTGTGTTTGTTATAAATTTTATAAAAAATATAAAAGCAATATATATATATATGCAAAGCCATATATGATAAGGTTATATATTAGTATATTAGCAGTGATTCTTTTTTTTTAAATTTTTAAAATTTTATTTTATTTATTTTTATTTTTATTAATTTTAATGCAGTGACATTGATAAATCAGGGTACATATGTTCTGAGAAACCATCCTAGATTATTTTGACTTTCGATTATGCTGCATACCTCTCACTCAAAGTCAAGTCGTCCTCCGTCACCTTCTATCTGGTTTTCTTTGTGCCCCTTCCCTCCCCCCACCCAACCCTCTCCTTCCTTGCCCCCTCCCCACCCGTCCACCCCATTCCTTGTTATCATCACATTCTTGTCCATGTCTCTGAGTCTAATTTTTATGTCCCATCTATGCATGGGTTTATATAGTTTTTAGTTTTTTATGATTTACTTATTTCACTCTGTATAATGTTATCAAGGTCCATCAATGTTATTGTAAATGATCCAATGTCATCATTTCTTATGGCTGAGAAGTATTCCATAGTATATATGTACCAAAGCTTTTTAATCCACTCGTCTTCTAATGGACACTTGGGCTGTTTCCAGATCTTCGCTATTGTGAACAATGCTGTCACAAACATGGGGGTGCATTTCTCCTTCTGGAAACGTTCTATGGTGTCCTTGGGTTATTTTTCTAAAAGTGGGATGGCTGGGTCAAAAGGCAGTTTGATTATCAATTTTTTGAGGAATCTCCATTCTGTTTTCCACAGAGGCTGCACCAGTCTGCATTCCCACCAGCAATGCAGGAGGGTTCCCTTTTCTCCACATCCTCGCCAGCACTTATTCTGTGTTGTTTTGTTGATGAGTGCCATTCTGGCTGGTTTTAGGTGATATATGATTGTGGTTTTAATTTGCATTTTTCTAATGATTAGTGATGTTGAGTATTTTTTCATATGCCTATTGGCCATCTGTATATCCTCTTTGGAGAAGTGTCTATTCATTTCTTTTTCCCATTTTTGGATTGGATTATTTGTCTTTCTGATGTTGAGATTTACAAGTTCTTTATAAATTTTGGTTATTAACCCCTTATCAGACATACTGTGAAATATGTTCTCCCATTGTGTAGTTTGTCTTTTTATTCTGTTCTTATTGTGTTTGGCTGTGCAAAAGCTTTTTAGTTTGGTAGAGTCCCATTTCTTTATCCTGTCTTATTTCCCCTGCCCGTGGAGATAAATCAGCAAATATATCGCTGCGAGACATGTCGGAGAGCTTACTGCCTATGTTTTCTTCTAAGATGCTTATGGTTTCATACCTTACATTTAAGTCTTCTATCCATTTAGAGTTTATTTTTGTGAATGGTATAAGTTGGTGGTCTAGTTTCATTTTTTTTTGCAGGTTGCTGTTCAATTTTCCCAACACCATTTGTTAAAGAGGGTATCTTTACTCTATTGTATTTTCTTACCTCCTTTGTCAAATATCAGTTGTCCATAGAGCTGTGGGTTTATTTCTGGGTTCTCTGTTCTGTTCCATTGACCTATGTGCCTGTTCTTATGCCAGTACCAGGATGTTTTGAGTACAATGGCCTTGTAGTATAGATTGATATCAGGAAGTGTAATACCTCCCACTTTATTCTTCTTTTTGAATATTGCCGAGGCTATTCGTGTTCTCTTTTGGTTCCATATAAATTTTTGGAATATGTGATCTATATCTTTGAAG